>NC_138733.1:21134462-21734462 GCF_965113295.1 Leuciscus leuciscus
TATCTCTAGCATGGGAAAACACAAGTGGTAAATATTTCTTCCTTACAGCTCCTGCAGGGAAAAAACATCTACAATGTGAGTGTTTCTTTCTTTTCACCCCAACCTGGGAAATTATTTTAAAAGCCAAAACAATTGGTTTGTCATTTCAGAGGAGACAGGAAATCCCAAGCTCCTCTGTTGTGGAGTACCTGAGACCTGAGATCTCACTCTTCTCCACAGGCACCATTACCCAGAGCAAAAGCCAAATTCCACACAGCCGTTTACTCTTATAGTGAGGGGACAATTATAAAAACGTTGGCTTTAAATCATTTTGATGTTGGAAATCCCAGGGCAGAAGACTTTGTGCCAGAATAGCAGCAGGTTTCTTTTCTGGGCCACACTGCCCTCTGTTTTGCTTTAAGTGCAAGCATATTTCAGAGAAATGTGCAAAGTAAATGACACTGTGGGTTTTAGTGTTGTAAATTGGAACCAAAAAAAGTGTGTGTGTGTGTGTGTGTGGGGTGTGTGGGGTGGGGGGGGGGGGGGTGGCAAAATGACTCATTCATGCCAGTAATGTGTTGAGGTTCAGGAAAAGAATTGAATCATAAGGCTTATAGTAATACAAGTCATGAAAGCCTCGAAGTTAAACAGTGATCTGTAACCGAACATAAATACATAAAAAAAAAAAGCAGTACAATTTACATCCCATTTTAAGCATGATAAAACTCGAGCGGAGACATGTCAGGCCATGCACAAAAGAGAGCGCTCACATTAGTATATTGATGGGAATAAAGTTCCTGCTAATTTACTGAATTCTCTTTTTAATGAGCTTTTCCAGTTTGCGGATACGGGAAGATTCTTGTTCAGGGGTGGGGGCACTGAAGGACAATGATGGACCACCGTCTGGTCCTGAGGGCGGAGTGGGCAACCTCTGTCTGAAAAGCTCCAGCATGGTGCTCTGCTCACTCCGTTTCAGACCCTATAGATTCAGGGGTAAAAGAGACCATTCAATTTCAAAGATCTTTATATTTTTAAAGATATATACAGTACTGTGCAAAAGTCTTAGGCATGGGGGGGGGGGGGGGGGGGTATTAACATACCTAAGACTTTTGCACAGTACTGTATATATTTAAAGACATATATAGATATATTACAGTTTGACATTCTCTAATGAATCAATTAGAGATGTTTGTGAACCAGTTCAACTAATTCTTTCAAAAGATCTGACTCAATACTAATGATACTGTTATTACAGAAACAACTGTTTACATATGCATCTTGCACTACTTACCTAGACTGGAATATGCTCAATTTGCACTGCCGACTGTTTATTTACAGTACCGACTGTTTACATATACATTTGCAATACCGTACTTTAACTGTAATATGCAATTACTTCCACTGCATTTTCACTCGGATAGCTTCTGTCCAAACTTTATTTGCACTACTTTAAATCCATTGTTATACTGCTCATTTTAGCCTAACTTATACATATATCTATTTGTAAAATTCTGTTTATAGTAATAGCCATCTGTATATTATGCTCACATTCTGTTTATAGTAACACCCATCTGTATATATATATTCATAGTACATATCTATCTGTAAAATTCTGTTTATAGTAATAGCCATCTGTATATTATGCTCACATTCTGTTTATAGTAACACCCATCTGTATATATATTCAGTACATATCTATCTGTAAAAATACTGTTTATAGTAATAGCCATCTGTATATTATATTCAGTACATATCTAGCTGTAAATTCTGTTCACAGTAATAGTTATCTGTATATTATATTCATAGGACAAATCTATCTGTAAATTTTTGTTTATAATAGTATTCAACTCTATATTTATTCAGTACATATCCATGTTCTGCACTTATGGAACCACTGTATATCCTGCACTTGCTGCTATTGCACTTCTGGTTAGACCTAAACTGCATTTCGTTGCCTTGTACCTGTACTTGTGTAATGACAATAAAGTTGAATCTAATCTAATCTAATCTAATGGATTGATTCGCTCACAAATTGGAAATTAACTACATGAGAAATTACCCGCAAAGGAACATTTAAAGTCAGTGTTAAATGAGAAAATCATCAAATAGACATGACAAAAGAAATAGTGTTAGAAAAATGTATTTTGATTCAACATGGAATTTATTACACAAACTTGAATGAATTACACTGCAATTACAATTGCATACATAATGGAATAAGATTAATGGGTATTTCACATTTGCACTCGTTACTCCTGTGACACTACTTAACTATATCATATTTGCATTCGTTACTCCTGTTATATTCCTTAACTATATCATATTATATAAATATGAGAATAACTCATACAAGGGCATTTTTGTCCCAATATCTAGGATTTTAGGGGCATTCTATATCACACAGGGAGTTGTTGCCCTGCTTCATGTTCGTCACCAATCAACTGTATGAAATGTAAGATGACCTCGGGGGCGGAGCGGATACGGTAAATGCATTAATCATTTTAACATAATTTTTTCCATAACCAATTAATTCAATTAACATGTTAAATCGACAAGACTAATATATATACAATTTTTTCTTTTTCTTTTTTTTTTTACAGTTTTATGTGGGTCTCCTGTTCTACTAGTGGTAAGATTTCATGAAATATGAGGAAGTTTTCCCTGAAGCAAATAAAACAGACTCACCTTCATATCTAGTATCTTCTGGAAAGTCTCAGGGTTGCTGTCAGCAAGGAGCTTGATGTAGTTGTCCACAAAGACCACGGATGGTTCGTGAGGGGCCATGACCACCTGAGAGGTGGAAGAAAAAAAGTCAGCTAAACTACAACTGGGTTCTCTGAACACGTGACACTCTGGGAGCAGGAGACAACATAATACAGCGAGCTGATAAATAAAGCGCTAAACAAAGACAAAAACTTGAAGTGTCTATTTAAGGCTCATTTTAACAGCATAATAACTCTATGCTTGAACGAAGCTGAATTAGCCTCACCGGTAATTTTTTTGTGGGGTATAATGAGAGTCTCAATTGAGCAATAAAAAAATTGGTTGAATGGGGTACAGGCCTGTATTGTGAATCTGTTTCTTTTCCTTCCAAGGTTGGGAGGAAAAAAAAAGTTAAATTGGATATCTTGTGACCATTTAGATTTGTAACAGGGCAGAAAAACACATGGCTGACAGATACAACTTGGGGGGGGGGGGGCATCTTAATCAGCATCCTGTGCAACATTTCCCTTATACAATTCCCATTATTCTTTATTTTCTTTTTACTCTCAGTACCTGAAGGGATACACCAGGATATGCGGATAAGGGTCAAAACGAAGCAGGACACGGAACACTTCAGATCATCTTGACTTCTTAACGTTCCTTCCTTACCACAGAGTGATTTACTTAGCAACCATCCTGGAGGCAGGCCAAGGATAAGCCTCGAGAAGGCTTGTTGTAGTTACCCCGTAAATGAGAAAGAATAGAGAGAGCACGAAAAGGAAAACGCGAGGAGGGGGATAAAGTCTGCCTTTCCATTAATTTCCAAAAAGAGCCACAATGGGGGGTGGGGGGTGAGACAGGCAAGAAAAAAAAAAGAAAAAAGAAAAAGGAGAAGACTGTGGAAAACAGCCACGTCTCACAGGCAGCAGCAGCAGCATGCTTGGCTTGCGCTACCTCCTTCAGCTTCACATCTCTCTGAGGTTTGGGCCCTAGGATGGGCAGGAACTCATTCCCAGCCAAGGAAAGAGAGAAAAAGTGAAGACATCTTTAACAGATTACTCTCCACGTTTACCCTGTAATGAGCATCATGTGGACAGCCAAGCCACCACCAGCAATGAAGGTCCTGTTTCACCCATAAACCGCTTAACCGGTGTCACACTTCACTGATGTAATTCATCAACGATTAAGAAAGAACAATGACAAAGCGAGACTGAGGTGGCAAACGATTGTGCCATTGTTTCACTAAGCACAAAGCAAACAATACCAGCCGCTGATCTGGCCAAATGGCAGCAGAGCCCCTTATGCTGAGGAGCATACTGAAGTATGAAGGACTCTTCCAAGAACCGCAGAGCAAAATGCTGATGAAGATGGAAGTAATTACCTGAGAGGCACCTGGGGCCCAACAAAGCCAATCATTAAACGCCTACCAGACTTTGAAGACCCACCGTATGCTAGTCAAGATCAAGGCCAGGTTTCTTACACAGACCTTCGAATTTCAATTAATGAAGGGCACTGGTCATGTGTTCATCAATATTTATCCAGTGTATTGTCTAATCTGGCTAATATAGAGATGGAAAGATACAAACTCAGCTGTTGCAGGGATAGTTCACCCGAAAATGAAAATGCTGTCATCAATTACTCACTATTGTCATTTCAAACCCATAAGACTTTCGTTCATGTTCAAAACACAATTGATTATATTTTTTTTAAAAGAAAAAAAAAGAAAAAAAAGAAAAAAAATTCAAGCGGTTTAATCCAAGTCTTCTGAAGAGACACGATCGCTTTATGATGAACAGATTTAACTTAGGCTTTTATTCAAATATAAAAAAATTGATCAACACACATACATAAATCAACACACATACGATCAACACACATACGGGGGCAGTCATGGCCTAGTGGTTGGGGAGTTGAACTGGTAACCCAAAGGTTGCTGGTTCGATTCCAGAACCGGTGGGAAATGACTGAGGTGCCCTTGAGCAAGGCACCTAACCCCTAATCGCTCCCCGGGCGCCACACAAAGGCTGCCCGCTGCTCTGGGTGTGTGTATCCACGTTTGCAGTGTGTGTGTGTTAACTACTCACTACTCTGCTCCTAATGTGTGTGCATTAACTTGGATGGGTTAAATGCAGAGGTCAAATTCCAAGTATGGGTTACCATACTTGGCCGTCACGTGTCACTTTCACTTTCACTTTTCACTTTACATGGAGCTCGTCAAATATGATGAACGGAAGCTAAAATGTACTTGTAAAATGTAACCAATGTGGTTTGTTCTTGTGTCAAGAAAGAATGGGTCAGCTTTTTTTATCCATTTATTTCATTGAAAATATCTTTATTTGAGTTTTGAAGTCTTAAAGTTTTGAAACAACATGAGGCTGTGTAAATGACAGAAGTTTCATTTTTGGGTGAACTGTCCCTTTTTATGTAGCCCATGTTTTCTATAGCATTTTTCCTCTTTTGTAAATGCTCTTTGCATGATCTTGCACAATTAGAGCGTAACCCAGTATAAACATTAGGTGGATAAAGGCTGAATTCCAGGCAGTTAAAAGACCAGGAGCAGGAAAGCCCCGGAGAACCTCATAAAAGCCTGTGGAGCATGTGTGGGGCTGAAGATAAGGGTCATGGAGAGGAAGGTGGGTCTGGATATCAGGGAGAGGAAGATTCACTAAGGCATACGCTATCCTCTCCTCCTGTTGCATTTCATACTACAACACAGAGCTCATACGCCCAACCAGAACATCTGTCTACACATAATATTAAAGGGAAACACGATTTTCTTTACACTTCTGTTGACACTCTAATGTTTGCAACTAAATCGGTCAACCTTCTTTGACCATTTATGAAAACTAAGGTGCATGGATGGGTCAGAAATCATTGTGCCTCCCAACCTTTAAAAATGACTATATTCATCCCTCCACTTTCTGGGAGATAATCATTAGATCTTTAAGAGGTTTAAGGCCTGTTCACATTAAGACGAACACTCAGAACGTACGTTTTTTTCCGATAAAACATTTTAATTTGACGGCTGTTTGTATCCGTTCATCCGTCAATGTGACAGCTTTTTACAGCAGGGTGTTATGAAATCTTTTCCATTCCATTCTGAAGGAAACTGGCCAACCAATAGGATTTGTGCTTCTGGTCATGTGCCTGGAGTGTGCATAAAACTACAACGTGGTCGTAGCAACTATTGTGCTAATTGACAGTGATTAGCAGAAGAAGAACTGTCAGATAACTACCTACTGTCAGATGGTGAAATTTTCATTAAGAAAATAAGACCAAATATTTAAACCGAACATTTTGGTGTGAACAGGCTTTTACGCAGCTTGAATGCTGCTGTCAGTCACCAAAGCAAAATAGGGACAACCAACGAGTTTGTTCTGATCACATCAAATTCACTTTAAAATCCACGTTTCTCTCTTAATAATTATATAACTTAACATAAGTTGTAAAGGGGAAAAGAAGTTTGAACCCCACTGTATGTTACAAGTCTATATGTAAATATAAGTAGAGATCTATGAGTGAGGAATATTAAACTGTGGACTGCTAAGGCTGCAGGCAGAAAAGCCAAGGCATGTGAGCACTTCCTGTCTCTCAGAGAGAGCTCATTAAACCAGACGTGCACAGCTTAGTAAATAACTCCAACCGAGTGCTGCACCACACAGAGCTTTATGAGCAGCTGATCATTAAAGACTTTCCTGTATTGAGCTTCTCATCAGGGAGGCCCGTTTAAAAAAAAGAATTGGGTGAAAGCTGAGCGATTTCTCAAATGTTTAAGGGTCGTGAATGAACATAAGGTTCCCACCTTGAGGATCATCTCCGCTCGAGTCATTCCTTTAACCACTATTTTGGTGTAGCTGGCCGGGGCTTTACGGACCACCTGAGAGCCAATGGAAGGGAGGTCTAGAAGAACGGTCTTGAGGGAATGTGTGTCCAGGAGTAGCTGTTAAGGAGAAGAATAAAAACGGGAAAAAAAACGCATTTGAACATTTGAAGGTCTATGAAACCCAAACATCCCAGTGTCTGAATCTCCACGTACCTGCTCTGCTCCAACCATGCTGATTGGCTTACACCTGAACAGGTGGTTGATAAACTTCGGAATGAAGGAACTGAAACGAATGGATAGAAAGTACAGTTAGCAGAGGTTTAGCAAACCCTGTGTTATGAACGAGTCTTTGTTGCGGCACTGACTTGGTGAACTTAATGCAGAACTGCGTGAAGTATTTCCGGGTGGAGGCCAGGTTGTCTCTAATGATGGGCACATTTTGTTTGATGTGCATGATTACAGAGGTCACATACGGGCTTTGGTCTCCCACATGTTCCACACTCTGCCACGGCATCTGTACAAACATAGACAAAATCAACTTCAAGTCTAGTATAAATATCCTAAAGACACTCTTAAACAATGTTGTTATTGTTAACCAAAACTTAAAAATGGAAATAAAGCTGAAATAAAATAAAAATAAATATTACATGAAAAACCAAAAAATTACTGGAATAAAAATGGAAGCTGAGTAGAAAAAAAAATACATATGACAAAAGCACAAACCAAATTTACTCAATGAAAACTGAAAATCTAAAAAATATGAATAAATACTATGATAGTATATAAATACTAAATAAATACTAAATTAACACAGTTTAATTTTAAACGAGTCTTAGATAACGGTCAAGGTAAAAATAGGGGAAATTAGCATTACAATGAAACACTCAATATTGCCTGGTACGATAAATAGGGGGGAGGGGATTTAATATCAGCCGATAACTGCTATGATACCGGTATAGTACCTTGCTCATAGCTGTAAGGGCTGGATCACATGCAGCATCCAGGTCCTGAACCAAGAGCTGGATACTGTTTGAGATAACCCTGCCACACAGAGAGATTCATGGGAACATTACTTAACAACTATTAATTAATTTCCTTGGGCAAATATGTTTTTATTTAGTGTTGAGGGTAAAGTCAGTGTGACTGGTAATTACGTGCTAAAGGTGTCCATCTCCCCAGTTAAGTTGATTCTCTCCATCAATGACTTGTCCACCTTTTCCTTAAGCTTCTCCTCCAGCTGTGGACATGATATAAGACATTTGCATCATAAAAAAAACAAAAAACGATCCACTTATGTTAAGTGATGCATGCGTGTTGGCCACCTGCTGTGTGGTAGCCAGGCAGTATTCGGCTGTGCTTAGGATGCTGCAAATGAGACACAGCTCTTCCATTGTGAACTTGGCCGCTTCTGATCCCTCTTTCTCCTTCAGCAGGCTGCTTATGGTCAGACCACCACTATTGGTGCTGGTCCTGCATGCAAACAAGCACAAAAATGGTTACCAAAGAACACGAACTCAACCCTCCAGCCCTCCCCGCTGAAAGAAACAGAAGAAAGACTGCATGGAAACCACAAGACAGCTTCTCAAAAACAAAGATCCCTTTTGAAACTCCCAAAGACAATACGGGGTAAACCACACAAGGCGACGGGTGGGGATTTTTCTTCTTTTGAAAAGCGGCAACAAGAAACCCCACAAATGCGACCACACAGAAACGTCCACTCGCTCTCCTCTCAAGCATCACCACAGCATAAACACCCCGAATAAAAGCCCCAGCAACTGGGAGGATCAAAATTCTACCATAACAAGGGAGAAGGACCAAATAAAAAGTAATGTGAGAAAGTCAGGTGGCTCAACTCACTTGGGAAGGTTTCCAGAGAGGATCTTCCAGGCATACTCGCGCAGATACTTCTGGAAGATGGTGCTCAGAGCAATCATGGGTTCTCCGGTGCTCAGTTGCGAGCATTGCACCATACACTTCTTGTAGTACACGAAGAGATCTGCACAGCTGGGAAGTACAGCACCTCCCTCATCTGTCCCTGATTTAGGGGGACCCTGTGCCCGGAAATCAGCAACAAAACGGTCGATCAGCTCCCCGAGATTTCTAAGACAGAAAACAAAAACATTAATGGCAGTAGGCCTAGACATTATCTACATTTCCTCCACTGCATAAATCTGTGGAATGGATTTAAACATTGCAACATATGTTAAACAGAATAAAAAAATAAAAAAAAATAATTAAAATCTTGCATATTTTGTATTTTATTAATTCATTTATACATCTGTGGTTATATATTTATTTATTTTATTAAAGATACCAGGATGGCTGAAGTTCTAGATGTTTTGAATGTTTTCAGTACTGCTTAGTTTCAATATCAAAACAAAGCAAATAAAATAAAATATAATATATGCAAGTTGAAATTTTTTGGGAGAGCTATCTGGTGGACACTGTTTTGTTGGAAAAACTACACAATGAAATATTTAAAATATTTAAAATAAAGTATTTGCCAAATATTTGCTTTTTTGGGACAAATTATATGATGGATGCTTAGAGTTGGAAAAAATAAAATAAAAACTTGGTAACTGAAAACAGTTAAATTAGCAAAAACATTTAATATAGTAAAAAAAAGAAAAAAAGATTGCACCACATATCTGACTATGACAGAAATCCTAATGTGTTACACTTGCTTTGAACAGCGATGTATTGTAAGGTCAGTAAATAGGCCATCTCTCTCAGCACTGAGTAATCAGATAGATGCTGACCCCAAGAGAGGAATGTGGACACTCTCATGCCAGACAGGTCAGTGTGAACTGGTATAATGCAAGCCATTGTTAACAGAAAGGTCATTCTGCTTTAGGCAGTGCCAGCGGAGTGTTTCATGGGCCAGAGAAGGGCCTGTACAAGAAGCCCTTTTCTTGGGAGCCCCGTGGGTGAGAGAGAGGTAAAGAGCGAGACCAGACGAATAAAGAAAGAAATCAGCTGCCGTTTTCAGGTTGTCTGCAGCATCTGTGGTTACCAGCTAATGGGAACCATTTTTGCCTCAGTGGTGAGGCGGAGAGAGTCAGACAAGAGAACTACTGAAAAGGGGTTTACAAGAGAGAAACTATCACAAACCAAATGAATGGGCTTATTCCCATTTGGCTTGTCTGACATGACTCTGCACAACGTTCCAGCACATTTCACTCACTTATCCTGCGACTCGATGTAAACGTAGAGATGAGGCTCAAAGCACTTGGACACAATGCCGTGGAAGGGGTTGTCTGGAGCCTTGGGCTTCTTTGGCTGTGAACAGCAAAACATTACTCAATCAGAAATGTCTTAAGAGGTTCCTTTACATGTGCCAGTGTTATTTTATTTTCATTGATAAGCTATTACAGTTGAATTAGATTTTATTTTATGTGCATTTTTATTAGTTTTAGTTTTTTTTTTTTTACATAAATCTATATAGTTTGTATTAATTTGTATTAAATAGTTGTTATTTTAGTGCTTCAAGTTAAACAGAATGAAAATGAGAAATGCAGCCTTGGAAACTAGCTGAAAAAAAGTGTTTACTTTTTTATATTTTATTTTCAGTTAATGTTTAGGCTAATTTAATTCAAGTAACAATTTGTTTTATGGTTTAAGTTAATGACAATAACCCTGGCATGTGCTACAGTTTGACAGGAAGGTGAAAGGAAATTCTGTTGCAAAAACACCACAGTGATAACGGTGAACTTTTGAGGAACCCAAATCATCAGAAATGTTCTTACAACAGCTAAAACTGAGAACATCATTGCCAATTTAAAGATAAAAGGAAATAAGTGTGCAATAAATATAGGACCTGAGCCAAAGTCAAGCTGTTGTTATATTAAAGTACACGTTAAGTGTTTGATAAATACATAGCAAATAAAGACTTCTAAACACACAGCGTCTTGAATGTTTTCATAACACGTCAATTACAGAGAATAAGCGCCTGATCCAGGCTAGAGTTCAGATGCAAGTCAAATCAAACTACATTAGAAAGAAATGTAAATTGCTGGAATGGTACCAAATGCGGTATTACATTTCTATCAGAAGATGGGTGGAGTATAGATTGGATATGGTGCAAATAGGGTCATTGCTGCATGATAGAGAGAGAAAAAAAAGATAAGCAGCCTCACTCTGTCCAGATCTTCCTCCTTTTCTGATACGTTGTCCTCTCCTGACTCATCTTCCAGAAATGGGTTTGTTGGCTCTAGAGGCATCTCAGGTTTTTTCTGCTGAAGAGAGCAAAGGAGAAGAAACATCACACAACAGCCAGATTACCAGCATGTTCACGCCTCAGTAAAGCCCTTTGCCCGCAAACAGGCATGGTCCAAAACAAAGTGCAAGTGTGGGATTTCCTCACCCCGGGCCCGTCGTTCAAGGTGCATCCCGAGAAGCGCTTAGCCAGCAGTCCCTCGAAATTGGTGGTCCTCTGAATAGCGAAGAGCAAAAGCTTGACCTCGATCTCCCTGGCACGGGTTCGCATCAGCTTGGCTAGCTCGATTCTGATGAGCAAATGAAACACAGACATAGTCCTTCTTGGCACGTTACGTTTTGCTCACAACCCTGTGTCTAAAGCTTCAGGTCAGTGCTTTTATAGGTCAGCGTGTGCAGATGCCTGGTTTGGCTGTTAAAAGGAACCACAGTGGATCAGTGTTGTATTCAAAAGGAAAGATTTAGTTACCATCAGCTTGAAAAATAACCTTTTTGAGAGCCTCCATAGGGAGAAGATGGTGGTGTGGTGTATCCATTCTTATATAAAGTTGTGTCAAAAAATGAGAAATATATTAGATTGGATTACAGTGGACCTCAAACGTTCTTTCCAGGCATTGAGGGTTTTGTTATGACTCTTTTGAGAGGAATTCGACTATAGACAACACACATACACACACATAGCCTACTTTAGACTTTATCCCAGACATGTAACCAGTTCCTTTCCATCTAATCATTCATGTCGTACTGTGCACAATTATGTCTTTTGCTAAATCATGCCATAGTGGTGTGCTGTATAATGTCTAGTCTTCTAAGCTAACCACTAAATGCACATGTAATTCCCCAGGTATATTTTCTCTATGGGGCAATGGAGATAATGAGGATTTATGCAGTGCTGATATCATGTCGGAATTACCATAATTACAATTCTACTCGGTCTCTTCAGACTCAATTAATAGTTTCTATGGCAACACTCATTATGCCAAAATGTACCCATGTCTGGCTTTGTCATTGAAGACAGCAAAATATATAATTACTATAAATGCCTTGCTTTATATTTAATTTTCTTGTGGTGGTGGTACAGTCTCTTAAGCTCAACAAGACAGTGATACAGTAATATTGTGAAATATAAAAAAAACTGGAATGGTACAAGAAATTTAGTTTTTTATTATTATAAAGTCACATGACTTGTTGAGATATGTGCACATGACTTTTTGGATGCGCATTCAGGAATTTATTCGATCGTAGTTTATGCGAATGTCTTGACAAAAAAGAAAATCCTCCACAAGTGAGAAAAAAAAGAAGGTTTTAATGGTTTTATGGAAATTTAATTTGAATCCAACATTCTATATCCCAATATTTACATAAAAATGTGGATAGAAATTTGACTAATGACATGAATGAACTTATGAAGAGCTAATATTACGTGAATGCAGTGTTAGTGAGAGGTGTTCAGTCGGTACCTGGTGATATGACAGAACTCTACAGCGATGCGCTCGGTCATCCACCACTCCTCAGGGAACATTCGCCCATACTTCTCTTCATAGTCCACAAGCTGACGCTTGATCCACGCATAGCGCCGGTCTATTTTGTCGAGCCACGCCACCTGTACTCAGGACAAACAGCAGAACAGACCGTAAGAGATATGGTTTAGCACAATTTCTGCATGTACAAGATGCACAAGGACACACTCACATCCTGGTTCTCTTGGAAGAGAACTAGGTATTCTGACAGGTGCTGCCTGATGAACTTTTTGATGATCTCCTGCTTAATCCGAGGATCCAGGACATTCGCCACCAAGCAGGCATCTCGGAGAACAATGCTAGGACCTCCAGATTTCTGTAAATAACAAACTAAATGTTTTTTTATCTGTCACAAGAATGATACAGAGACTAGCTATGCATTAATACTAAAAGTTGATTATTTGTAATCTTTTCATCAGAACGCAATATCTGTACCTTTGACCCCTGGGCAGGAAAAGTCTCCTCGAAGTCAGCCAGTATCTGTGTACCAAGCTCGCTCTGTGCGGCTTTAACTCTGAGGAGGGGCAAAACAAATGGGTTAGTGTTTACAAGACACCTGGTAGTTTCAGGAGTCCCTGGTGTCTAGTGAGATTATCAAAGCAATAAAGTCAAGACACCAAATGTTAAAATCTAGAGCAAAACCAGCTACATTTTACAATACTTCATAACAACTGAATTTAAAGGGGTTTATGACATGGATTTTTTAAAATATGTTCCTTCTAATACTCATAATGTTAATAAAGTTTTCCACAAAAAAAATCTATAAATTATAAATATACGTGCGGAAAAACAATTATTTTCGACCTTCATTCTGTTTGAAAATCCATTTTCTAAGCGGCGTCTCCTTTAATGCTTGCAAATGCCACTGTTATGATTGGCTAACGTCGTCTTTGCATATGAAACGGTATTAACACCCACTCATTATTGCACGCAAGTAAGTGTTCTGAAAACGTCATCTATACAAAACTGTAATTTACAGAAAAAGCATTTTGAAATAATTTACTTGCGGTTCGTGATGCAGCTGCAGTCAGATCCAATAAAGTTGACTGCGTCATCTTTCAACAAAAGCTTCTTTGCGAACTCTCCATTACACTGTGCTGCATCACAAAATGCTCTCTAGTGCGTGGACAGGCTCTAGTGCGTGGAGTGTGTCAGAAACTGAATGCTGTATCTATTTTATAATGGGTTCTATTTGCTTTTGATATGTATATGTCAGCCATTAAGCGACTGAATAACAGTGGGTGGGGCCTATGGTGTGACGATGTATAACTATTCTTCGATGTCTTGCTCTGGAGGCAGTCATATCATATGCAAATGTATTTTCCTGTGCGACATCACAGATCCCACAATATCAAAGCGAGCCATTTTTGGAGCTTAATTAAAAAGGTAGGATAGGCAATTTCTGAGAGGCTAGCAATAACAAGCTAGCTTTGAAAACACAAGATCCCATCTCTAAAGCCCCACCTCCTTTAAATTACATGAACGCACACAGCCAGAGCAGAGTCTGCAAAGCGTCACAAGAAACAGCGTTAATTTACCTCATGTCCCAAAGCACATAACAATAATAATGGACGTAAACAGATTCATTTCGCCATTGATAGGGTTGCCACAGAAACGCATAATTTCAAGCAGCTCCAAGTGCGAATGTCACAGGTTACCATCTGAAGAGAGTTTCAACCAGTATAACACAAATTGTTTCTGAAAAACATTGCCAACCCTACCTTTAATTAAATGCTTTGTTTATAATGAGGTGAAACATGGTGGATGTTTTAATGGCACAAAGACCTCTTATATGTCAAAAGATCCAGGAAATAAAAAATATATTTGTGTCATGACTCACTTTTATATAAAGTATTATATATTATAAAGTATTTTCTAATATGTTTTTTTCTAAGTAAACAGTCATTAAAAACTATTTGCTAATCTCTATTAGAGCAATGTGTATAGCTGGTACCTAGATCCCTCCTAAAATAATGGCTTGAATTATAACTATTGGCAAAAAAATCTAATAAAATGGAACAGAGACAGAAATATCAGCTACTTGTATGAAAACAGACGTAAATTTAAATTCTATTAAACAATAAGGCCAAACTGTACTTTAGACAAAAAATCTCAGAGACAGTGTAACAAGCTCAATTCCCCGAAAGGGTCTGGAAGAACCACAACTTGATGATTAGAAGATGCTCTTTTCATTTCTGAATCAGTGGCTGGCACAAGTGACTTCCAAAATAAACATCAAGATACTCAGAGGGAGAGAGAGTGAGTGAGAAAGAGAGACGGAGACACATGCACTTGCCAGTCAGACACCAGTCTTCAACGTGGCACATGGCTGCCAATTTGCTCTCTCACCAGTTCCATTAAGACCTCCACACTGTCTGAACCACAGCACATCCCTCAGCTGCCGCCCCTGATCTCTGAAACATCTCTGCCACACCTTATAACCAACCAGACATCTCCATTTAGGGACAGTCGGGCTTGGAAAGAAAGCATCTCAGTTTCTCCATATTTGGCATGTACTAATATTAAACATCACAAAGATCCAATTAGACATCACAAGAATTCTCTGAAGACTTTTTTTGTCCTGTAATATGCGTTAAGCTTATGTAGTTCAAAACAACATCACTAAAATCAGCCCATATGATCACCAAAGGGGGGGCTAATATTATTTACATTGTAAATTCCTAGGCACAGTCCCCACCCTCATCAAATATAATCTCTTTCTACACCACAAAAGAAACGGACGAGAAAAAAATGAGTCACGCAGCGGTCAGAAAGCGCTGATGTACTTTGGCACACTTAAATGCTGTTTTAACAAAAACACTGGATTCGCTTAATGTACAAATGCACGTTCAACCAAACAAACTCTCATCATCACTCAAGGACGCCTGTGAAAGTTCTTATGAACTGAATGAGTAAACTTGACTACAGGGGCACTGAAAAGGAACCGCGGATACATGCTTTTCCAGAGAAACATTTAGAACCTGGAACAATCAGGGGAATCATATTTCCACATCAAACACCCTTCCTTGCCATCTGCTTATGAAACAACAGCTTTATCAGAGTATCCAATATAAACAAGCAATGGGAAGCGCAGAATCATAGGGACCGGAGCCTCATTTCTTTCCGAACAAAAGGCCCAGTCTCTGAGCCTGCAGGGGATGTGGACAGCACCACCCAAACCAGAGAAAGCACCTCCACTGGGAAAGGCCTGAAACAAAGAGACGCTTTCCGCTCTGGGAAAAGTCCAAAGTGGGGGGAAAAGGTAAATAATGAGACACTGTGAAGCAGATTTCCTTCCTGTGCTCATCTTCAGTAAACATAAACAGGATCTTCAGACTCTCAGCACCATGATGAGTCAAATAAACAGTGTTGAGAGAGTCTTGTGCTTGTATCCATACCTCTCTGAGAGCTGGCGTATCTGGGGGATGCCCATGTACTTCTGGAAGTGCTCAAGCACGTTGACTACACCCTGAAGGAGATTGGCCACCTCCCCATACTGCCTCTTTCGAGTCATAGCTCTGCAAAAGTACAACGAGACAAGTTTTTAGCACACTACTATGAATGAGCAAACATACTGATCTCGGGAAAAGGTATCTTGAATAAACATACTCAAGAGAGTCCACACCGCCAGCCAGCATGTGCAGGTGATTGAGGGTGGTTATAGAAGTCGTCAGGTGACGCTTTGCATGGTCCAACTGCTTGATGTCCCGTGTGATCTCTTTCACCTGAAGAATTTTTTTTTAGATACATTAGGTATGCACTGATATTTCAATTCTGGCTGATAATTATTATAATATTATTACTGTGTGTATAATATTATATTTAGTGCTTTCAAATAGATTAATAGATTATTTTTTCAGGATTCTTTGATGAAAGGTCAAAAGAATAACGTTTGTTAGTTTTCGTTTGTTTGAAACAAACCTATGAATGGTATTATATTATATTACATTATTTATATTATAAATTAGCAATAAATATAACTTTATTGCTAATGATGTAAAAACAAAAAAGTCTATACAACTTTGTCAACACTAAAAACTAAAATCAATCATAAGTATAACAAGTGAATTTAGGAATCACAGCAAAATAATGTATATGTATATATATATATATATATATTCGAGATTTGCTCAAGATTATTTTTAAAAGTGTTATTAAATTATTAGTGTTGAATATGTGAGTATTAAACGATGGCAAAGGTAATCTATTTGTAAAAATACATAGACTAAATGAACATGCACAATTCAATTACTATTGATCCAATACTAAAGATGATTTATCATTATTATTTATTCAATACTAAAAACACTCCAATATTGGCTAATAACCTATATGGTACCGATAATTCATCCACCCTTCTTTATATTGCTGGGGACACAGGAACAGAGCTTTGCTATTGTTCTCCTGCCTTCCTCCCCTTGCCCTTCCTCTGTTCTGCACCGCATAACATTCACAGATGGCCAGTGCATTACCTTGGGCTCAAAAAGAGTGCTGTGGACAAAACCACAGGATGTCACAGTTTCTTGTGCCTTGGTTACCCAGCCTGTTGGGGTGGGTGGGTGGTGAATGGCTATTTACTCTGGGTCGACTTTCAGGCCTTAAATGACTAGGTTCCTGTCTAGAGGGCTTATTTTTACTCACCATTTGCTCCGATTTCTCCGCTTTGTCTTTGATGTCTTTGATTTTGCCAAAGAGTTGCTGGATGGCTTTCTGGGCCTCCTCCAACGCCTGGAAGAGGAGACAAAAGATCTAAGATGACCCAAACAGCACCGCGGTAGCGTTTTCTTACAGCTCTCTGTCAGTTCGATGTTTTCTGTGAAACAGCAACCTGAAGTTCACTGGCTTGAGTTCAGTTTGTGTTGGGCTGGTTTCATCGCTTTCAAACTAGGCGATTAGAAAAACAGACACTCAATCTAAATCTTACTGCCACATCAAAAGCAATTAATAATGAACCCATATTTAATATGAAAATACAGGCTGAATGACATTTTAATGAACTTGCTTCCTGCCTGCCCTCCTAACCCTTCAGCTACTATATTATTTTTAGTGGGAAGATTTCTGTGCTTCGACAGGGTGGGGAACAAACCGCACGGCCTGATGAAACCAGTTTTTACTTGACATTCTTGTATGCGAAGACTGCAGCAGCTGCCGTTTTGGCCCTTCCACATGTTGCCCCACCTGATGCCACCACATCACAAGGTTCCCAGTTTGGCCCTGAAGGGATCCAACCTTACTGGCCACTCAAATGCAGAGTCACAGCAAGTGGCACACCTCCCACTGCAGCCACACTGGCAGTGTTTGGACTCTGACAATGCATAATTACTACTTCCTTTAAAAGCAGCTGCAGCACTGGATGAGTGGGAACACTGGCTGCTGCCAATGTATTTAGAGACGTGCATGGGCTGAGAGTGGAGAAAGTTTGGCCGTTCCTTTTGCCTTGCTTCTACACAGGCAAATGGAATGCTAACAGCCGGCACCAGCTGCCCCCTGGAATTTACCACTTTTACAAGCCTCCTCAAAAACACAGAGATGCTTTGAGCCACACCGTGTTAACAGCAATGCATCCTCCTTTCAAAGAAAGGATTCTTCAAATTGCAGTATTGCAAGGTCATGCCAAGACTTTTTACGGCTTTGAACAAAAAGCAGAACTAGAGCCCAGGTGTTAACTGGGATGCGTCTAGTTTAAAGTGGCCATGTTGCAGTTGTGCATAAGAAGAAGCTATCCAGAGTCGATTTTCTGAGGTTAGAAAAATGCTTGTTGGAGGACAGTCTCTGGATCTCCTTCTTAAACTGCTGATCAGAAGAAAGAGAAAGAGAGAGGATTATTTGGATCTGGCAGGAAGGAGAGCAGCTGCTATGCATGTGGACTCTATTTGCAGTTTCAGGATGTTTCCCCCCACCCACAGATGGTTTAGGCAGCCCACAGACTACAGGACGACATGGATGCTGGGATGCCTGCTACATTTCCCTGTAGTGTTGTGACTCGACTAAAGAATATGTAGGAGCACTGAGAAAGAAAATGTTGATTATAAGGACAGTTTAACAGCTGCTGACAGGCGTGAATGAGACCGTGTGGTTATTTCCACTGTGATTATGTGGTCAATCATTTACAGCATTCCACACGTGCACTAATGATGATTATCCTACATGTAATTATTTTCTTATGTAACTATACATGTAAACTGCTGAAGAGATTATGAACAGCCTGGTTGAACAGCTCTGTTTACTCTATTACAATTTTCTTTGTTCTGCAAGATATCAAATATGTTGGGTGATACTAAAATGGTTATTTTAAATGTCTATGGTCATTTTAATATCTTCTTCTGCCACGGTGGACTTTGATTTACAGAATTGTCCTGAGATTTGCCTTCGAATTTCACCCATCAAACTATGATTCACATTTGTTAGTGAGTAGCTTTCATATAAAACATTGAGATATACAAGTTATTTTTATGTTATGAGAAATTGCTTAAATATTGCCTAAAAGCAACATTGCGCAAAAGTGGAATGGATGTACACTACTGTTCGAAAGTCAGGGGTCAGTAAGAGTTTTTAATCTTTTAATGAATACTTATATTATTTAGCAAGGTGCATTAAACTGATCAAAAGTGACAGTAAAGACTTTTAAATTGCTACCAAAATATATATTATAAATGCATGCTGTTCTTTTGAACTTTTTCGTATATATTAAAGAATCTTGAAAAAAATGCATCTCTGTTTCCACAAAAATATGAAGCAGTACAACTGATGATGCTGCAAATTCAGCTTTATCATCACGGGCTTAAAAAATACATTTTAAATGACATCAAAACAGAAAACCGTTTTAAATTGTAATATTTACACAATACTGTATTTTCAATCAAATATTGCAGCCTTTGTGAGCATAAGAGACTTTTGTCAAAAACATTTTAAAAAAATCTTACCAACCCCCAACTTTTGAACGGTTGTGTAGCTCTCCTTTGCAGTTATCATGCTTCTTATTTGAATTTTTTTTTGTATTGTCCATTTTAATGTCTCATTGTATTAGTGAAAGTAAAATTTCATTTAAAAGTCAGTAAAAACCTGATTGCATTAGACTGTCATGTAAAAGCCCATCTATTCTGTATTCCATGTATTCAACAATTCTGTTAAACTATTTAGCTAAATTAAATTGTTGACATGACAAGTTTTATGACATCAGCTAAATGTACAGTGACTCAATTTCAACACAAATACTTAATTATTTGATTAATTTTAACATACTCAAATACCATACAAGAAAAGAAAAAACAAACAAACAAACAAACAAGGGTTAAAGAGGGTTAAAACCTAGGCATTAAGTCGATAAAACCTCTGTCAACAAAGCCTCCGATGACTAAAACAACTCCAAAGGGACAATCAGGGATCGGTCTATAACGACTGATAGAAAACCACACATGCAGCAAACTTTCCATCCTGTGTTTAGATTAAATATTTATACTACATTCTTGGGGAGGCTCCTTCTTGGCATTCCTAATAAGCAACTCCAGATGCCAAAAACTACATGAGACATCCTGATCCCAACTGGCTCCCTGACAGCTATAAACCTCTCATCTGAATGCTCCATCTGGGAACAACAACATGGCAAACTTTTTATATGGAACTTTCTGCAGCACTGAGGAAAATAATGTATATTAGCGCAAACCCTGCGTGAGACAAAGGGGAAGGCAAAGTGAGGGACTCCTCAAATAATTTGCACCAAATGTTTTGGCCCTTTCCTTTATGAATGATATCACAAATCTATCTAAGTTTCCCCACATTGTCAAATGCTTTTCCAAATCAGAAAATATTTCCAAGTTGCCGTCCGTTAACAATAGTATAAAATAGTACTTTCCTCACACTGTAAATGTCCTGATAAGAACCACAAAAATGTTTAGAAAAGTCAGGGAAAGACTCCCCACGTAATCCACACAAGAGTTATTATAGTTAACTGAAACCATATAAAAATGTCATTTCATTTCAGCTAAACATTTCTCAATTTCATTTAGTTTGACTTGATGTTCTAAAATAGCTTCAACTAAAATGAATACAAATTTATGTACATATTAAAAAAACTAAAATAAATAGACATGGGAATTTTTTTTTACTACAAATAAAACAGAAAAATATCAAATTGAAAACCAGTTCAGAATAGTAAAAAAAAAAATATATAGCATCTCAATTATTCTAAAACAACACCGACCCAAACAGCAGGCAGACGATAACAAAACCAAAGAGGAGTCTGGGTCTTTAAACAGGGTGAAACATCTGTGGCGTGACTGCCTCAAATACTATTTGTCAAGCCCTCAGCTTCATCCAAACTTCAAAGAGACTCAGTCACAAATAAGATGCCCGACGCCCAATTCTAACTTTAGCATTTTCTTTACCACTGGGGAGAAGGTGAAAATACTCAGCTAAGACAAACACATCCGTCCACCTCCTCCACACAGCTAGAAATGTCATCAAGCAGACCCCTGGGATCCCGTTCCAGACACGGATGTCTCCATCTCACTGATAAATACTGCACAGACTAAACACAAAAAAAAGCTTCAGCGGGTCTTTCCAGTCCTCTCCCTCTGTCTCCACCATCACTCCCAGCCTCGAGTTGGGATGTGTAATCCACACTTCCCGCCGTTCCATCTGCTGAAAGGATTTTTCCTTTGCTCTGTGGAAACAACTCAGAAGGCTACGGGCCGTGAGACTCGTGGCCCCGCGTTAACAGCGATCCGTTCAGACACAACCAGTGCACAAAAGCGGTGCATGCTGGGTAATTCAAGCTCAGCTGACCCCACTCGTAGGTCTCAGCCACACTGGCTTTTAACAACCCAAACGCATTTCACCTCAGCATGCTGCTCTGATTAAGAACGGATCTGTGTTGAATCAACATTTTCAGCCTGGTCCAAGAAATAGTAGGACACTAAACCACAATGTGGAATGGAACTGTTGCAGAGAACAGGAAAATTCGGGGTAAAGTGTGCCTTCCTTTCCAGGAAGACACAGCATCTGGGACTTTCAAGAACCTCGGTCACTTCCAGAGATGAGAGATGGAAGAGATGCAAAAGACATCCATAATGTCGAGAGCTGTTCTGAAGCGGGCAGAGAGGTTTACCGCACACAGAATAACATTCTAAAGCTGCTTTAACCACTACAATGGTTTGATTAGAGTACAAAAACACTTATTTAGTTCGTCCAAACATGAAGACTTTGTCATCATTTACTCACTCTCATGCAGAAGAAAGTTGTACAGGTTTAGAAGATATTTTTAAAAATGTGGGGCTTTTTGTCCACACAATTAAAGTCAGTGGGGATGTTGTTTTGGACCCCATTGACCTTCATTTTATGGACAAAAACAGTTCAATATATCTTCTTTTGTGTTCTACAGAAGTCAGTCAGTCATAAAATGTTTTATCTTACAGCCTGGAACAAGATGTGGCATAATGTTGATGAACCCAGATCATTGCTTTCATGCTATTTATTTGCCATTTATTCCTTTAACCTGAAAACTATGGAGGTATGAAGGGGAGAAAGCTTTATATTTATTATTTTCATCTTAAATTATTCAAAGTCATAATCACGTGATTGGATCACAACAGAACATACGGCATTGATCTGACATTATGTATGTGGAACCAAAATACTCACCTGTCTGCCATCTTGCCCCACATTAGTCTGTCCCCTCACCACTGTCCTGATGTTGTCATCCAACCGTCTGATTAAAGGAATTATAAACAATATCAATTTAATAAGAATCAATAACCTCCGCATATAAATGCAGACCATGTCAGGGTCTAAATATTGAAAACTCACCTGATTTTAAGTCGTATGTTATTCACCACATCGTCTATGTTCGCCAATGACTACAAAATGATTTGGAAGGGGGGGGAATACATAAACACTACTGCAAATACATCAGCTATACTTTAATTTCATTTAGCTCTTTTAAAAGTCAACATCTCATAAGTCAGTTTTTCATGTTCAGAGAGAGTAGCGCTCTCTAGTGGCAAAGAATATGAACATTCAATAGGCCGCAATGTAAAAAGCATAAATATTAGTAGTATTATTGGTCACTGGCCTCAATATGGGTGACCTAAACACAGATAGACAGGCATTCAATTTGATTCATTAATTGTTTGTATTATCAATGCTAATAGCAAACAATAGTATATTGCTCAGAACTAAAAGTTTCAGAATGTTGACCATTATGCAAGTTTTCTAATTCAGACTCACCTGCTCTGTTGGAAACAAGGTATTAATGTATTCAACAGCATTGAAGTCCGCTCGATCCAAAGGGTCTTGGCTGGGGAAAACCTAAATATTGAACAGATGTCGTAAGGCCAAGTCCAGAAAAGCAGGCTCTGCTGATTGAGGATCAGCTGGCCACAATGTTGCTAAAGATGTTCTGTGAGTCTGAAGTGAACAACAAGCTTTACTACACTGCAGTCCATTCAGGTGGCACCAAAAACCTTAACAAATAGATCTAAAGAGCCAGTTGTACTACTGATCTTATGCTGGACTCAACTGGAGCCAGTGGAAGAGAATTATTATTGCTCAATTAACCATTATAAACAATTCTGCACATCATTCCTCTCTAATGATGCTTCTTTAGTCCAGGTCTTTTTCTTTCTCACTGTGTTTTGGAAAACATTAATAAACATTGTGTTAAGAACATAGACTAAAACTACTAGCTCATTTTACGATCACCAAGAGATAATTAAATATAAGATAGAAATTGTGTGTCTATTCTAAACGGACTCCCTTGTTTAAAGTAAACCAATGTGTCAATCTCTTTTTTCCTGTCTAGACATGTCCCATCAAATAGCAAGCTAGCAATGACAAATTTACGTTTGCCGGTCCGTGGTTTTAAAAAACAAAGTCGGTTTTGACAACAGTTATCTACGTAAACAAAAAAGTAAAAGTAAAATGATAAATAAAACAGACAAGACCAAAACTGTGAGCTTCAATGGAGAAGTATCAAACTGGCTATTAGCATCTCATGAGAAGACACACTCTCTGACACTACAATAAAAACAGACTCAACCCCAATTGATCTCTTACCTGCTCAATGGCCAGCTGCACTTCTGGAGTAAGGTGTAATATCGCCTCCAAATCTTCCACAAACTCTAATTCTTCATCCTCCATCATTGTAAACAGTAAACAGACGTTTTATTTCCTGTGCTGACGTTGATGCTTCTTTACCCGTTGTCGATGATCGGGGGAAATATGATTCATTAGCGCCATCTTTCGAGATGGAGAGGAGACTCACTCAACACGAGACTATTATCATAGTATTTCAAATAATCCGAAAACTTGTTATTATCTATTAATTTAAAAACGATGACAATACATTTTTGTATATTTCTGTTTTTAATTGTTGTGTGTCTCTTATATCATAATTACTTATACTGTTTGTGTGTCAAACATCAATCACACTATGAAAAACAGTAACTTAAATAGAAGCCTATCCTTTTCAAACAGCAAACAGATCGGAAGAGTAGGCTATTATAACAAAAACACATAAAAACAAAAACAAACATGAGAACATATGATAAAAAAAAACTATAGTTAAATATTTTTAAAACATAAATCATAAATTTCAAAATTACTTTCTTGGAACGACCCTTCGAGTATCGTCACCAGAAAAAAAGAAAAAAAAAGAAAAAAAAAAGGGGAAAAAAGAATGTTGCGTTTATCTTCTATGACGTCACAGTGTTGTTTCTATTGAAAATAGCGGGCGGCGCGGTACAGTTCAGTGTGAATCTTCATGTCTACAAGTGCGCTTGAGCGTGAGGCTTTCGACATTACCTCCAGACTCGTATATAATGCTGTGAAGATGGTGGAAGAGCAACCAGAAGCTTCAGAAGAGAAAAGCACAAAAGGCAATCTATCCAATAACATCCATATAGAAATATTTTCTTTTAAAAAAAGCCTAAAATCATAACAAATAATCTTGTTTTAATTAGGCCTATTTGCCCTGTTTCACAGACAAAATTTAAGGCTAGTCCTGGACTAAAAATGCACTTTTGAGTTTTAACTAAAAGCAATGTGCACTGACATAGATAGGCCTACATTAAAATATGTCAGTGCTATATAGTTTTTTCTCAAAATGCACAGTTTTATTATTGCTTGACAGATGTCCCTGGGTAAGATACTGTACGAGTTGTTAATATCCACATTCTTCTGATGAATATTCTTCCCAAAAAGTCACAACCATCTATGCTATTAGTTCATGTACGACTATCAAAGAAACAAGCATTCTAATATATGAATATACTTTGTGTATGTTTTTTTTTTTTTTTCAGTTCTATTTAACTCCCTTTATAGAGTGGGAGAGAAACTGGGAGAAGGAACCTCTGGCACTGTGTATGAGGGGACTCGCAGATCTGATGGCAAGAAGGTAGACACTCAACCATCCTTTTATCTGTCCATTATATTTTGTGAACTTCGAAGTTATATATCAGTATCCAGTTTTGTTCAAAACTGGTGTAAAACCTTTACATTGAAGAATGTAATTACATTTTAAATAAAAGTATTACATTTCAAAACAAGAAGATTTGCTATGATTAATTTACCATATTTTTTCTAATTTTCAGGTCGCTATCAAATCTTTCCGTAAGAATAGAGTGGACAGTTATATTTTGATTGTAAGTTGGTGACTCTATATCTAACGACACGTAATATATCTAATTTAATGTTTACTCTTTATTAAATAGTGAGAGAAATCAAGCTTAAACATAGTCAGCTAATCTTTTGAGGAATATTTCTCTAGCCTGGGTATTCCCAGCCTCTGGTTCAGGAAGTGGCTCTAAATCTGCTGGTGAAAGAACCTCCGATAAGTCCCAACATTGCCCAGATGCTGGACTGGTTTGAAGAGGCAGGTCGACACATCCTCGTCATGGAATATCCACATCCTTGTATGACCTTGTTCGAATTCATGATTCACAACAGAAATCAACTGACGGAAAAAGTGACAAGTGGCTTGATACATCAAGCATTGCTCGCAGCAATTCATTGTATTAACCGAGGTGTCTTCCACCATGACATCCATTCTAGTAACATACTGGTCAACACAAAGACATGGGATATCAAATTAATAGACTTTGGCATTGGTCTGCGTATTACAAATCCACGTAAGTTGTTTTTTTTGTCTTGTGTATAGTGACTTATTAATCATATGATGGTTTTATAAAATTGTCTCTTAAGTTCAAAAAAAAAAAAAATCTTTTGCTTTTTTGGGATAGAGAAAAAAAACGAAGCTATCTCAGAAACACTCAGGTCTCTGGGCGTCATGTTGTTCGAGTTAGTGAATGGCGATCCCAGTTTATCCAAAGGTAAGACTACGGCAAAAACAAACACACAATGCCAAAAGCAATTGCATTGTTAAACACAAACATAAAGCACAATCTGCTCACCAAATGCAACAAAAAAAAAGTGACTGAACTGAAAATGATTGATGTTTAAGTAAAATTCAAATGAGCTTATGTAAAACATAGAAGAGTTCACAGAGTTTTACATACAACAAACTTTAATGTGTTGCATGGTCATAAAGAATGTGCACGACTAACCAGGTCTCCCATGAAAACATGTACAGAATGCCAGGATTTCATGAATCAGTGTCTTGGTACGCCAGGGGAGACACCAACGATGGAACAGCTTTTACAACATAAATGGTTTAAGCAGGAAAAATGGTGAGGAAAATTGTTCAGGAGGTAGTGTAACATACTATTTAAGACAGATAAAAAGAAAACTACATTGAAATCTGGTGTAGTGGGTCTTTAAAATATGTACTTACATTTTTAAACATTGCAAGTAATTTTTGCATTCAGCAGATTATCCAAATTCTCCAATGAGGAAGAGCAGAATACAAGCCATTCATCAGACAGTCTGAAGTGGAGATGTGGAGACCAGAGCCCGGAGGAGCAACATTTTTTGTAAAATAGGGCAGAGTGAAACTCTGATTATTCTCAAACCAGGGTAGCATGATTCGCAAAATAATTACTCTTATGAGCCAGTTCTTTTTAAATTAATGGAAAACACACAGCGCAACCAGTACAGTCTGATTCATGAACGAATGACTCTTTTGAGCCAGTTCTTTTTAATTGAACGAAAAACATACATAGACAGACCAGTGTAGTCATATTCATGCATTCATGACCTCAAGGCTAGATTATTGCACTGCATTACTTAATTCTAAAAAAACAGAGATTCTAATTATTGGACAAAAAATGTCCTCACGTAATAATCTAGAATACTGTCTAACACTTGATGGCTGCCCTGTCAAGTCTTCGTCGTCCGTTAGGAACCTGGGTGTGCTCTTTGATACCAATCTTTCATTTGAAAGTGACGTGTCGAGTATCTGTAAAACTGCATTTTTCCATCTTAAAAATATATCTAAATTACGTCATATGCTCTCATTGACAAATGCGGAACAATTAGTCCATGCGTTCATGACATCAAGGCTAGATTATTGTAATGCTATTATGTGTGGTTGCCCTGCACGATTAATAAACAAATTACAGCTGGTCCAAAATGCAGCAGCTCGAGTTCTTACCAGAACCAGGAAATATGACCATATTAGCCCAGTTCTGTCAACACTGCACTGGCTCCCTAAACATCGTATACATTTTAAAATATTGCTGATTACTTACAAAGCACTAAATGGTTTAGCTCCGCAGTACTTGAGCGAGCTCTTAACGCATTATAGTCCTTCACGCCTATTGCGATCTCAAAATTCCGGCTAGTTGATAATACCTAGAATATCAAAATCGACTGCTGGTGGTAGATCCTTTTCCTATTTAGCACCAAAACTCAGTCTTCCTAACATTGTCCGGGAAGCAGACACACTCTGTCAGCAAAGCTAGACTAAAAACACATCTCTTTGACCTAGCATACACAACACATTATAGACTTTTATAATTCAATGTTAGGCTGCATAGATTAGGTCAGCCGGAACCGGGAACACTTCCCATAAATCCTGATGTACTCGTTACATCATAAGAAGAATGGCGTCTACGCTAATATTAGTCTCTCTGTTTATCCCGAGGTTTACCGCAGTCCGCCGGATCCAGGCTGTATCCAGATCTGATGAAGGACCTGCTCTTGGACGCGACGACAACACAGTCCTGAAATGTCAACTAGGCTCTTCCCTGTGAAGGCCTCCCTCCCCTCCCTTTACCTATCTACAGATAAAGCGTTGTCGGGATAATTCCGGTTCGTGTGGCTACGTGGAAGCGATACAAATTCTGTATTATTAATTTTAAGGCCAGACAAGTTGTATGTTGAGGGTTGATTTGTAGGGAAGGACTACACACCTGCGCACATATATTAAAATGCTCACACCTATAGACTGAACTCGTAATACGCATGTGCACGCCATCGACGTTCTCACTGGTTCACGTTTTTGAAGTTTGCACAGAAAGAACTTAAGAGTTTTCTGTTAAAACGGTGTCGTGTTAGCGGCCCCTAAGTTAATAACTAATGATCGTTGCGACGGAAGTGAATCAATCAAACTAACTTTAGCTGGACAATAACTTTATTCTAGAGATGCTATAAAGCCAAAACACTTTACTTTAATTTCCTATTATCAATGTAAAGCTGCTTTGGAACAATCTACATTGTTAAAAGCGCTATATAAATGAAGATGACTTGACTTGACTCAAGTGAGTTCTTATTGCATTACAGTGCTTCATATTTATTACAGTTTCATAATTCTGGCCTGTTAATAATACCTAGAATATATCAAATCAACCATGGGCAGTACTTCTTTTCCTATTTAGTGCCCGAACTCTGGTCTTCCTAGCAGATACACTCTGTCTTGTTAAACCGAAAGTGGAATGGCATCTATGCGTATCAGTCTTGTCTGTCTGTCTCTTCTTTATCCCGAGGTTACCTTAGTCATCCAGATCTGGTCCGTATCCAGAACAGATGGTGGACCACGACACAGCCCTGAATGTCAGGGAAGACCACAACTAGACAAGCCCTCGGCACAGATCATCAGCAAAGGACCTACATGCCAGGACTTCTTAGGACCACAACACAGTTTTGTCATGCTTACAATAATTTATATGACTTTCCATAATTTGACTTCTGATGCAGCCTGGAATCATAATCACACCATGTTTTTAATTTGGCCAGAGGAGAACTGGCCCCCTGACTGAGCCTGGTTTCTCCCAAGGTTTATTTTTTCTCCATTTCTGTCACCTGATGGAGTTTGGGTTCCTTGCCACTGTCGCCTCCGGCTTGCTTTGTTGGGGACACTTAATATCCAGGAATATGATTGATTTGACTGCACTGACACTATTGAATTGACTACTGTCTAATTCCCCATTAATGACTCTTGTTAGCTGTTTCTTTCAGTAAATTATAAAAAAGTGGAGTGGTTACTGAATTAAGAGGTGCTCAGCAGAGGTGGACAGTAACAAAGTAGTCCTACATTTACTTGAGTACTGTACTTAAGTACACTATTTGAGTATCTGTACTTTACTTGAGTATTATGTTTTCTGGAACTTTTTACTTTAACTTCACTACATTTAAAAGACAAATATTGTACTTTTTACTCCACTACACAACAGATATCAACTGACGGAAAAAGTGACAAGTGGCTTGATGCTTCAAGCATTGCTCGCAGCAATTCAATGTTTTTACCGAGGTGTCTTCCACCATGACATCCATTCTAGTAACATACTGGTCAACACAAAGGATACGGGATATCAAATTAATAGACTTTGGCATTGGTCTGCGTATTACAAATCCACGTAAGTTGTTTTTTTTGTCTTGTGTATAGTGACTTATTAATCATATGATGGTTTTATAAAATTGTCTCTTAGTTCTCAAAAAAAAAAATCTTTAGCTTTTTTGGGATAGAGAACAAAACCGAAGCTATCTCAGAAACACTCAGGTCTCTGGGCGTCATGCTGTTCGTGTTAGTGAATGGCGATCCCAGTTTATCCAAAGGTAAGACTACGGCAAAAACAAACACACAATGCCAAAAGCAATTGCACTGTTAAACACAAACATAAAGCACAATCTGCTCACCAAATGCAAAACAAAAAAAAGTGACTGAACTGAAAATGATTGATGTTTAAGTAAAATTCAAATGAGCTTATGTAAAACATAGAAGAGCGCCTCTATGTTCACAGAGTTTTACATACAACAAACTTTAATGTGTTGCATGGCCATAAAGAATGTGCACGACTAACCAGGTCTCCCATGAAAACATGTACAGAATACCAGGATTTCATGAATCAGTGTCTTGGTACGGCAGGGGAGACACCAACGATGGAACAGCTTTTACAACATAAATGGTTTAAGCAGGAAAAATGGTGAGGAACATTGTTCAGGAGGTAGTGTAACATACTATTTGAGGGAAGACAGATAAAAAGAAAACTACATTGAAATCTGGTGTAGTGGGTCTTTAAAATATGTACTTACATTTTGAAACATTGCAAGTAATTTTTGCATTCAGCAGATTATCCAAAATCTCCAATGAGGAAGAGCAGAATACAAGCCATTCATCAGACAGTCTGAAGTGGAGATGTGGAGACCAGAGCCCGGAGGAGCAACATTTTTTGTAAAATAGGGCAGAGTGAAACTCTGATTATTCTCAAACCAGGGTAGCATGATTCGCAAAATAATTACTCTTATGAGCCAGTTATTTTTAAATTAATGGAAAACATACAGCACAACCAGTACAGTCTGATTCATGAACGAATGACTCTTTTGAGCCAGTTCTTTTTAATTGAACGAAAAACATACATAGACAGACCAGTGTAGTCATATTCATGCATTCATGACCTCAAGGCTAGATTATTGCACTGCATTACTTGGTGGTTGCCCTGAAAATGTATTATACAAAGTCTAGTTGAACCAAAAGGTTTTGCTCTGTCAACACTGCACTGTGTATTGTATTAAGCATCGTACATTTTAAAATCTTGCTGATTAGCCTGTTTGCTCCAGATGTTTTAGCTCCTCAGTACTCCTCAGTGAGTAGATTGTCCTCACTCAATGGATGGTTGTCTAAGTGGTGTCTGTAGAATAATATAGAATTCATAGACAATTGGAAAAGTTTTTGGGGCAGACCTGACCTGTTGAAAAGAGATGGTATTCATCCCTCCTGGGATGGTGCTACTCTTCTCTCTAGTAATACGGCACATAGTCTTAGAGCTCAATCATGACAATCTGGGGCTCAGGTCAGGAAGCAGACAGACTGGCTAAACCGACCGTCTGCTAGCTGTCTCACGTCACCAAGGTCAGATAAATCCCATCACATAGAGCCTCTTTCACCTAGATATCATCATATAGTGACTGTGTCTGTTCCCCGAATTAGGACATACAAAAAAACTTCCAAACCCATCTAAGGGTAAAAATGTAATTGATGTTCAACAAATAAAAAACAGATATAATACAAATGAGCAAATGATAAAGCTTGGGTTGCTGAATATTAGATCCCTTACTTCAAAAGCACTTATTGTTAATGATATGATTACACACTATAATCTAGATGTGCTGTGTTTGACAGAAACCTGGCTAAAACCAAACGATTGCATTACTTTAAATGAGACCACCCCGCAAGATTACTGTTATAAACATGAACCTCGTCTGAAAGGCAAAGGGGGAGGTGTTGTTGTAATTTATAGTAATATTTATAGAATTACTAAGAAGTCTAGTTTCAAATATAATTCTTTTGAAGTGTTGGTGCTTAATATAGCAATATACAGTGCATGCAGAATTATTAGGCACGTTGATTTTCTGATCATTTTTTATTCCCAGGCACATTTTGCCAATTCCAAACCATATTAATTGTAATGACTACTATTAGTTTTGTATTTAATCATTTATAAGTGATTTATAATTGTTCATGAAGGCTGGAAATGAAAAATACCTTTAATTCAGGTGTGCAGAATTATTAGGCATGTTTTCTTTTACATATAAAACAAGCCAAAAAAGAGATTTAACTCAGACTGAAAAGTCAAAAATTAATAAATGCCCATGAGAAGGATACAATACTAATGCAATACTATAAATGGCAGTTGAGGCATGACCATTGGACAGTGAAATATTCATTGGGTCAGCAGGGTCAGACAAAAACAGGTGGAGAAGAAAATACGCATGTTAACTGCAAAAGAATTAAGAATTAAGGTGAAGAATTAAGTGTGAAACCATCAGGAACCCTTAAGTCTCCAGCGCCACCATTTTCCAGAACTGCAACCAACCTGGAGTCTCCAGAAGTGCAAGGTGTCAGGGTCTCAGAGACTTGGGTTAGGTAAAGAATCCTAAAAATGTACCCCCTCTTAATAAGAATCACAAGCTGAAGTGTTGTGAAATACATGAAGAAATACAAACGTTTTTTTATAGGCTTTATAGACAGACAGATTGTGAGTGACTCTTGAAGGACCAGCACCACATCCTCTTCTACCACTGTTTGAAGAATTCATCTTCCAGAATCTGACAGTAAGTTTTTGGAGTTAATATTTAGTTAATTTTTAGTCCATCTCCTACCCTGAAGTCCATTTTGGCAGAGATGGACTAAAAATGAACTCCCAAAACTTGCTCTCAGATTCTAGAAGATTAATTCTTCAAACAGTGGTAGAAGAGGATGTGGTGCTGGTCCTTCAAGAGTCACTCACAATCTGTCGGTCTATAAAGCCTATAAAAAAAACAGTTTTCATGTATTTCACAACAGCTTGTGATTCTTATTAAGAGGGGGGACATTTTTAGGATTCTTTACCTAACCCAAGTCTCTGAGACCCTGACACCTTGCACTTCTGGAGACTCCAGGTTGGTTGCAGTTCTGGAAAATGGTGGCGCTGGAGACTTAAGGGTTCCTGATGGTTTCACACTTAATTCTTCACCTTAATTCTTAATTCTTTTGCAGTTAACATGCGTATTTTCTTCTCCACCTGTTTTTGTCTGACCCTGCTGACCCAATGAGCATTTCACTGTCCAATGGTGATGCCTCAACTGCCATTTATAGTATTGCATTAGTATTGCATCCTTCTCATGGGCATTTATTAATTTTTGACTTTTCAGTCTGAGTTAAATCTCTTTTTTGGCTTGTTTTATATGTAAAAGAAAACATGCCTAATAATTCTGCACACCTGAATTAAAGGTATTTTTCATTTCCAGCCTCCATGGACAATTATATATCACTTATAAATGATTAAATACAAAACTAATAGTAGTCATTAAGATTAATATGGTTTGGAATTGCCAAATTGTGCCTGGGAATAAAAAATGATCAGAAAATCAACGTGCCTAATAATTCTGCATGCACTGTATATTGCTATATTAAGCACCAACACTTCAAAAGAATTATATTTGAAACTAGACTTCTTAGTAATTCTATAAATATTACTATAAATTACAACAACACCTCCCCCTTTGCCTTTCAGACGAGGTTCATGTTTATAACAGTAATCTTGCGGGGTGGTCTCATTTAAAGTAATGCAATCGTTTGGTTTTAGCCAGGTTTCTGTCAAACACAGCACATCTAGATTATAGTGTGTAATCATATCATTAACAATAAGTGCTTTTGAAGTAAGGGATCTAATATTCAGCAACCCAAGCTTTATCATTTGCTCATTTGTATTATATCTGTTTTTTATTTGTTGAACATCAATTACATTTTTACCCTTAGATGGGTTTGGAAGTTTTTTTGTATGTCCTAATTCGGGGAACAGACACAGTCTCTATATGATGATATCTAGGTGAAAGAGGCTCTATGTGATGGGATTTATCTGACCTTGGTGACGTGAGACAGCTAGCAGACGGTCGGTTTAGCCAGTCTGTCTGCTTCCTGACCTGAGCCCCAGATTGTCATGATTGAGCTCTAAGACTATGTGCCGTATTACTAGAGAGAAGAGTAGCACCATCCCAGGAGGGATGAATACCATCTCTTTTCAACAGGTCAGGTCTGCCCCAAAAACTTTTCCAATTGTCTATGAATTCTATATTATTCTACAGACACCACTTAGACAACCATCCATTGAGTGAGGACAATCTACTCACTGAGGAGTACTGAGAAGCTAAAACATCTGGAGCAAACAGGCTAATCAGCAAGATTTTAAAATGTACGATGCTTAATACAATACACAGTGCAGTGTTGACAGAGCAAAACTTTTTGGTTCAACTAGACTTTGTATAATACATTTTCAGGGCAACCACCAAGTAATGCAGTGCAATAATCTAGCCTTGAGGTCATGAATGCATGAATATGACTACACTGGTCTGTCTATGTATGTTTTTCGTTCAATTAAAAAGAACTGGCTCAAAAGAGTCATTCGTTCATGAATCAGACTGTACTGGTTGTGCTGTATGTTTTCCATTAATTTTAAAAGAACTGGCTCATAAGAGTAATTATTTTGCGAATCATGCTACCCTGGTTTGAGAATAATCAGAGTTTCACTCTGCCCTATTTTACTAAAAATGTTGCTCCTCCGGGCTCTGGTCTCCACATCTCCACTTCAGACTGTCTGATGAATGGCTTGTATTCTGCTCTTCCTCATTGGAGAATTTGGATAATCTGCTGAATGCAAAAATTACTTGCAATGTTTCAAAATTTAAGTACATATTTTAAAGACCCACTACACCAGATTTCAATGTAGTTTTCTTTTTATCTGTCTTCCCTCAAATAGTATGTTACACTACCTCCTGAACAATTTTCCTCACCATTTTTCCTGCTTATATCATTTATGTTGTAAAAGTTGTTCCATCGTTGGTGTCTCCCCTGCCGTACCAAGACACTGATTCATGAAATCCTGGCATTCTGTACATGTTTTCATGGGAGACCTGGTTAGTCGTGCACATTCTTTATGACCATGCAACACATTAAAGTTTGTTGTATGTAAAACTCTGTGAACATAGAGGCGCTCTTCTATGTTTTACATAAGCTCATTTGAATTTTACTTAAACATCAATCATTTTCAGTTCTGTCACTTTTTTTTGTTGCATTTGGTGAGCAGATTGTGCTTTATGTTTGTGTTTAACAATGCAATTGCTTTTGGCATTGTGTGTTTGTTTTTGCCGTAGTCTTACCTTTGGATAAACTGGAATCGCCATTCACTAACTCGAACAGCATGACGCCCAGAGACCTGAGTGTTTCTGAGATAGCTTCGGTTTTGTTCTCTATCCCAAAAAAGCTAAAGATTATTTTTTTTGAGAACTAAGAGACAATTTTATAAAACCATCATATGATTAATAAGTCACTATACACAAGACAAAAAAAACAACTTACGTGGATTTGTAATACGCAGACCAATGCCAAAGTCTATTAATTTGATATCCCGTATCCTTTGTGTTGACCAGTATGTTACTAGAATGGATGTCATGGTGGAAGACACCTCGGTAAAAACATTGAATTGCTGCGAGCAATGCTTGATGCATCAAGCCACTTGTCACTTTTTCCGTCAGTTGATATCTGTTTCGTAGTGGAGTAAAAAGTACAATATTTGTCTTTTAAATGTAGTGAAGTTAAAGTAAAAAGTTTCCAGAAAAAATAATACTCAAGTAAAGTACAGATACTCAAATAGTGTACTTAAGTACAGTACTCAAGTAAATGTAGGACTACTTTGTTACTGTCCACCTCTGCTGAGCACCTCTTAATTCAGTAACCACTCCACTTTTTTATAATTTACTGAAAGAAACAGCTAACAAGAGTCATTAATGGGGAATTAGACAGTAGTCAATTCAATAGTGTCAGTGCAGTCAAATCAATCATATTCCTGGATATTAAGTGTCCCCAACAAAGCAAGCCGGAGGCGACAGTGGCAAGGAACCCAAACTCCATCAGGTGACAGAAATGGAGAAAAAAAAACAACCTTGGGAGAAACCAGGCTCAGTCAGGGGGCCAGATCTCCTCTGGCCAAATTAAAAACATGGTGTGATTATGATTCCAGGCTGCATCAGAAGTCAAATTATGGAAAGTCATATAAATTATTGTAAGCATGACAAAACTGTGTTGTGGTCCTAAGAAGTCCTGGCATGTAGGTCCTTTGCTGATGATCTGTGCCGAGGGCTTGTCTAGTTGTGGTCTTCCCTGACATTCAGGGCTGTGTCGTGGTCCACCATCTGTTCTGGATACGGACCAGATCTGGATGACTAAGGTAACCTCGGGATAAAGAAGAGACAGACAGACAAGACTGATACGCATAGATGCCATTCCACTTTCGGTTTAACAAGACAGAGTGTATCTGCTAGGAAGACCAGAGTTCGGGCACTAAATAGGAAAAGAAGTACTGCCCATGGTTGATTTGATATATTCTAGGTATTATTAACAGGCCAGAATTATGAAACTGTAATAAATATGAAGCACTGTAATGCAATAAGAACTCACTTGAGTCAAGTCAAGTCATCTTCATTTATATAGCGCTTTTAACAATGTAGATTGTTCCAAAGCAGCTTTACATTGATAATAGGAAATTAAAGTAAAGTGTTTTGGCTTTATAGCATCTCTAGAATAAAGTTATTGTCCAGCTAAAGTTAGTTTGATTGATTCACTTCCGTCGCAACGATCATTAGTTATTAACTTAGGGGCCGCTAACACGACACCGTTTTAACAGAAAACTCTTAAGTTCTTTCTGTGCAAACTTCAAAAACGTGAACCAGTGAGAACGTCGATGGCGTGCACATGCGTATTACGAGTTCAGTCTATAGGTGTGAGCATTTTAATATATGTGCGCAGGTGTGTAGTCCTTCCCTACAAATCAACCCTCAACATACAACTTGTCTGGCCTTAAAATTAATAATACAGAATTTGTATCGCTTCCACGTAGCCACACGAACCGGAATTATCCCGACAACGCTTTATCTGTAGATAGGTAAAGGGAGGGGAGGGAGTCCTTCACAGGGAAGAGCCTAGTTGACATTTCAGGACTGTGTTGTCGTCACGTCCAAGAGCAGGTCCTTCATCAGATCTGGATACAGCCTGGATCCGGCGGACTGCGGTAAACCTCGGGATAAACAGAGACTAATATTAGCGTAGACGCCATTCTTCTTATGATCAGGATTTATGGGAAGTGTTCCCGGTTCCGGCTGACCTAATCTATGCAGCCTAACATTGAATTATAAAAGTCTATAATGTGTTGTGTATGCTAGGTCAAAGAGATGTGTTTTTAGTCTAGCTTTGAACTGACAGAGTGTGTCTGCTTCCCGGACAATGTTAGGAAGACTGTTCCAGAGTTTTGGTGCTAAATAGGAAAAGGATCTACCACCAGCAGTCGATTTTGATATTCTAGGTATTATCAACTAGCCGGAATTTTGAGATCGCAATAGGCGTGAAGGACTATAATGCATTAAGAGCTCGCTCAAGTACTGCGGAGCTAAACCATTTAGTGCTTTGTAAGTAATCAGCAATATTTTAAAATGTATACGATGTTTAATAGGGAGCCAGTGCAGTGTTGACAGAACTGGGCTAATATGGTCATATTTCCTGGTTCTGGTAAGAACTCGAGCTGCTGCGTTTTGGACCAGCTGTAATTTGTTTATTAATCGTGCAGGGCAACCACACATAATAGCATTACAATAATCTAGCCTTGGTGTCATGAACGCATGGACTAATTGTTCCGCATTTGTCAATGAGAGCATATGACGTAATTTAGATATATTTTTAAGATGGAAAAATGCGGTTTTACAGATACTCGACACGTGACTTTCAAATGAAAGATTGGTATCAAAGAGCACACCCAGGTTCCTAACGGAAGACAAAGACTTGACAGGGCAGCCATCAAGTGTTAGACAGTATTCTAGATTATTACGTGAGGACGTTTTTTGTCCAATAATTAGAATCTCTGTTTTTTTAGAATTAAGTAGTAGGAAATTACTAGTCATCCAATTTTTTATATCACCTATGCATTCCGTTAATTTTGTGAATTGGTAAGTTTCGTCAGGGCGTGAAGAAATATAGAGCTGAGTATCATCGGCATAACAGTGAAAACTAATTCCATGCTTCCTAATGGTATCTCCCAAGGGTAGCATGTACAGAGTGAAAAGCAATGGTCCTAGTACTGAGCCTTGTGGTACGCCATACTGAACTTGTGATCGATGAGACATCTCTTCATTTACTGCTACAAACTGATAACGGTCAGATAAGTATGATTTAAACCATACTAATGCAATTCCACTAATGCCAACATAATTTTCGAGTCTATTTAAAAGAATGTTGTGGTCAATAGTATCAACTGCAGCACTAAGATCGAATAACACTAATAGAGAGATACAACCACGATCGGATGATAAGAGCAAATCATTTGTAACTCTAATGAGAGCAGTCTCAGTATGGTACGGTCTAAATCCTGACTGAAAATCCTCGCAGATATCATTTCTTTCTAAAAAGGAACATAGTTGTGAGGGAAAAAAAAGTCTGCCTTTTCTAGTATCTTTGACAGAAAAGGTAGATTCGAGATCGGCCTGTAATTGACTAATTCTGTACGATCAAGTAGCGTTTTTTTAACAAGCAGTTTAATCATAGCCAGCTTAAAAGTTTTTGGTACTTATCCTAATGACAAAGATGAATTAATGATATTAAGAAGAGGATCTATGACCTCTGGAAGCATCTCTTTCAGTAGCTTAGTCGGTATAGGGTCTAACATACATGTTGTCGATTTAGATGATTTAACGAGTTTAACGAATTCTTCCTCTTCTATAGCAGTGAATGAATCAAATTTGTCCTTAGGGACACTACAATGCATTGCCTGATGCGATACTGTAGTAGACGGTTGCATAGTTATAATTTTCTCCCTGATATTATCAATCTTGTAAGTGAAGAAGTTCATAAAGTCATTACTGCTGTGCTGCTTGGAAACTTCTGGGCTTGAAGCTTTATTTTTCGTTAGTTTAGCCACTGTTTCAAATAAATACCTAGGGTTTTGTTTATTTTCTTCTAATAGGGTTGAAAAATAAGCAGATCTAGCAGCTTTTAAGGCTTCTCTGTATGCAATCGAGCTCTCTTTCCATGAAATGCGAAATACCTCTAGTTTTGTTTTCTTCCAGTTGCGCTCCATTTTTCTGGCTGCTCTCTTAAGGGCTCGAGTGTGCTCGTTGTACCACGGCGTTGGACTATTTTCTTTAATCTTCTTTAAGCGCAACGGAGCAACTGTGTCTAAAGTGCTGGAAAAGAGAGAGTTCAAAGTTTCTGTCGCAATATCGAGTTCTTCTAAGCTATCTGGGATGCTGAGATGATGAAACTGATCAGGAAGATTATTAATAAAGCAATCTTTAGTGGCAGAAGTGATAGGTCTGACATATTTGTAACACGGAGTCGGCTTTGCAGCCTTGGCTAAATGAAGTTTACACGAGACCAGATAATGATCTGAGATGTCATCGCTCTGCTGCAGAATTTCAACGGCATCAACATTGATTCCGTGTGATAATATTAGATCTAAAGTATGATTACGACAATGAGTAGGTCCTAATTCCAATAGAGTTAAGAATGTCTTTAAATGCCAATCCCAATGCATATTTTTCGTTATCTACATGTACAGTATATTAAAATCACCAACAATTATGACTTTATCTGTAACCAGTACTAACTCTGATAGAAAGTCAGCAAATTCTTTGATAAAGTCTGTATGGTGCCCTGGTTGCCTGTATACAGTAGCCAGCACAAATCTCAAACGTGATTTATCATTTACACTATACAGGGCGTGCAGAATTATTAGGCACGTTGATTTTCTGATCATATTTTATTCCCAAGCACATTTTGCCAATTCCAAACCATATTAATCTTAATAACTACTATTAATTTTGTATTTAATCATTTATAAGTGATATATAATTGTTCATGAAGGCTGGAAATGAAAAATGCCTTTAATTCAGGTGTGCAGAATTATTAGGCACGTTTTCTTTTACAGATAAAACAAGCCAAAAAAGAGATTTAACTCAGACTGAAAAGTCAAAAATTATTAAATGCCCATGAGAAGGATACAATACTAATGCAATACTATAAATGGCAGTTGAGGCATGACCATTGGACAGTGAAATGCTCATTGGGTCAGCAGGGTCAGACAAAAACAGGTGGAGAAGAAAATACGCATGTTAACTGCAAAAGAATTAAGAATTAAGGTGAAGAATTAAGTGTGAAACCATCAGGAACCCTTAAGTCTCCAGCGCCACCATTTTCCAGAACTGCAACCTACCTGGAGTCTCCAGAAGTGCAAGGTGTCAGGGTCTCAGAGACTTGGGTTAGGTAAAGAATCCTTAAAATGTACCCCCTCTTAATAAGAATCACAAGCTGAAGTGTTGTGAAATACATGAAGACTGTTTTTTTATAGGCTTTATTGACAGACAGATTGTGAGTGACTCTTGAAGGACCAGCACCACATCCTCTTCTACCACTGTTTGAAGAATTCATCTTCCAGAATCTGACATTAAGTTTTTGGAGTTAATATTTAGTTAATTTTTAGTCCATCTCCTACCCTGAAGTCCATTTTGCAGAGATGGACTAAAAATGAACTCCCAAAACTTACTGTCAGATTCTGTGGTAGAAGAGGATGTGGTGCTGGTCCTTCAAGAGTCACTCACAATCTGTCTGTCAATAAAACCTATAAAAAAAACAGTTTTCATGCATTTCACAACACTTCAGCTTGTGATTCTTATTAAGAGGGGGTACATTTTTAGGATTCTTTACCTAACCGAAGTCTTTGAGACCCTGACACCTTGCACTTCTGGAGACTCCAGGTTGGTTGCAGTTCTGGAAAATGGTGGCGCTGGAGACTTAAGGGTTCCTGATGGTTTCACACTGAATTCTTCACCTTAATTCTTAATTCTTTTGCAGTTAACATGCGTATTTTCTTCTCCACCTGTTTTTGTCTGACCCTGCTGACCCAATGAGCATTTCACTGTCCAATGGTGATGCCTCAACTGCCATTTATAGTATTGCATTAGTATTGCATCCTTCTCATGGGCATTTAATAATTTTTGACTTTTCAGTCTGAGTTAAATCTCTTTTTTGGCTTGTTTTATCTGTAAAAGAAAACGTGCCTAATAATTCTGCACACCTGACTTAAAGGCATTTTTCATTTCCAGCCTTCATGAACAATTATGTATCACTTATAAATGATTAAATACAAAATTAATAGTAGTTATTAAGATTAATATGGTTTGGAATTGGCAAAATGTGCCTGGGAATAAAATATGATCAGAAAATCAATGGCCTAATAATTCTGCACGCCCTGTATAGTGTAAATGATAAATCACATTTGAGATTTGTGCTGGCTACTGTATACAGGCCACCAGGGCACCATACAGACTTTATCAAAGAATTTGCTGACTTTCTATCAGAGTTAGTACTGGTTGCAGATAAAGTCATAATTGTTGGTGATTTCAATATACTGTACATGTAGATAACGAAAAATATGCATTGGGATTGGCATTTAAAGACATTCTTAACTCTATTGGAATTAGGACCTACTCATTGTCGTAATCATACTTTAGATCTAATATTATCACACGGAATCAATGTTGATGCCGTTGAAATTCTGCAGCAGAGCGATGACATCTCAGATCATTATCTGGTCTCGTGTAAACTTCATTTAGCCAAGGCTGCGAAGCCGACTCCGTGTTACAAATATGTTAGACCTATCACTTCTGCCACTAAAGATTGCTTTATTAATAATCTTCCTGATCAGTTTCATCATCTCAGCATCCCAGATAGCTTAGAAGAACTCGATATTGCGACAGAAACTTTGAACTCTCTCTTTTCCAGCACTTTAGACACAGTTGCTACGTTGCGCTTAAAGAAGATTAAAGAAAATAGTCCAACGCCGTGGTACAACGAGCACACTCGAGCCCTTAAGAGAGCAGCCAGAAAAATGGCCTTAAAAGCTGCTAGATCTGCTTATTTTTCAACCCTATTAGAAGAAAATAAACAAAACCCTAGGTATTTATTTGAAACAGTGGCTAAACTAACGAAAAATAAAGCTTCAAGCCCAGAAGTTTCCAAGCAGCACAGCAGTAATGACTTTATGAACTTCTTCACTTACAAGATTGATAATATCAGGGAGAAAATTATAACTATGCAACTGTCTACTACAGTATCGCATCAGGCAGTGCATTGTAGTGTCCCTAAGGACAAATTTGATTCATTCACTGCTATAGAAGAGGAAGAATTCGTTAAACTCGTTAAATCATCTAAATCGACAACATGTATGTTAGACCCTATACCGACTAAGCTACTGAAAGAGATGCTTCCAGAGGTCATAGATCTCTGGATTTAGGATTTAGACCGTACCATACTAAGACTGCTCTCATTAGAGTTACAAATGATTTGCTCTTATCATCCGATCGTGGTTGTATCTCTCTATTAGTGTTATTCGATCTTAGTGCTGCATTTTATACTATTGACCACAACATTCTTTTAAATAGACTCGAAAATTATGTTGGCATTAGTGGAATTGCATTAGTATGGTTTAAATCATACTTATCTGACCGTTATCAGTGTGTAGCAGTAAATGAAGAGATGTCTCATCGATCACAAGTTCAGTATGGCGTACCACAAGGCTCAGTACTAGGACCGTTGCTTTTCACTCTGGACATGCTACCCTTGGGAGATATCATTAGGAAGCATGGAATTAGTTTTCACTGTTATGCCGATGATACTCAGCCCTATATTTCTTCACGCCCTGACGAAACTTACCAATTCACAAAATTAACGGAATGCATAGGTGATATAAAAAATTGGATGACTAGTAATTCCCTTCTACTTAATTCTGAAAAAAACAGAGATTCTAATTATTGGACAAAAAATGTCCTCACGTAATAATCTAGAATACTGTCTAACACTTGATGGCTACCCTGTCAAGTCTTCGTCGTTGGTTAGGAACCTGGGTGTGCTCTTTGATACCAATCTTTCATTTGAAAGTCACGTGTCGAGTATCTGTAAAACCGAATTTTTCCATCTTAAAAATATATCTAAATTACGTCATATGCTCTCATTGACAAATGCGGAACAATTAGTCCATGCGTTCATGACACCAAGGCTAGATTATTGTAATGCTATTATGTGTGGTTGCCCTGCACGCTTAATAAACAAATTACAGCTGGTCCAAAACGCAGCAGCTCGAGTTCTTACCAGAACCAGGAAATAGACCATATTAGCCCAGTTCTGTCAACACTGCACTGGCTCCCTATTAAACATCGTATACATTTTTAAATATTGCTGATTACTTACAAAGCACTAAATGGTTTAGCTCCGCAGTACTTGAGCGAGCTCTTAATGCATTATAGTCCTTCACGCCTATTGCGATCTCAAAATGCCGTCCAGTTGATAATACCTAGAATATCAAAATCGACTGCTGGCGGTAGATCCTTTTCCTATTTAGCACCAAAACTCTGGAACAGTCTTCCTACCATTGTCCGGGAAGCAGACACACTCTGTCAGTTCAAAGCTAGACTAAAAACACATCTCTTTGACCTAGCATACACAACACATTATAGACTTTTATAATTCAATGTTAGGCTGCATAGATTAGGTCAGCCGGAACCGGGAACACTTCCCATAAATCCTGATCATAAGAAGAATGGCGTCTACGCTAATATTAGTCTCTCTGTTTATCCCGAGGTTTACCGCAGTCCGCCGGATCCAGGCTGTATCCAGATCTGATGAAGGACCTGCTCTTGGACGCGACGACAACACAGTCCTGAAATGTCAACTAGGCTCTTCCCTGTGAAGGACTCCCTCCCCTCCCTTTACCTATCTACAGATAAAGCGTTGTCGGGATAATTCCGGTTCGTGTGGCTACGTGGAAGCGATAAAAATTCTGTATTATTAATTTTAAGGCCAGACAAGTTGTATGTTGAGGGTTGATTTGTAGGGAAGGACTACACACCTGCGCACATATATTAAAATGCTCACACCTATAGACTGAACTCGTAATACGCATGTGCACGCCATCGACGTTCTCACTGGTTCACGTTTTTGAAGTTTGCACAGAAAGAACTTAAGAGTTTTCTGTTAAAACGGTGTCGTGTTAGCGGCCCCTAAGTTAATAACTAATGATCGTTGCGACGGAAGTGAATCAATCAAACTAACTTTAGCTGGACAATAACTTTATTCTAGAGCTGCTATAAAGCCAAAACACTTTACTTTAATTTCCTATTATCAATGTAAAGCTGCTTTGGAACAATCTACATTGTTAAAAGCGCTATTTAAATGAAGATGACTTGACTTGACTTGACTCAAGTGAGTTCCTATTGCATTACAGTGCTTCATATTTATTACAGTCTCATAATTCTGGCCTGTTAATAATACCTAGAATATATCAAATCAACCATGGGCAGTACTTATTTTCCTATTTAGTGCCCGAACTCTGGTCTTCCTAGCAGATACACTCTGTCTTGTTAAACCGAAAGTGGAATGGCATCTATGCGTATCAGTCTTGACTGTCTGTCTCTTCTTTATCCCGAGGTTACCTTAGTCATCCAGATATGGTCCGTATCCTTGGATGTAGAGGTTTAATAGCTGTCGCTGAGCACCAGAGGTGGATAAAGTACACAACTTCCTTACTTGAGTGACAGTAGATACTACTGGTCAAATATTACTCCGTTACAAGTAAAAGTTGTAAAGACCTATTTTTACTTAAGTAAAAGTACATAAGTACTTGTTTTTAAAAGTACTTAAGTATCAAAAGTAAAAAGTGAATGTCAGGGAAGACCCTGAATGTCAGTGAAGACCACAACTAGACAAGCCCTCGGCACAGATCATCAGCAAAAGACCTACATGCCAGGACTTCTTAGGACCACAACACTTTTGTCATGCTTACAATAATTTATATGACTTTCCATAATTGGACTTCTGATGCAGCCTGGAATCATAATCACACCATGTTTTTAATTTGGCCAGAGGAGAACTGGCCCCCTGACTGAGCCTGGTTTCTCCCAAGGTTTTTTTTTTCTCCATTTCTGTCACCTGATGGAGTTTGGGTTCCTTGCCACTGTCGCCTCTGGCTTGCTTTGTTGGGGACACTTAATATCCAGGAATATTATTGATTTGACTGCACTGACACTATTGAATTGACTACTGTCTAATTCCCCATTAATGACTCTTGTTAGCTGTTTCTTTCAGTAAATTATAAAAAAGTGGAGTGGTTACTGAATTAAGAGGTGCTCAGCAGAAGTGGACAGTAACAAAGTAGTCCTACATTTACTTGAGTACTGTACTTAAGTACACTATTTGAGTATCTGTACTTTACTTGAGTATTCTTTTTTCTGGAAACTTTTTACTTTAACTACACTTAAAAGACAAATATTGTACTTTTTACTCCATACATTTCTGTCAAGTAACGCCAGTCAGTGGATGATTTTGTTGGCATTTTGGTTGGAAACGTCAGAACCCGACGTCGGGTTGACGTCAACTTCCAACGTCGGACAGACGTTGGATTTTTGTTGGAAATGAAAGTCGGGTTGACGTCAGAACCCGACTGATGTTCTTAATGTTTAGACTCTTGATGTTTAGAATCAGAGTCTAAACTGATAAACTGACTTTACTTTTTACTTTTGATACTTAAGTACTTAAGTAAACGAGTAACGAGTACTTTTGTACTTTTACTTAAGTAAAAATAGGTCTTTACAATTTTTACTTGTAACAGAGTAATATTTGACCAGTAGTATCTACTGTCACTCAAGTAAGGAAATTGTGTACTTTGTCCACCTCTGGTGCTCAGCGACAGCTATTAAACCTCTGCAGGTCACTTGTCCTACTCGCTCCAGGGCAATTACCCTCAACGGGTGTCTCTGGAAGTTGATCAGAGTCTAAACAGGTTAACTGTTTGAAACGTGAACTCTTGCCCTCTAATTCTCTCCAGAACCTAAGCTTAAAGTTCAACATTAGCCCACAGTGAATTCAAGATCCCTACAGCTGTGTAGTGTACTTTGTTTCCTAAACTGTAAATGATTGATCTTATTATTCACAGAGATTCTGTCTCAAAGCTCCACAGAGGAGACACAAGATGCCTCTGGACACTCTCTGCTATAAAATAAGAGAAGGACTGCCTAAATGGAGGGATATTTTCACATGGTGAGTGGATGCAAGCTTACATTCAGTGGTGTGTATATATACTGTAAGTCTGAGTCTAAACTTGAAAATCTTTTTTGTTTTAGATCATTCTCAAGTCATGCTGTATAAAATGATCATTAGGGTTTAGCGTTATTTTAGTATTATTTATTATTAATATTTTGAATGAGTATGTGTATGTGATCATTAGCATGCTAGATGGTTCAGAGGATTTATTAATAGTGCATGATTGACCGGTCTCAAAACCTTCATCAAATGGTTAACAGTTATTCAAGCAAATGTTCATTGCAGGCAACTGTTCAAAACTCTGCTGATGGGTCAAGGCCTCTCAGCACTGATCTGTGGGACTGCTGTAACATCTCAGTATCTGGCGTCCGTTTATTACCTTGATACACCCATGCTGCAGAGCTTTATTAATTACAGCCTCCTAGGCATCACTTATACCATGGCACTGATCTTCAGAAGAGGTATTTGATCACAAATCCATTCTTGATCAACCATTACAATTTTTTCTGAATAACTACTACTGTTTTTATGGACATGTAATATTCAGGATGCCTCTCTTTTAATGTAGGTGATGGCAATATTTTGCAGATATTAAAGACAAAATGGTGGAAGTATCTATTGTTGGGACTGATTGATGTGGAGGCGAATTACGCAGTGGTGAAAGCATACCAGTACACCACATTAACTAGCATACAGGTGACAACTTTTTATGAATGTGTTGATATACGGTGTGTTTACATAAACTACCATTCAAAAGTCTGGGGGCAGTAAACACTTTTTTTTTTTTAAGTCTCTTATGCTCACCAACACTGCATTAGTTTGATGAAAAATACAGTAAAAACAGTTATGTTGTCAAATATTATTCCAATTATTCTATTTTAATGCATTTTAAAATGTAATTTATTCCTGACAACAAACCTGAATTTAAATGTCACGTGATCATTCAGAAATTATTCTAATATGCTGATTTGGTGCTTTTTTGATAAATCCTATTTATTTTTATTTGAAAAAAAAAAAGTAACCTTAAAAATGCCCATACTCTATGCTGAATAAAAGTATTAATTTCTTCCCCAAAAACCTCAAAAACCTTTTGTGTAGGTTCTTAATTTACTGAATTCAAGATGTGTCACTTGTAACACATTGCAAAAGCAGAATCTGATTAAAATTCTCAAAGCAAGTTGTTGTTTGACTAACTGGCCTTTCTGACTGCATTTCAGCTGCTGGACTGCTTTATTATCCCGGTTTTGATGATCTTGTCCTGGTTCTTTCTGAAGACCCGCTATAGGGTCATTCACTATGTAGCTGTATGTATATGTCTGGCTGGGGTTGGAGCCATGGTGGGAGCGGACATCCTCGCTGGCCAGGACCTGGGATCTAGTGAGGGGCAAGCTGCTTCTCCACAACATAATTTAGCATAGAACCTAACATAAGTCAAACCGTGGCCATTATTTATTCCTGTGTCAACAGCCAGTGATATTCTCCTCGGTGATGGTCTGGTTCTAGTCAGTGCCACTCTGTATGCCATCTCTAATGTGTGCCAGGAATACACGGTAAAGAATCTTAGCAGGGTGGAATTTCTGGGAATGGTCGGCCTCTTCGGTTCAATCATCAGTGGAATACAACTGTAAGATGTGTTGATGAACTTCAAGAAAACAGTAGACCTGTTGCTAAAAATCAGAGCTACATCATCTGCACTGTTGTGTTTTGTCACTTGCAGAGGGATTCTCGAACATAACGAAGTGTCTAAAATTCAGTGGACATGGGAAATTGGTAAAGTACTGCAATGTGAAATTAAAATACTTTCCATTTGCAGTATGTCGATGACCTTATCTGAGGTTTGATTTTTGTGTTCTCTCCTCAGCTCTGCTCTTGGCTGGATATGCGCTCTGCATGTACGGCTTCTATAGCTTCATGCCTGTGGTCATAAAGATGACCAGTGCCACAGCGGTTAATCTGTCCTTACTCACTGGAGACATCTTCAGCCTGTTTTGTGGGCTCTTTTTGTTCCAATACTCTGTGAGTGAAATATTTATTTTACACACACCACACACACACACACACTGTCTGCAGGACATCACTTTTGGCCACTATAGAGTTAGTTACCGGTAATTAAAAGTCATAAAGTTAAAGGTATAGCGGAGGATGTTTTACTTCCTGGTGGGTAACCTATACTATTGGTCCTCCTAATTGTCAATCATTCTGGTGAATCAATCAAACTTTTCAAAAAGTGGAGAGGGCGGGTCTTATCTAAAATTTGGAAAGATCCTCCACTATACCTTTAAAACAATATTTTTTTATTTTACTATGTTATTACTTTATGGATGTTATTTCCTGTTGGGCTTTTCTCCGGAGTGGCTGCTATAGGAGAAGCGTGTGTAAATCATATTTTCAGATGTATTGTATTCCTGTTACGCAAAGCTGAATCATTACTCCAGTCTTCAGTGTCACATTTTATTTATTTTTTTATTACAGGGACAGTGCATGTTAATAAACATTTCTGTCAATATGCCAGAATTAGCCAAAAGGCTATTTTTCATCTGCAGTCCCTAGAGAGATGGTAAAAAGTCACCCTAATAGGGAGTAAAATTATCATTACATATATACATGATCCTTCAGAAATCATTCGAATAGGACGATTTGCTGCTTAAGAAAAATTTCTTATTATAATCAGCTCAGTGCTGCGTAATGTTTTTGAGGAAACGATACACTCTTGCCCATGGATTTTTTAATGAATAGACAATAACATTTATTTGTAAGTGTAATAAAAATTATAATCGGCAATGGTATGTTTATTACACATTTTTCTGGCCACCTTTTAATTTAATTGATGATAAAGCAAATTGAGAGAAAACGTTATATCAAATAAATGCTGAATAGAAATTAGAATTTAAAAATTAGAATTAGAAAATTAGAAATTAAAGTAAAAAATTTAGGTCTTATTTTGCTGATGGTCTCTTTAATCCTGACATCGGCACAAGTGGCAGAAGTATCTAGATGTGTCCTTGTATTCTTATCTCAAATATTCCAGGTCATTGTGACATGGAGCTTTATATTTCTTTAATGTGTGAAGGTTTCCTATGTCCCCTGCTTATGCTTTGACCTTCCTCATAAAAAAAAAAAAAAAATGGATCTTGGTAATTCACAGTAGGCTACTTTTTTTTGCACTCCTTTCAATATTTTATTTTCTACAACCAGTCCATCAATGTTGAATAAAAATAAATAAATGTTATGACTGAAACTTTTTTCAGTCCCTTCTCACCTCACCTGTTCTTCCTCAGTTCTCAGGACTGTATATCGTGTCACTGGTGGTGATCCTCATTGGTTTCATCCTGTTTAACACCGTCCCCACACTGAACCGAACTCTTGCCCCGGCGTCTGAAGAGGAAGGTTGTGACAATCACGCCGCGGAGTTTGATAACAGCAGCATTCAAGGCTGTGTGGATGAGATAAGCTGTGCACAAGCAGAGCAAGATCAAATCAAGAGCCGGCTGGATGAAAAACAGTCAGCATGTATTGTCATAAACAGTGTTCAAATGTAGTTTTGATAATTCCATGGTAAAACACAATACAACTTTTTATAGTCATTATATTTTAATAGTGGTTTATGATGATAGATCAAATGTGACAATGAATAAACTGCATATGACGTAAGTGTTATCTCATGACATTTTGTGTTTAAACAGATAAATGATCTCGTTGTCCCAGTGTATTTGTTGTTGATATTTATTGTACTGAGAAGCGCTTTGTGAAATGTAAGCCTCAATAAAACAAAACTTTGTCGGCCATATTAAGAGGGATGGGTTTATGTTGATTACTCAAATGAAGTGAAATGCAGTAATATCTTACAGCTTAGATGTGGGAATTTAAAACAGACATTTTGATTGCCGCAATGATAATAAATATTATAACTAAATTATATCTGTACAAGCACCAGATCTGTGTTTATGCAAAGAGATAGTTACCTCATTTAATGTTCCTATATTGTAAATTTAGCATGTCTCATAATTAATACTTTTTACAGTGTTTTCCAATGTGACTATTTTGAGACGTATAAAAGTATTAACATAATACTTGCAGAGAAAGAGGTGTTTAATTTAATAAGTACTTATTTGTTAGCAACTGCGGCTTCTTTAACTTGTGATTTTCTTGTGATTTGCCCTGGACTTTTCCACTAAAAAATTCTCCACATGGTTTGGTTAAGGTGGGCAGCATCAGCCTCCACCCTAAGATATGAATTGAAGTCCTGTGCAAACATTAAAACGAAGGTGCATAAATCAATACTCATTTTTCAAATGCTATGTATCACATATTGACTAATTCAGACAGATAGGAATAATTTTTGTGAGCTGATATTTATCTTGATTTCAGCCAAACTCTCTTTGCTGGATGATCACCAGGGGTGAAAATTAATGATGTGGTTTTGCTTTGTCATCTCAATTATTCTAAATGCCAGAAATCATTCCATTCACAGATGCTGACGCTCATCTTGCTCACCACAAAACTCCTGTTTGTTTTTTACTTGTGTATTTGGAGTAATGTGTATAAAAATATGAGTTAATAGTGTTAATCAGAACTATTTAATGTAAGGCACACGAATAGACCATTTGGAAGACCATTTCCACCTCAGCGTAAAAAATAAAAAGGTAATTCTGAGATGAAATTGTGAGTCACACTCCGATATAAAGTCATATTCTGGAGATATAGTCACACTTAGCCTACCTTTTATTTTTTCTACTCTGAGCCACCATATTAGAGGGCTATATTCATTGTGCATACAATTCGACAGTCTGATTAGAACTGATGCACTTGAACAGAACAAGGGAAAGTTCACCCTAAAATGAAAACTTTCATTATTTACTCGTCTCACACTCGCAACATTCCAAACTTGTATGGCGTTCTTTCATCTATATGAGGAGAAATAGCAGAATGTTGGAGTTGCTCCCCTCTATACAATAAAAGTGGATGGTGACCAACGGCTGAGCTATAAAAAGTTTTTTTTGTTTAATTATTAGGGTTCCAACCCTGCTGATTATTTATACGCAGTCCTGAACACCTTGTTTAGTTGGTTGGTTCAGGTGTGTTTAATTAGGGTTGGAGCTAAATATTAATTTTCTATACAAACATGACTCCCAAAATTTGTTGGGATTAATTGTTTAATACTGAACAAAAATAGTTTTGTAAAAACTTTATGGCTTTACTCAAACTGTTAGTTAAAAGTGGAGGTTTAAGAAATATTGTACACATTTAAAGGGATAGTTTACACAAAAATTAAAATTCTGTCATAATTTACTCACCCTGTCATTACAAACCTGGTATGACTTTCTTTTGTCTGTGAAACAAAAGTTATTTTTGTGAAATGTTGGAAGTCAAAGGGCTCTTAATGTACAACAAAATATCTTTCCACAAAACAGATCATACAGGTTTGGAAATGCAGGAGGGTGAGTAACTGACTTATTACAATTTTGGGGTAAACTATCCCTTTAAGGTCTCTATTTGACTGTCAAATTATTTTGAAGTGTCCACAAAACAAGTAAATGCATCAAGATTTATTTATTTTTATTTAACATTTGTTCTTGTTTATTTTTTGCTCCTCTTATAACATAATGGACAGTTAGGTCTATACTCAGCCCCAAATTTACAGGCTATATACACAACTTAAACTTTCTCCATAGGGAAAACACACTATATATATGCGCATATATATATAATATCAGTGTGGAAAGAGGTCTGAAAAGTTGCCCCAACATATATATATATATATATATATATATATATATATATATATATATATATATATATATATATATATATATATATATAACTGTCATGGTCCCAGAAATTTAAAAGAACATATTTTAAAAAGTTAGCACTGAAACAGGAATCATCCATCTACATGCGAAAACAGCCACGTCAATTCGTCTATGAATGTGAACAACAAAACATTCACAAAACCTACACAAAAACTGACAGCCAAAATAAAAAAGTTCAATGCGTTTTCTCTCATACTTTTACAGAAGCGAAACAAATTCAGGGACTCTTGCACAACATAACGCTAGTGTGATTTGTAAACCTGGTTTGCTCTTATTGGGATAACTGTCAGGGATCACAGTGTTAGTTTTAAATCAAAATCTCTTTGTACACACAGGCTATTGCTCTACCTGTGTGGCGGTCAGTGCGACTCAATACAGACATCTTCCCGTCCACGCATCCTTCTTCTCTCAGACTCTTAAAACTGTCCTGAAGCATAAAGATGTTCATTTAAGGAACACGAGGTGTCAGCCATCCACCTTCCAATTGCACCGGAACATTATTAGTCACAAAAACACACACATAAAGCCTCTGTGACATGCGTTCGACACACACACACACACACACACACACACACACACGCACGCACGCACGCACACACGCACACAATTAATGAATGCATGAAATTTTAACACTCGTGACATCTGCTACATACACAAATAACCATGTACCGCCTTTACATATGGCCTAATAACCAACATTTATCACCAGTGGCAAGATGAAGGCATTGAATACATTCGCAAACATTGTTTGCACTGTTGCAAACTGATGGCTATCTCACAAGTTACCACTCAGCGAATGGGGAGCACAAGCTGAATTCATACACCACTCAGATGGATACAAGTTGGTGGCTTTGCTAGTGAATAACTTAAGAGTGCAGTTGCAACAAGAGAACAATAGGGGGCGTCTGTGCAGCATTGAACAGGACTCCAGATTGACAATGTTAAAGGCACTGCTGTCAGATTCCCAATGACTCACGTGATAGTCACAGAACAAGAGTGTCTATGCCAGCTAGAGCACTACAGATAGGCTACATCATGTAAACTCTGTCAAAAGATATTTTCTTCTAGAAATATCTCACATTCGCTCCAGGTGTCTAAATCTCGAAGTGACATTGTAGACTGCAAAAAAATCATTTCTTACTCAGTATTTTGTCTTGTTTTCCAGTACAAATATCTAACAAGTAAGAAAAGCATTTTTTGCAGTGTAATGATGTTACGTCACGCATCAACTATAGTGGTAAAATATGACACCAAACTGACCAGGTAAGTTGATTTTAAAATGTCAGAACACCCAAAAAAAAAGACGACATTATTTACTTATCCTCATGCCATTCCAAACTTGTATGACTTTCTTTATTCTGCCGATATTTTGAAAAATGTCTTGGTGGTTTTTAGTCCATGCAATGAAAGTCAACAGGGTTTAACGTTTTGAACCTCATTGACTTTCATTGTATGGACAAAACAGTTCTTCATGTGCATGTTTCGGAAAGAAAGAAAGACATAGAAAGAAAGCCATACAGGTTGAAATAACATGAGGGTGAATAAATTGTCTTATCTCTGTAGGGACTTCAAGAACTGGTTTGGGAATTACGTCAGACACAACACAGTACGTTAAACCTGGTCTAATGGGAGCCGAGAAGAGTATTCGCATGAGGTGTGCTGTTAGTTGAGGAGTTAGTATGAGGTATTATGGGGGGCGTCCTTTTAAATAAGTCATTAAAACCAGTAGTTAGACGTAATAAGGCTGGCTAAGAGTCAGTTTAGGCTGGGACTGGACCACAGTTTCATCATAATATACTCTACTAGAGCCTAAAACACTGAGCAACACACAAGTACTCTAGACTTTGCCTTTACCCACACATAAAGATAAAACATCTCTTTTTGTCTTTTATTATATATCATTATATAGTATTAGACATTCAATAAATTTCTTTGTATCACTTTTTGAGTCTTTATATACTTTCTTTTCATTTGGAATGTACTGAGTCCTGTAGCTTTCTAGTTCGTTTAGATGCAGTGCTGCATGTGGCTGCAGTCTCAAACGGGGTGGATGTGGTTTAAGTGTCTATACTCGATCTAGGGGTCTGACTGGTCAGCGCTTCAGGCCAGCTTTAGCGTGCTGACTGGGAAGGAGGGCATTGTCACCATAGTGACTGGGTTGAGGACGGTCTGTCCCACCAGCTGAGGGTGATGGGTAACCACTTGAGCACCCACAGCCGTCTGCTTGCCAACCATGGCGGCTTGTGCGGCAGATACCGAAGTGCCGTTCATCTGGGCGTGAGAGAGTGTGTGCGCGATGTGGCTCATAACCGTCGGCTGTGTGACCGTAACGGGCTGAGGGTAGATTGCAGGAAGATGGGCGACAGTGATATGGCTAATGGATTGAGGTCCGGGAGCCAGCTGCACCGAGCTCGAGGAGGAAGGGGAGATGTGGGCCATGTGCTTGGAGCCTGGATGGATGACGTGGTTGATGGTTTGGATGACAGAGGCGTGCGACGCCGATCCCGCGTGAGCAATGACGGTAGGCTGCAGGCTGGCTGTGGTCACTATATGGGTCTGGGCCGGAGGTAGGGTCTGCAGGGCCGGAGCAGATGCTGGGCCATTAGGAGCTTGTGCTGGCATTGAGGACATAGCCGGAGTTGTGAACAAGGCGGCGGCGGCCACAGGGGATAGTTGAGCTGAGGGACTCGGGGACAAAGTTTTAGACTGTTTGTGTGGGATGGAGATGTGCTGTGTTATGAGGGACAGGGCAGAATGTGACTTCTTTAACTCTGGCTGAAGCGCAGCAGGCACTTTGAGTAAGGCGTTGGCCGTTGGGGATAAGCTCTCATCTTCGATATCTTCATCGATGTTGTCTTCACCTTCTGTAGAGACAACAACAAAATAAAAAGGGTCAGAAACTATTAATAGATTGTTAAAAACAAGTTGAAGAATGAAATTGAAGTAGGAACTTTTAGCAGATATACAGTACTGTATCTCTACTGTATCGTTCCGTGGTAATTGACAGATATAGACAAACCCTTCTGCAAGACTAACCTGAGGCAGTGGAGGTAGAGGCCTGGTCATCATCTGGTTGCACAGTCTGTCGAAGAACACGGTCGATCTCGATCACGTCCAATCGCTGACTCAGCTCGTTCTTCAGCTCAGCCAGTCTCTGCTGCAAGGCGATCTTCTCCCGCGCCAGACGTTCCATCTCATGCTCGTAGTCTTTCTCCTTCCTCTTCAGAGTCTACAAGGGGAAAATGAAGAAATAAACAACTGAGCATTTATCCTATGCATTAAGAGCTGGCAGGGTACACTGAAAATCTATAGCTGCAGCAATTAAATGTCACCTTGCTGTGCAACAAAAAGAATACAAGACCAGCATTTCCATGCACTTCAGAGTTGGCGGCTATTTCCTTAACCCCTCTATTATTAAATAAGACCTGCTAAAGCAAAAGTAAAACATCACACAGAAAAAAAAAAAAAAGGGAACTGGTAACAGACATAAACAACTGGATGTGTGAGAGCTTAAAATACAGGAAGAAATGTTACATTGTAGGTACACGTTTGCAAACTACTCCATAAATGCAGAATAATACTATAAATCCAGTGATAGCTTATAGATGTGGGTAAAATAAAAGGCATTATCATTACAATATAATTTATATCTCATATGTGTATGTGTGTGTGTATATATATATATATATATATATATATATATATATATAGAGAGAGAGAGAGAGAGAGAGAGAGAGTTCCCAAGTAACTATTAAAATAATATATTACAAAAAAATATACTTTATGGATTTAATCTCACTTTATTAACCAATGCCTTTGCTGCTGGCCTTGGACGATCCAATTCAACCTTAGTAATGAGCAAAAATTACTTCAGATAAACATCACATTTGTGTTTCATTTTTTGATTTTATTGCTGAAGTAAGTGTTGAACCTTCTTGTCCTGTGTCATATTCTTCTGCTATTCAGAATAGCAGCTCAGCTAAAAGGTTTGTTTGAGCTGCGCCCTCTACTGTACAGGTGTGAATTCGAATTTCCTTCTGCCTGAGGCTTAGACATTTCACTTTTGGTGTGAAAAGGCCTTTACATTTGCCAAAAATAGAACTTTATCTATAAACTTTACTATATGTATAACCTCTCATTATATATGCATTTGTGTCATTTATTTCCCTCTCTATATAACATTTTTACATGATTTCAAATATAAGGTAAAAGACTCTGGTCATTCTGGTAAGGGATTATTTTGCGATGACAACCGATAATATCTCTTACTCATATCCTAATAGAGCACAACCAAGGCTGCTATAAGGAAGCATATGGGAATTTCTTAGATTTGTTGTAAGTGAAACAGATGTCACATGCTTCACTGTAAGTGTGCCTGTAATCATCTATAGGCGTGGAGGTTAAGTTCCTGGTCCTTCCTGGATGTCCAAATACACACCTCCCCCACCGTCTGTTTTTGCTTTCATCAGAGCCCTGCCACGGCCACTCTCTCACACTCACACAAACACGTGGATTACCCAAAGCATGACAGCACCTCCCACTTCTGGGAAGGCATTCACTTAGTGTGCAAGAGTGCACACGCTGAGTAACATCAGTGGGTGGAGCTCATGACGCGGGAGCTCGGCCAATCACAAGTGGACATCTGGGTAGTTTGAGCGTGCCAAACAAGAGTACATTTCTACCTACCCACATAAACACATACTGATCCATCTTCACAAACATGAGGTAAACTGTAGATCAGAGAAACATGAAGCTCCAAACACACGCAGAGATAGAGTGAGAGGGCAGGGACAGAGGACGAGACACTGCACACACTGGGCAGGGCCCAAGTGACCCAGTTTCCCTGCACTGTCAGCTGACGCATGAGAAACAAACAGGCAACGAGGACACAGCAGTAGCTAAAGACCTTAAGAGGATGGAGAGCAAGAGATTAAGGGGTCTGTGCACAAACAAGGGGAAATACACTCAATTAAAAACCATGCTGCTCAGTGACCTGACGTGTGAACGGAATGAAATGTGAAGTTACTTAAAACATAAAAAAATATATAATGGGAATTTTTTTTTTTATGGGAAATTTGTTAATATATTCACAAAATATTGTACAATATATAAATATTTTATATATAATAATAATAATAATAATAATAAAGTTAATGGTGCTCAGCGATTTGTCTAATGTGTGAACAGAATGGACTTTTAAATGTTATAAATATTTTTGGTAACAGTATGGGGAACACATTAAGTATTAACTACAACTTTTGCCTCAAACTCCTAATTTACTGCTTATTATTTGTTAGCGAGGTAGTTTTGTAGTGTTTAAGTTTAGGTATTGGGTAGGATTAAGGGATGTAGAATAAGGCATTGTGCTTTATAAGTACTAATAAACAGCCAATAGCCTAGCAATATGCATGCTAATAGCCAACTAGTTAAAAGTGAGAATTGAACCCTAAAATAAAGTGTTACTTTTTTAAATCTTTTTTTTATAATTATAGTGTCAATATATATATATATATATATATATATATATATATATATATATATATATATATATATATATATACACAAAATATTGTACAAATATATATATATATATATATATATATATATATATATATATATATATATATATATTTGTACAATATATGAATATTTAATATATATTAAATATAATATTTGTAAAAAAAAATCTATTCTAACTTTTTTAAATTTACATTTTAAAATAATATAGTAGTAGTAATAGCATTCATGCTCAATTTAATATTGAAAAATAAATGTTATGCATTATATTTTTTTATATTGTGTTAAACAAAACAATATAATAATATTATTAATAATAATAATAATTTATTTTATTAACAAACCTGAACTCTGAAAGGTTTATAATAAATCTCTCTGTGGACAAATGATTGTGAAGCTTGTCTAATGACATGCTCTTTAGGAAACTCAAAGAGCACATTCAAATTCTGGTATGTGCCAGAAAATTCGTAGCATATAAAATATAATACATTTAAAAGACACACTAACCCTCAAACACTGAGCAATGACAGTGATGGAGGACGCACATGATATTACACAGCTCATCCTTCTCCTACACCACGTGCGCTGAACAAGCATGGCATTGCAGAAACAACAACAGCGTGGAAACACGATCCAGGCCAGTCATTTGATATGGGTACAGGTGTCTGTAGATCGCAAGACAGAAGATAAAGAGGGGCTTCCAGCTCGACTCGGGGTCGATAAGGTCTATTCTTCTGCACTCGTCTCGTGAATAATGACAGGTCAGTGGGCCAATCGATACACCCCACTTCCTTTCCAAAGCTCAGAGTGCCCTTTTGCCTCCCAGAGGCGTTAGCGTCTTTAACTGCGTCTCATTTCGAAGGCTGCGTCCTCCGTAGGTCGCGTTTGTCGGCCGCATACGTCATCGTGGGCTGCTTCATTTCAGTAAACTGACCACTACTTTCCAAAGTCAAAGAAATTACAACAGTTCACGCTTGACTAGGAATCATTTTATAATGGTTTCTTTTCTGAAATAAGACATCCTTTATGACGTATGGGGCCCTTCGGAGGACACAGCCTTCGAAATGAGAGACAGCTTTTTTCTCAGCAAATTAAATGGGAGTACTGGACTGTTGTCAAGGCAACAGCGGAAAACCGTCCCAGTTGCCGTGGTAACAGGAATGGTGAACGGGCAGCAGAGTGTGACAGCGTGAGCATGTGCTGTCTGCACTGGGCAGTGGTATAAAAAGCCTGTTTGATTGAGCACCTCTCAGTGGCTCCATATATAGGTCTAGTGTGCAGGACAGAAGCTTAACGTAACAACATTAAAGCTGCCGTCGGCAACATTTTTTTGATCATATTCAGTGTAATCGACACTATAATCCGACAGAACAACATAAATAAGGTGGTTTTAGAAAAAAACCCGAGCTTCTAACTCCACCTGGAGCGTGTTATTTGTTTTGCAAAAATCCAGCGCTCCCGCTTCATCAGGTCCAATCAGCGCAGGGGGGTGTGAGATCTGACTGTCAATCACAGGTCGTGCACACGCCACAGATCCCCCCTCACTCGCGCACGTTAATATCACATGCACACGCCACGCCTGAAGTTCGCCTGGAGATTGCATGAAGCGTGATGGCGGAGAGAAAATCTACTAACAAGCTTCCAATTCCTTGGTTATTGCTATCTATGGATAGATTAGCCAGGGCTGCCTACCTCCGAGTCCATGGTGTTGATAGATGCTGAAGAGACGGACGCGTTCACAGAAAATCAGGTACACACGCACAGTGACGCACTGACGAGCACGACCTCGATGGGAGGGTGCTCGCTGGTAGTGGGGAGGGGCATGAGAGTTGTAAACATTCAAAATTTTGGCTAATCGACCCAATCTGCCAGACTTGCCGACGGCAGCTTTAACAGAAGGAATCAGAGCAGCAGAACTTAAAATAGTAGCAATATGTGTGACCTCAACTGATCCTTCACTTATCCCCACTTTAAAAACACTGCTGACCTATTCTACCTCAGCAACTGTTGTTGTCTGCCATTTTCTCAGACAAGCTTTTGCTCTTTTAATATACATTATCTTTCAAAAGTTTGGTGTAAGATTTTTTAATGTTTTTGAAAGAAGTATCTTATGCTCACTAAGGCCAAAATTGTATCAAAATGATGAAATATCATTACAATTTCAAATAACTTTTCTATTTGAATATATTTTCAAATGTAATTTATTCCTGTAATGGCAAAGCTGAATTTTCAGCATCATTACCCCAGTGTTCAGTGTCACATGATCCTTCAGAGATCATTCTAATATGCTGATTCGGTGCTCAAGAAACATTATTATTATTATCAATGTTGAAAACAGTTGTGCTGCTTAATATTTTGGTGGAAAGCGCGATACAGTTTATTAAGGATTCTGTGATGAATAGAAAGTTCAAAAGCATTTATTTGAAATAGATTTTTTGTAACATTTGCTGAATGAAAATATTAATTTATTTAAAAAAAAAAAAATCTTACAGACATTCAGATAGTTTAGTGCAATTTTATGGAAAAATGTGGGAAAACGCTGTTGCCAGATCACTTGTAACGGTGACACAAGGTATTCATACAGGGTTAGTCTTTTATCCCAAATCAGCAATCTCATAATTCATTCTAGCCCTCATAAGAGTAATACCAATCAATTATTTTTCCTTTATAAGCACAATTTACTGAACATCATGCCGTTTATAAAAATCTTCCTATGGGATGTTCTGCAAAGCTCATCTGAGTTAGTAACCAAGTGCGGTGCTGCTTAGCGAATGGACAATTACAACCATAAACCTCAATTTGAAAGACAATCATGCTAATATACATGGATAGAAAATAATATGATGTGAAACACTCATTATGCCAAGTTCAAGGCTAACTATACAGATAAAGCTAATAGCACTTTTACGCCCACGTTAGCTAAACCGGACTACATTTATACCAGAACACAAATCTAATACTGAATCTCAGTGCAAGCATTTCCTTACAGTATCTTCACATCCGTCATAAGAGCCGTCTCTGGTCTTTTTTTACAAGTGCGCCCTCCTTTCCCTTGGGGGCCAGTACATTCCTTGCTAGCTGTCTCCACCAGGCCCTCATGGACCCTTCCTCCCACCGCTGATGAGGCATGCTGACAGCTCTCTGGTCTGCGTACTACATCAGGCGCAGCTCCAGCTCACAGCTGTGCATGCCTGCCTCTGTTAGTCTCTCTCACACACACACACACACACCGGCCTGCTCTACAAACACCCAAACCCACTGAACTCCTGATCCGTGGACTGGGGCCCCATTCCTTCCCTCCTGCTCCAGCCCAGGACAGCTAAACCATCTCCTGACTCAATATGAGTGAGATGTTATCATCTCCTGCATAGGAATAACAACATCTGGATGGTGTTTGAGGAGGAGATAAATGTGAATCATTGTCGTATTTATATCCTGGAGGACATGGAGGTAAAATCAGGTCAGTGCCTAGTGGCTGAGCGATATATCATCAAGGCCGATATATTGGACGATACTTGCCATTCTTTAATAATCAGCATTGGTCGATAGGTTTTTCTGCTTGGCTGATGTGGGGGAAGCGGACTCAGTATTTTTTACTGCGCTGAGAACACCAGCGCCTGAGGGTCAGAGCTAACATTCTCCATCGTAATTAGTTTACTGCTTCTGTTTAACAGTTCCGTCTAATAAATCATTTTAAAGTAAAAGGTAATAGTGTTTTATTCAAATTTATGTGAAAAATACTATAATGTAGTGGTTCTCAAATTGTTGCGCCTGCCAGGGGGGTGGCTCACACAGGTACTGCAAGGGAGATCAGCAGAGGAAAAAAGAAAGAAAAAGCAAACAGTTGTGGCAACATCATTCGAGTGTGTGATTGGTGGTTGGCTCTCTGCCTTATAAAGTGGCACCGAACAACAATTCCTCTAAAACTTCCTTCTTCAGGCAGTTAACTTTGCACTGTCTAAACAACTCCAACACAGAAGATCCACGCCACAGAAAAGCACTTCAATCAGCAGACGGCATCAGCTGCTATTGTGAACTCGCCGTTCAACCTTCAACAGCAGACCAAACGTCTACACGAAACTCACGTTCACACGCTGCAACAGTTAGGGTTAACCGTCTACACGACGCGACCGTTGCAAATCCATTTGTCCTTTTTGTTAAGTAGCGCGAGCACTTGGAGTACGGCATAAATAGAACAGGGCATCAGTTTACTTTTGGGGATTTGTCGTGTCGGGCCACATCCAGTGTAGACAGAATCACTGATTATAATGTTTTATTGACTTTGTCGCGTCACACCGCTAGCATCTGGTGTAGAAATGGTTAAAGTGAAGAGTTTTTCCATTACATTTTCATTTATTTTTTTGTGAAATTATTTGGTTTCAGGGGCGCCTGAGTTTAAAATGTTTGACCAAAAAAAAAAAATCGGTCACCCTGCACTCTAAGGGCCTCTTCACACCACACAGACAAACACCAACACACAAGTTGGTCGTTGGATTTATAATTTTGTGAAAAATCATCATGTTCACACTGCCCCAACAGACACAGACAAACACTGATTGAAAAACCCCGACCAACACCATCAGGGGTAACACACTGATCTGACAAAACCCAACAAACGTGTTTGTTAGCGTTTGTCTGTGCGGTGTGAATAGGCTATAAGATATCGACATTAGGCATAAAAAAAACCCAAGCTGAGCACATGACCTCCCCATCCCCCATCGGTTTGCTATCTTCAGTTACTCACTTAAGCTCCGCCCCCATGACTATGCACATGCAAGTGTGCATTTGCGTCGTCACGTTTATGTATATACAAGTGTGCGTGCATATGATGGATTTGTATGAGGTAAAAATTGACCTGATGTTGTCACATGCAGTGTTAGATGGGGAAGGGGGGGGTCCTGTGTTTGCAGACTCCGTTCTGCAGAACAAAAGAAGGGAGAGAGAGAGAGCATATGAGCCACGTTGCAGCCACGCTCTTCCTCATAAACAAGCCTGCAGTGAAAGATATTCCGTGACTCCAGTTTGAGGCATTTGGTAACTCGGCCTATTCAAGCACAGCTGTAAATCTCACTGAGTCTCTGGTTTGACGTGGTGCTGAAAAAGAGGAAGTCTTGTACTGCAGTTTATATTTGTGTGGAGACAGAAAGCTCAACCTACAACTAATATATCCTTTGACTGCCACTGCTTGTTAATAGTTTGGGATTGATTAAACCTATCCTGGGATGTCATCAACGTCAAATGCAAACTTTTTTCACTTAGGAGGTTGTCAGATTGATTTTTTAAAAGAACATTGATCCTGGCTCACTTAATTCCCTAGTGTAAATTAAACACCAAAAAGACGAATGATTATTTATATTACAAATACACACACACACACAGTTCAAAAGTTTGAGGTCAGTAACATTTTATTTAGAAAGGGAGCATTAAATTGAACAAAACTGACAGTAAAGACATTTATTATGTTACAAAAGATTTCTATTCATCAAAGAATCCAAAAAGTATAATTTTTCAAAATTGTAATAATATATGCCAGTTTTAACTGTTTTTTGATCAAAGAAATGCAGCCTTGGTGAGCATAAGAGACTTCTTAAAACATTAAAAACTCTATCCAACCCCAAACTTTTGAATAAGAGTGTATTAAAAAAAAACTATATTTGCCAATCTTTAAATTAAAACAGAATATATGAATTAGGTTGGAATTAGCATTTTATAATTGCAACTGAGCTAGATAGCCAGTAAGAGGAGCTTTTTCATGTTGCTAATAACTCTTTTTATCCTAAAAGTTTTGAGCGACATGAGGATAAATAGATGACAGGATTTTCCATTTAAAGCAAACGATCTGCAGATGGTGCTGACATTTACCAAAGAAGACTTGTTGAATCAGCTACAATGAAATTGCAGTGGTTTGTACAAAAACAAATGAGTCTTTTAGCATACGTAGTAGGAATCATGTGATCCTGCCCACAAGGACAAGCCACTAGTTTCTGCAAAGCATGATATAGCTGACCAACTGACCCACATCGGCCTTACTCTACACACTGCTACACAAAGGCAGGAAATGAATCAGGTGGATTTCACAGGATTCCTTCTGGTTTTGCAAATCCTGATGACATGTCCAATCACAATCCTGCTGATCGTGACACATCAGGGTTCACGCAAACATAAATCTGCGTCATAAAGCTCACTGATATTTACAACTGACCTTGTAGATTTCACAAAACACCGCAAAAGTAAGAACAAAAAAAATTCTCAATACTATTATCAGGTTGAAACAATACATCAGTCACACAGTCAACACTGAAACACAATGCACTGCAAACTGCTAGGCAAAAACAGGTCCTGCAAGGTTGCTTAAATAAAAGGCAGCACCTAATGCGGGGGTTTCAGGGATGTGGCTAAACTAAGATGGAGCTCTACGAGTGTGCCGTGCTGCGGCAGGAACAGCGGCTGGAGGGGTGACGTCACGAGGCTCTGTCTAGCCATGTGCTCGCTACTCATGTGGCCGTGGCAGGGAACATGAAGGAGAGGCTGGGGGAAGGAGGAAAAAAAGCACAGAAGGAGGGAGAAATGGAGGAGGAGCTCTGAGCTACATGACATGGAGAGAACGGCAGGGAAACTCCTGAGACTTATCAGGACTGTAGGATAACATTTAAAGAAACAGTCACCAGAATCTGTTCACTGTTATTATGAGATATAAAATGAGACTAGTGTAGCATGGAAAATTAATATATAGCTGCACATTGCAAAACAACAATATGAATGAGTCAAAACCACAAGGACTGCTGAGTGACTATTTCCTCAAGACTTTCCACGACAAACAAATTTCTCTGAATATTCAGAGAAATGAAACTAACTTTTTTCAAACTTTTTTTCACCCGCCACACATTGTTTTTTTTATTTCTATATAGCTTTAATTATGTCAGTTTTAGTAAATTTAGTACTAGTTAGCCAAGGCAACATTTTTAATTTTTATAAGTTTTTCATGTAATATTTATATTTTATTTCATCTCTATTTCAATTACCAAAAACAATTGTAATAGTTTTAGAGCGATACGGTTCCATTTGTTAACATTAACTTACATTGCAAAACACTTGTTAATTTCAACATTTACTATTACTAAAAACTAAAGTTGTATCTGTTAATATTATTTAAAGGATATAGTATAGCTTTTATTTTTATATTTTCATCCTTCATTTAAATATTAGTAATTTTGCTGTTTTTTTGTCATTTTATTTTAATATTTCTATATAGCTTTAATTAATTTTTATTTCAGTTTTAGTGAGTTTAGTATGTTTGCCAAGGTAACATTTCTAATTTTCATATGTTTTTCATGTAATATTTATATTTACAATAGTTAACAACATTAGTTAACATTGATAAATGCTTTAGAAGTATTTTGCAATGTTAATTTCAACAATTACTAGCACATAACTAAAACCTAAAGTAGTATCTGTTAATATTATTTAAAGGATCTGAGTTAACATGAACTAACAATTCACAGTTGTGTTTTTATTAACAACGATTAATTAATACTGTAACAATCGTATTGCTCATTGTTAGTTAATGGATTATCTAACGTTAACTAATGGTACCTTATTTTAAAGTGTTAATATTTTAATTAACAATAACGACACTGGTATGTTACCGTCTGGCCTAAACACATAGTTATTGTCGCAATTTGTCCCGCGAATAATGAATCACTATCAATTACTTCACTTTGAACGTCAAAAACCAGATTTGACCGACCTGGACACACACTGTGCCGCCGCCACCTCCAGAGACCATCGCAAAACACACTTACACGCAAACACAACAATAATCATTAAAAGAGAAGCCCCGTGACCTGCAGGCACACACTAATCTTTTAGCAGGAACACAGGACAAAACAGAAAGGGAGATAGAGAGATACTGGCTGGGAAACAGCTCATATCACTGACTGACTAGCTAAAAAAATAGACATGAACTTCTCACAAGCCTGTTGTCCAGAAAAACATTCAAAGACAGTAATTATTCAGTGTCACCAATAATAAAACATCCAGAATGACTAACTAAACAAAATGTTACGTTGCTGTTTTTGTCACACTGTATCAGCGAGCTTTGGAAATACTGACAACACACTCCTGAAAGGTCCTCTCAAATAGAAAGTTGGGAAGTCTAATTCATTTATGTTAATTATGTCAATAAAATGTATACATAAATGTATTTTTAAACAATGTAGTCACTATAATTGACTTTGTAGTATGATTTTCCAAATACAATGTATTGTACAATATACCACCATATATTCAAAAAACTTCAACCTCCCAGAATACTGAACACATCCTGCAGAAATCCTAGCAAATGGCTGGTTGTTTTCAACAGGCCATGTGCTTTAAAGACATACACCTTAAGCTTGGTTGAACAACAGGCAGCAGAAAGCGGGAAAAGCGATAATGGTTTGGCTGGTCGGTCTGTCAAATCTAACAATGGCTAGAAGCGAGCGGCTTAAGGGAGGGAGGGGGATCCAGTGACACGACTTCTGTTTCCACACTGCCCTTGTCTCCTGCACGTCTTGTGCCTCGGCTAAATCAAATCCTTTGATTTGATTGGATCTCTTCTTCTTCTAAAGGGTCTGCCTGTAGCCGAGCACATGTGTGAATGAGGCGCTGGTTAAATCAGATAGAGCAAAGCTTATGATCTCGGTTTACATGAACCAAATTGAAGTGATGGTTAAGGGAAGGTGCTCTGCTCACACAGCAGGAGGGAAGCAATCCTGCTAATCTCGAGCTTAAGATCAATCAAAGAAGTACTGGAAATATCTCATTTTCAATCTTCAGACAAAACCACTGCAACTAACAAACTCATCGGGTGGTATTCCCTTCTGCTCGAGCATTGTTTACACGTGTAAATATACACCTCAAGTCGAGGTCAGATGACGTGGGGAGAGATGTAGACGTACAGCAGACAGTGAAGATATATAACCAGAGACGGCGTTGAACTTACCTGAATGTATCTCAAAGCACTTCTCAGAACGCTCAGATTGGAGGTCTTCTTTTCATCAACATTAGGGATGTTCTTCTTCAGAGTCTCAAAACACTCCTTTAAGTGTGCACGTCTGAAAAAAGAAGATCATTTATAATTAGAGAAGTTATAATCGACAAGGGTTATTCCTAGTGACAGCATTCACTTATTATTTATGATTTTAATAAAAGGCCAATAGCAAAATCTGTTTTTGATTCATTTGTATATCAATCAATGGCAGACTTGTTTTGAAACATCTTTATTTTTGGCACAGGAATTATACTAGCGTACAAAGCTTTGGGGTCAGTAAGTTTTTGCGTTTTGTTTTTTTTAAAGAAAAGTATTCTTTAATTCAGCAAGGACACATTCAATTGATCAAAAGTGAAAGAAAAGTAATTTAAGGACTATTTCAAATAAATGCTGTTCTTCGAAACTTTCTATTAATCAAAAAATCCTGGAAAAAAAAACATCACGATTTCCACAAAAATATTAAGCTGCACAACTGTTTTCAAAGGATAAAAACATAAAGAACATCAGCCCCAAAACAGCATATTATAATGATTTTTGAATTATCATGTGACACTGAAGACTGGACTAATGATGCTGCAAATTCACTGTTTCAGTACATGAATAAATTACATTTTAAAATAGAAAACAGTTATTTTAAATGATAATAATATTTCACAATATTACTGTTTTTACTGTGTTTTTTTATTAAATAAATGCAGCTTTGAGCACAAGAGACTTCTTCAAAAGCATTTAAAAATCTTACCCTCCCAAAAATTTGAATGGTAGTGTACACCTTCCATCACCTTCTATGTAGAAAAGCATTGGGTGAAAGTCATTTAATAGAGGTAAACCAACAGCAATCAAAGATGACCTTACCTGTTTTTTTCGAGCTTATTGTGCACTTCTCTCGTTCCTGCCCTGTAAACACGTCATACAGTCTTTAATAGTTAGCTCCCAAACATAATACAAACTCACAGCCATAAAACCCGCTATAAAGTTCTCATGTGATTCAGTCTTAAACACTGGTCAACATGGTCATAAATGACAGCTTCGCGCCCACACTCACCCGCCAGGTCTTTTCTTGCCATCCAAACTACGGTGGTCATCGGACGGGCTGAGTTGTGCTGAAGAAGGTCCGGGCTGGGGGAGAAGTGCATGCTGGGAGGACGCGATGATGGAGTCCGGGAAGGTTTGGAGCTGCTGGGCCAGTTTGGTGCTATTGAACGGAGACAGTGATGTGGTTTCTGCCTTCACCTGAGACGGGATGAGGGGGCGCTGGTGCAGTGCCTGCTGGTGTGGCAGCGAGTGGACATCTTTTCTGGGTGGCGTGAGGTGGGGTGCTGCCGACGGGCTGAGAGCTGTGGTGGGGGGTGGAGGGAGGGCGGGAGGAGTGGAGGCTACCACCGGGATAGGGATGACTGTGATGGGCATGGTGGGGGGAGGGGGTGGGGGTGGGGGAAGAGGCTGGGCCGGGGCAGGTATGTGGCGATGCTCAGGTCCGGACTCCTCCACCCAGGTCACATGGTTCATTCGAATGGGCTGAGTATAAGAGTTGACTTCTGCTCTCCGCTTCTCCGCCTCCTGTTCACGGCGCCGCCTTTCCTGAAGCTCATTCTCTTCTGTTGAAAAAAAATACAAAAAATCATTAATTATACACATTCAGAACCTATTGGTTCTTCAATGGTACAAAAAAAAAAACACACATAATACATATTTATAAGGAATGTACTGATATTACATTTTTGGACAATACTTTTTATGAACCAATTATTTTCATGTTACGGCTGTTAACCAATGAAAGACCAGATTTAAATAAATAAAAAATCAAACACTAAAAATGTATTAGAATTTTAATTTAGGCAGCACAGCATTAGTATTCACAGTATTTTTCATTGTTATTTTAGTATAATATATTATATCATAATATTTATTAATATTTTGAATTAGCTTTTATTTTTATACTTTCAGTTTAATTTTAAAATTAAGTTTTAATTGTTTTGTTATGTAGGTTTTGTAATTTTCTATTTAGCTTTCATTTATTTTATTTCAGTTTTAATAATTTTAGTACTTCAACGTAGACAAGTATTTCAGTTAGTTGCCAAGGCAACATTTCTAATTTTCGTCTGTTATTTAGGTTGTTCGTCTAACAGTTACATTTTATTTTATTTCAGCCCTATTTAAATGAACAAAAAATAGTTTTAATAGTTTTAATTAACGATAACAACACTGCTTTTAATAACAGTTGATAAAAATACATAAAAAGTAAAAAACTGATACATGATTGTAAATTATTTTTCTAAAATTAAATGAACGCTTATTTTATTCAGCGTTTACTCAAAAATGCATTACAAATCTGTATGTAAACATCCATCCATTATATCAGTCTATAAACATTCAGGTAACATCTATAACAAAAATACAAGATAATAAATAATCAAAATGGATGTCCTCTCTGTCTGCAGTCTCTCTTCAGTATGACCCAGTAAACAGTGTTCAAGGAAATGTAAGAGACTGAACTGTATGTTGAACACTGCAGTAACCTTTGACCTCACACATATGATGTAATAACATCTCATCTAAACTAGGACATATAATGAAGACAAGGCAGCCACAAATCAGTATAGGTCAATAAAGCAGCCTGAGATTATATCTGTCTCCTTTAAAGGAGCTTTTGTGTGTGTACAGACAAATAAGTGTTACTTGTTAACAATGGGGGATAGAGACTACACTGTTAGAGCACATTGTGTACAGGCTTCAGGCTAAAGTTTCTCTGGCCTAAATGGAAACACGATTCTTGCCCCCCTTCTACCACAATCCCTTCTTCAGCAGGGCTACTCCAAAACACCACAGGACGGCCTTCTGAACCTTCGCCAAATCTTCAGTATCAATTATACATGCCGTTGCACCCTACTTGACACCGCTTATGAAAAATAGAGACATTGGAGAGACACACAAACTATTTTTTCACTTAGAGAGGAGAACTAGAACTACATATGATGCACTAAAGGACTTCCACTGCTGTTCACCAGTAAATAAATTAAGGAAGTTATGTCTATTTTAGGTGAAAAGATTGCCCCCAGACTGAACATTCAATCACTTTGTTTTTCCCCCCAGTTAAATGTTTATCCCAGTTTAATGTGCAAACCCAGGTAACTAAAAGTAACCCATTCGTAGGTTGATTTTCCTGAAAAGTATGTACACACACAGTAAAATTAAGGTTTTTGAAAGACATCACTTATGCTCACCAAGTTTACATTTATTTGATAGAAAATACAGTAAAAAACATTTATTGTGAAATATTATTACAATTGAAAATAACAGTTTTCTGTTTTAATATATTTTATTCCTGTGATGGCAAAGCTGAATTTGCAGCAGCCATTACTCTGCTTTAACACTACCCTGGAAATCCAGAGTTCTCGCGAGAGCACAAGTTGAATTTGCTCAGTGAGTTTACTCTGGCGTCGAGTAATAATGCTCATTAAATATGCCCTTGTATCCGAGCTGCACCAATCACATCGGGTTATCTGATATAGATAGAGGCGAGCTAAACAGATGACGACAGCGCTGTGACGTCGAAGTCATTAGTAAACATTGGAAGATTGCTATGGATGAACACCAGTTGTTTGAAACGGCTTTGGCCGCTACAATGAACGAGTTAGACTTGGCTTTTTATCTAAAAGAGGAACAGAAGATGGCCCTCGAATCGTTCCTTTGCACGAAGAACGTTTTTGCTGTTTTGCTGACCGGATACGGCAAGAGTCTAATCTACCAGTTAGCTCCGCTGGTAGCTAAGCGTATGGGGCTTATTGTGATTGGTCGTAGTGTTATCCAATTGCGTGCAGTGAAATTTTCAAATGCACACTTGGTGCCGCCCCTCGAGCTGGCCGATTTTCATTAGTCGATGCCAGACCATTAATCTTTCAGATTTAGGTCTGGATTTCCAGGCTACATTAACACTGAAATCACCTGATAAACGTATAGGTTTTGCTCAGCTAAAGTACATTTAATTATTATTAGCTCACTGTTGTGGGGCTGAGGGAGAATTATCCTGGTCAGTGGTTTTATGGTTAATCCAAGTCAATTTTCATTCCAAAAGTTATCTATACAAGGGGCGTTTCCTACGAGGAGGCAAGGGAGGCAGTGCCCCCTCACAAAATTGGATGAGAAAATAAATAATCCATGTAACAAAAATAAAACAATGCAAATAATACAAAATGTGACATTTAAAATGCATGCAAATCACCCGTTTCTAATGTAACACTGTCCAACAGCGACACCCGCAGGTAAAGTTACAGTGGGAGTCCGTGTCTCTCTTGCCTCCCCTGAGCCCATTGAGTTTTAACAGACCCCCTAAAGCATGTGGTGGGTTTGGTGGGGAGGAAATTGAGAATGAACGGGGAAAAGTCAGTGAGAGGAGGCAATGCCTCCATCACGCTATGACTGGTTTGTGCAATAAATCCCGCCTCTTGTTTTTGTGTGTGTTCCGCGTTTCGCGATTAAGTCGAAATGAACATTATGGCATTAATGGGAAGAATAATTTTAAAACTAAGTAAACATCTCACCCACTTAGATATCACCTCTTTACGTCAGGTCAAAATCAAACTTGACATGGCCTGAAAACATAATAACTGAATATATGTAAATATATTGTTTAAATTATTATTGTCGTGAGTTATTATTAAATAATACATTAATAACATTGTACAACTGTGTTTGGTTTCTTTTTTTTAAAATGTAATGTAATGTATATTTAACCAGAAAAATGTGACAACGTTAAGTCTACCTGGGACATCAATTTACATTTGGACTTTACCTCATTTCAGAACACCAGTGACTGCAAGCCACTGGCCTATATGCACGTCCCTAACCTATCAGCCAATTAATGCCAATTAAAACATTAAAAAAAATTCTAATTGTGCAATCTAATGCTACTTGTTTTAAAAAATCCTCTTAGCGCCCAGGGTAGTAAAGAGGTCACAGGCATATGAGGTGCCCTAGATAAAATGAAAAAGACACAGGTGTGTGTGTGTGTGTGTGTGTGCCTGGAACGTCATGAATCTCATTAGGGTGAAAAGCAGGACAGCATCAAATCATGTGCACTCAGAAGATAATGAGACTTAAGACAGTCATTCTTATCGTGTGTGTCAGCGAAGGGGGTGGTGAAAGTGCTCCGACCTAATCTCAGCCAATCACAGCGCAGCAATCCACCCCCAACCAGTCACCACTATAATATTTGAACAGCGCACGCTGCCTTCCTACTCTGAAAAGAGATGTGGGGTTGGGAGGGTTGGGAGGGGTGGGGGGTGGTGGATGTCATGGTGGATGTCTAGTTCCTATGGAACCAAACAACCAATTACCAGAATACACAAGGAAGCACAATACACACGAAAAAACAAGTCTTTCAAGTCTACATAAATTAAATGTGACTGTTTGGTCCCTCCCTTATCTGACATTACGAGTAATGTGACATATATACACACACACTTAATAATAAAACTATATATATATATATATTTATATGTGTGTGTGTGTGCGTGTCTATGTAAAGATATAGAGATATATGCGTGCCTAGCATAAAGAATACACACACACAGACATACACACACACATATATATATATATGTGTGTGTGTGTGTGTGTGTGTGTGTATGTCTGTGTGTGTGTATTCTTTATACGCACACACTTTATATATATATGTGTGTGTTAATGTATTACATAGACACGCACGCACACACACACATATATATATATATATATAAAAATGTATACACACACGCATATTCAAACACATATATTATGTAAACAAAAACGTTTATGTTAGATGCAATTAATCGATTTGACAGCACTGTATATATTGTCAGACAAGGAAGAGAAGCCCTCAGGTGTTTCTTTACATAATTCCCATGGAGAACACCTGACTGTCCAAAGTATTTTGGTATACTTATTTAACACCTAAAGGCAAAGGGTAACTGCACAAAGGAAATGACTGTCCACCAGTTTGCAATGCAATTTACAGCTCAGCTTAAACTGCTATCTGAATGCTTTTACCAAGTCACATGCTGAGTAGAATTCCAGTCAGCTGTGGTGAAACACAGAAGTGAAACTGACTGAGAAGATTTCTACCACGCGCGTAGACTGGAGTAAAATACATGCATGTTAGTAAAAAAATAGAACACTGTTAGACACTGCCTATGGGAGGCCATTTGCGGCACTTAATAAGCATTTAACAAAATGAAATATCAAATGAGAAATAGAAAATCAGCTGAAAAATCAATTAAGCAATACATTTTTATAAAAAATAAAAAAAATCAAGTTTGTTTTACTTATATAGCACCTTAAAAAAACAAACAAACACAGCTGACCAAAGTGCTGAACAAAACATAAAACAAAGAAACACGTCAAACCACACATTCATGACAGAAGCTCACAGTGAATTGAAAGAAAGAAAAAAAGTTTTAAGAGATGATTTAAAAACAGTTAAAGACTGTGCCGATCTGATATCCGCCGGAAGGCAGTTCCACAGCCTAGGGCCGGCAATAGCAAAGGCTCTATCTCCTCTATAATTTTTACAATTTGGATAAATAAATAATAATAGTATTCAATTTGAAAGTGCAAAAAGAAAATATAATATTCATCCATGTTCATGTCAACTTCATGCAGCATGAAAAATAGTATTTTATATATATATATATATATATATATATATATATATATATATATATATATATATATATCAATTATCAAATCACTTTGTAATAACATACCAAAATGTTCTTCGTTATTAAAAATCAAACTAAACATTATTATAAATCAATATTTTAATAGCATCAATTGCTAAACTGAATAATGTATTTTCAATTATCTTTGACATTATATCAATATCTAAAATGATTCAATGGGTTTCTCAATTGATTGCGTGATCCTAAAGCCAACAAGCTTGTCATTCTTTCAGTACTTTGCTAAGAGCAACACGATTATCCCAAAAAATACAGGAGTGCGTTATATAACTGCAGTAGCCTACATTTCGGAAAGGCAAGCATGGGGTTACTGTCCTACTTTGCCTCTGGTTGTAAACCCCCTCCCTACACAGAGGAGCGCCTGGCGCGCACATGGAGGAAAGGGGGAGGGCTCTGTCCACGCGGTTCTTAAAAAAGGCGTGGCTATGGCAGACACGTCACCCGGTCGCTTAAGGGGCGTGGCTACAGCTGACACGTCACCGAGGAGCTTCAGAAAGCGCCAGAGGACTCATGCAGCGCGGGAGAGAAAACAAAAGTGAGATAAATAAGCCGTACACTATTGCGCTGCAGAACACCATAAGAAAATTAAATAACACATTACACCCAAACCTTCCTACAGAAAGGATGCAGATAAGAGCTGCGTAATGTGATACTTGAGACATTATGTAAAGAGCAACTGGCACTCGCGCACGTACTTGTAAGCCACCGCCCTTAAAAGCAAGCAGGTATGTTTTCCTACATCGACACTGCAATAAAGTGTTCAATCACTAACTACCCCAACAGTCAAAGCAGATAAACTTACATTCTCTGCATTTTTATGCTTGGCTGTCACTATGCGAAACACATCAGTTTACTACACTAGAAAGTAAGCGTAAGGATATTATACTGCAGTTTTGCAGAGTCTTGTTATTATCGGATTATTCACAACAAAAATCTTGGATGTCACGCACTACACCGAATCCTGTAATCACAGCCTGTGACATCACATGCAACAATGTCTCAAATTAACCGGCTACTCCATTAGAGAACAACACTGATTCAGTAAAGTGACCCTCTGCCTGTTATAGAGGACTGCATTCCCATAATTTTCCTTTCTTACCACGTGCTTTCTGTTGTTGCAGGGCTTGCAATTCCAAAAACTTCGCCGCCTCTAAAAGCGTCTCGATACTCATCTCTTTTTCGTGTTATGGTCCAGAAAACGATTGGAGAACTGAATTAAAATGCTAACTAGTTAGATTCAAAAGCTTCTGCTCGGGATCCAATCTTGTCGTCTATAAAAAAAAAAATTATAAAAAAAGGAAAGACGTGACTGGATCCCCCTTGAAGTCACTCTTCCACACGCACGTAGAGGAGTCACAACAAGATGGCGGGTTATTCAGTCAACACATCGGGCCATTGTACAGACAGTTAGGCCCCGCCCCCTGATTCGAGGACCACGCCCCCACACGCGCTGGTTTTCAAAACACGGAGATGGCCGTTCTTCATAATAGTCGCATATTTTCGTCAAATTACGACAGAACGCGAAATATTATAAGGTCAGTAATACACGTGTACTGCAACGTTTCTTTACTATTGGTAAAAAGGCCAACAAAGAACCCTTAAAATGTGAATGTCAAATCCAGGTTTTACGCAATACTCCTACACATACCACGGCTCAACTTGATTAATAAAACATGAGATTAGAGCAGCCAATAGGAAAGAAGACACACAAGGCATGGTATCTGCTCACATGGGTGTCATTCTGCGCGGATTGCACGCCAACTAAAAACGAAAACGCAACTGCAGACAGACCCATATTCCAACAGGCAACGAGTATCGATAAACAGTCCGCAGAAACATGATTGGCCTGTGACCAAAACGCAATTTCTGTGAGAAAGAACAAAGATCCACAACAGTTCTGAACACAATATAAGGACTTAAAGTGATAGTTCACCCCCAAAAAAGAAAATTCTGTCATCGTTTACTCACCCAGTCACCCTTATGTTGTTCCAAACCTGTATGTGTTTCTTTCTTCTGTTGAACTAAAAAGAAGATATTTTGAAGAATGTTGGTAACTAACCAGACAGTTGATGGCACCCATTGATTCCCATAGTAGGAAAAAAAGTACTATGGAAGTCAATGGGGTCCATCAACTGTCAGGTTACCAACATTCTTCAAAATATCTTCTTTTGTGTTCAGAAGAAAGAAATTCATACAGGTTTGGAACAACACGAGGAAGAATAAATGATGACAGAATTTTCTTTTTTGGCTTAACTATCCCTTTAATGTCCTCATAATATAGGATAAACCAGTACACACATATATAAACAGTATGCACACACTGCTTTACAGCAATATAAAAATCTTAAGTTTTATTATAGCTAAAAACTAAATGTTTTTGTCCTCCCACACTACTTAATATTTATACTAATTAAAATGACAACCATTTTCTGTGACCAGAGACATGCAACTTTTCTACAGAAAAAAAATCACCACATCTATCAACATTTTATGCCAATAAATAAATAAAGTCCACTTCATGGCTGCTGTCCTTTTTCACTGGAGATCCTATCAAAGTACCAGAGAATCTTTTTCTTTGCTGCCATGAAACATGCACTGACTGAATAAAGGGCCAGTCATGTGACTGTATCTATGGTAACTGTTGAGGCAGTGTACTGCAGGACAGTAGGAGTCTTGAAGAGACAGAGAGAGAGGACAGAAAATTATGAATGTTGCAAATGCAATGCACTGATCATATATTATATACATTACAAAAGGGGGAAGGGTCTATAAATGCACTCTGTTACTGACAACACCAACAAGTTAATAAGAACATCTAGACATTTCCAGCAATAACTAATAGTAAAACATTTCTAAGCTCCTCGCCACTGAATCTGAACTCTCTTAAACTTCCTCTGCAGTTTCCAACATTACTTTTTAAATAGCTATTTGCATACGTATTCAAACCCCAAAATATAACATTATAAAAACAGCGGAAGACTTTCTGAAAAACAGCCTTCCACTTGAGATTCAAAATCCTCTGCTAAGTGTTTTGACTGCTTTTGCACGTCAAGTCATTCTTCCTTTTAATCACTTGAAAAGGTCCGAGCAAAGGGTATGCGAACATGCTCATGTAAAGCTGCCCCACCTTTATACGTTCATATGACTCTCACATGCATGGCTAACAGTGAATAAATTCCTGTTTCAATTCAAGCAGCGGCCCCTGGAGCTTGTTTACCCTGGGAAGCCTTCACGTGACTCTGAGTGCACGTTATGTGCTCGTGGTCCTGTCGCGACTGCTGCTGCTGCTTCCTGTTAGGAAGCCCTGCTCCTCTCGGGACCTTTGTACTGACTCAAAGCTTCCTGTGATACAACCCAAAATGCATTCCAGGGACAGGAAATGCTGAGGAACACCACCACCTACTATTGGACTATTTGGGTTTGTCAAAGGAATCAACAAGGCCATATTTGTCAAACCCAGGTTCAAAAGTTACTATTAATAAACTAAAAATTTATATATATTTTATTTTATATTCATTTTTATCATATTTTTGTATTTTATATTTGATTTAAAAACTTATGAGGAATGCTAAATGTTTTGAAAAAAATTAAAGGATAATTTTTGATCAGTAGAAATGTATGCAAAATACAATGTAAATTGTAGATCCATTCACATTTCTTTAAAGTCGGCATGAAATGAAAACTCACTCTAATGCATATTATAGATCTCAGTGAGAACAATTCATTTGTGAATACGTTTCATTTTTTAATTGAATTTTTCTGACTCCGAAATTTTATCATCCGATAACAACCGATAGATAGAACCCTAAGTCCCTGCCCTACATACATAAGGATGTTCATCACAATATGGAAGAATATGTCTCACAAAAATTGTGATATTATTATAGATTATAATATATAATAGCCAAGCATTAAAGGGATTGTTCACCCAAAAATAAAAATTCTGTCATAATTTACTCACCCTCAAGTTGTTCTAAACCTGTATGAGTTTAAAATATTTTTCATTTAAAAAATATTTAAAATATAAACATAGCAACATGAATAAAATAAATTACTGAGTGCACCTTTAACCAAAATCACAAAGACACAAACAACAAAAATATTTAAAATATATTTTTTATTACAAACATAATAAAACTTAGTTCAAACAGGTCTGATCAGAACATTGATCAGTGGAACATCTAGTAGTGGAGTTTTATTTCAATTGGAGTCCATGTTACGTGTTGAATCTGTGTCTGAAGAGGGGAGAGAGCGCTAGGTGGTTTTGGCTACCTGTCGGAAGAGAGAGTTCTTCAAACAAGTGCAGAGCTGGTTCATCAGATCTTTATTTTGCCCCTCCACCCAATGCATCTCCACCACCACATCATTCTCTTCTTCCTTCACGTTCACCAGGCACTTGAAGAGAAAGTGCTGTACCGTCTCTGGGTTTTGAGGACCGCCGACAGCCACTTCATTGGGTTCGGTGGGGGATTCCATTGGGACGTCGGCACCTGTCTCCGGGTTGTGCTGCTTCCCGTTGCTGCCCTCTGCTGTGGTTTCCTCTGGTGCTGGAACAGATGGAGTGGAGGTATCCGTGGCGGAGGCCGGTTGTGCTCTGGGGAGCTCGCGTAGATGTCGTCCCTGTTCTCGTCTCTTCTGCCGTGCGTGAACCCAGGTGTTCTCCACTGCGGTCAGGAAGAGGCTGAGCTCCGCCTCTCCACAAGGAACTCGCCTGTGAAGTATCTGAAGATGGGAAGTTCAGTGTTAAACAATTGTGTCAACCACTGTCCATCTGGAAAACCTACAGCGAGTTGATTTGGAAAAAAAGGGTCTGCAAATTTCACTAATGATAAATAACACTAATAATTATTATTTTACGTTAATTATTTAATAATAATAATTATTGCTTTATATTAGTTATTTAACAATATGGTAACACTTTACAATAAGGTCTCATTTATTAACATTCAGAGGTGGGACCAAGTCAATGTTTTGCAAGTCACAAGTCAGTTTCGAGTCTTTGCATTCAAGTCTAGAGTCAAGTCCCGAGTCAAGACAGACAAGTCCCAAGTCAAGTCCCGAGTCAAGACAGACAAGTCCCAAGTCAAGTCCAGAGTCAAGACAGACAAGTCCCAAGTCAAGTCCCGAGTCAAGACAGACAAGTCCCAAGTCAAGTCCCGAGTCAAGACAGACAAGTCCCAAGTCAAGTCCCGAGTCAAGACAGACAAGTCCCAAGTCAAGTCCCGAGTCAAGACAGACAAGTCCCAAGTCAAGTCCAGAGTCAACACAGACAAGTCCCAAGTCAAGTCCAGAGTCAAGACAGACAAGTCCAAGTCAAGTTGCAAGTCCTCGAGTTTAAGATTCAAGTCTTAAACAAGTCATTAGTGCTTTTTGCACAAATTAGTGTCTCAGTGTTAATTACTATAGTAAATTAAATGTATACTAATTTATATCAGGAAGGCTTTTAAAATATGTTCATGACTTAGCAGTTACATTTCATGATTGCAATAAAATTTTGACTAAGGGCACCCATCTATCTCAGTTCAATTTAGGGATTGTTCTTAGTTACGTGTGACAAAATACGGAAAAGGCAGTGAAAAAAATCTATTTTATTGATTATAGAGTAACAAAGGCAAAATCATTTAATTGAAATAACTGCGACACATTTTGTATGTGTGTGAGAGAGAATGTGTCTATGAGTGTATCTAAGCCATTATTTGGAACCTAAAATAAACCCAATAAGAAAAAACTAACTTTAGTTTTAAAACTTAACAAAATTAAAATTAATCGTGATTTGCTAACCAGTCCCTGGTTGAATTATTTTGTTAATGCGACAGTAATTGTAGAACATTCCTATTTCCATGGCGAAGTGTGGGTCACGTGACACTTTTTGGATCTACGTGCCTGTCATATTTACAAAACGTAAATCCATGTAAGTGAGTGGCTGGTGAACAGGGAGAAGACTTTATAGTTCCCTATAGGCTAAAATGTGCGTTTGTTGTGGGAAAAAAAAAACATGTCTCCAAATAATTTGAAAGGTTTATTATTTCCGCTGACTAATTGACATCAGTGTTTTTTTTCCCCTCAAATTATAAATGGTTCGCTAGTACTTTCAGTGGTTGAAAACTGTCTCTGAACGTGTGATAAATGTCAACTGACAAGCGCTGCTGAATGCGCTCTCTGCCTGAGTGCCAAAAGTGTGAAAGCAGTAATCAGCGCTGTGATCATGCGTCAATGATACAGTGTTATACTACAGTGATTACAACTCTGATCTGTGGTTTTAGAAGGTAGGTCAAGTCTTTCCAAGTCACAGGGCTCAAGTCCGAGTCAAGTCGTGAGTCATCGTTGTCAAAGTCTAAGTCGAGTCGACTCGCAAGTCATCTTTGATTATGTCAAGTCGAGTCGCAAGTCATCAAATTTGGGGCTCGAGTCCAAGTCAAGTCCAAGTCATGCGACTCGAGTCCACACCCCTGTTAACATTAGTTAATGTATTAACAAACATAAACTAACAATGAGCAATACATTTGTTACACTGCTTATTAATCTTTGTCTATGTAAAAATGCAGTCGTTCATTGTTTGTTCATGTTACTTCACAGTGCATTAATGTTAACAAATACAACTTTTGATTTTAACAATGTATTAGTAAATGTTGAAATTAACATTAACTAAGATTAATAAATACTGTAGAAGTATTGTTCATTCTTAGTTCGTGTTAACAAATGAAATCTTACTGTAAAGTGTTACCAATAATATTAATAATAACTGCAATTATAATAGCATTATTTAATTTAATTTAAATGAATAATAATTATCATTTTTATAACAATTTTTTGCGCTCAACTTGCCACTAATCCCTGATAAAATAAATGGAAACACAGCGATGTTTGAAATTGACTCTCTGTTTACCCTCAGGTCTGTGAGGATGTTCTCCAGCCAGGCACACACACTCTCTGTGGGGCTGATGTCAGTGCAGCCGATGCTGGGCGCCTGCGCCTGTAGCTCCGCCACGGAGGGCTTCAGAACAGTGAAGATGAGGGGCTTACGGGCCTTGTCCAGCTTACGCTTCTTACAGGGGGGCGACTGAGAGAGAGTTAGAAAGAAAATGAGTTTTTGTTAGTTAACCTAAGAGTGTTTACACCTCATGTAAGAGGTCTGCAGCCTTAGAAATACAACACAAAAAAAGATGCAATTTTACTTCAAGAATAGCTGGCTGTCAATAGAGGGCAGCAAAACACAAAGTTCACCTTGGCCTTGAGTTCAATGAGCAATTCTGTAGCTATCTGGAGTCCTTGTGGCACTCGTGTTTGTCTGCGGGTGTCAGATGAATATCACACAGTCTCACGACAAACCCATCAATCCCACACAATGACAACCCGTCAACCCAAACTTGTTTGTGTTTTTTATATCAGTGTTATTGCTAATTAAAACTAAAAAACCCTCTCCATTAATTGAAATAAAGCTGAAATAAAAGAAGTATGAAAATCTCACCTTGGCAATTTAAATGAAATAAAGTTGAAGTGCTAAAATTAGAACTGAAATAGATGAAAAAAAAAAAAAAAAAAAAAACCTCTAAAACGTATAGTTATAAAAAAAAAAAAATCACAAAAAGTACATAAAAAATACTAAAACAAAAATATACAAATTAAAGCTTGTCCAAAATATTAATAAATACTATAACAGTATATAAATAATACAAAAATAACACTATTTTGTAAGTTTGAGAGTAGTATAAAACATTAATTTCTTAGTAATTAATTAAAGATTATAATATGATGAAAGTGCCGATTTCTCTGTAAAAATCAACCAAATTTGCTTCTACTTTAACAGTCTCCATATATATATTTGTGATTCATATGCCACTGTAATATGAGTGTTACCTGATGTGCGTTTTTTCTTTCGCACATTATGCAAACGGATATATATGAATGAATGCAGTAAATAAGTGTCAACAACAAAGCCACCCATGGATTCATTTTGGCCTTATAAGTGTTGCCATAGAAACAAATCATTTGCATCTGAACAGCTCAGAGCAGAATGAGTTATTTTTGGAGTAATTCATGATGTATATAACCACTGAACCATGTTGTACTGAGACATTAAAGGTGGCGACAGTCATATTTGACTTTTCCAGCTCATCAAAGCTGATTTACGAGCAGGAGAAACCGAAGCATTGCTCCAGTCACATGTCTCTCTCCTCCTCAAACAGAGCATCTGTTGTTAGAGCAGATAAACGGACAACATGACTCATCACAAGCCAATAGGCCGACCCCCTCAGTGTCGAAAAACACACCACACCACACCCATCATCTACTACTGCAGCCATCCATCAGAGTTTACAACTCACCAGACAAACACCTCTCATATTTAGTCTTCCTGTGAGTGACTTGTGGTTTTTGTGACCGTTAATCCTAATTCAAGACAAATCACACAGTAATCTGGCATCCATCACAGGATTTTACTCCACTTAACACCCCATTGCTTCTGTCCTGTCTGGATAAACAACACATTTAGTACACAGTAGACCATACATCTTAACTATCTTCCTCATATTTGATAACTACATTAAGCAGATTCGATTTAGGGACAGTCATCTAGTTATGGTTTCTGAATAACTCCCTGTGCTGAAGTTGCTGGTTCTGCTGTTTGTCAAATTTGTCATGTCTCAGCAGACAACAGTTAAATGATGGTTTCATATAGGGTCATTGTCAGGGGGGCACAGCCAGGAGGATTTCGCATGGGGTCCCCTGAACCCTACTTTGAAAACAAACATTTTAAGGTAGACAAATGTACAAAAAATGTATTTTTAAGACATTAAAGGGTTAATTCACTTAAAAATTAAGATTCTGTCATTAATTATTCACCCTCATTTCGTCCCAAACCCCTAAGACTTTCGTTCATCTTCGGAAGACAAATGAAGATCTTTTAATGAAATCTGAGAGCTTTCTGTCCGTCCATAGACAGCTACGCAACTGAAACTTTGACACTTCGAAAAGTTCATAAAGAGATCGTAAAACTAATCTATTTGAATTGAGGGGTTTAGTCCAACATTTCTGAAGAGACTCGGTCACTTTACATGATGAACAGGTTGAAATTAGGCTTTTATTCACATAAAAACATTCACCAGGGCACACATCAGTTCAACGGAAGCTCAAGCATGTTTGCTTGACGTGCGAGAACCAATGAGGTTCATTTTCATGAGTTACGCAGCACGTTTGAGCTTTCGCAAGAGGTTTGTTCTCGCATGTCAAACAAGTACTGTTGAGCTTCTGTTTATGATCCATGTTTATATGTGAATAAAAGCCTAAATTCAATCTGTTCATCATATAAAGCGATTGTGCCGGCTCTGAAAATTTTGACTAAACCGCTAAATTCATATGGTTTTTTTTACGATCTCTTTATGAACGTTTTGAAGCGTCAAAGTGGTAATTGCGTAGCTGTCTATGGAGTGACAGAAATCTCGAATTTTTCATCAAAAATAACTTAATTTGTGTTCCGAAGATGAATGAAAAGTCTTACAGGTTTGGAAAATGATGACAATCTTTTTCATTTTAGGGTGGACTAATCCTTAAGACTGTAGCTAAGTTACCATCAACATAAGATATTTAATATGTAATAATATTTTTAATGCATTAAATTGACAATAATTTGACATTATTAATGTTACATTCTAGCGGGAATGAAACATAGGGCGGATTATAGCGTGTGTGTGTGTATGTGGGGTTGGGGGGGGTATTGCAACAGTAATGCTTTATTAAATGAATACTTCTTTACTAAATTAATATATGTTTAATTTTTACACAAAATAATAATAAAATACAAATATTATTTTGAATAATAATAATAATTTTATTATTATTAAATGCTCTCTACTTTACAGCATTTTTGCAATAGTAACGTATTTCTTCATATTTCTTTCTACAAAAAAATTCTAAATCATTATTTTTATTGTATATTATTATGTAGTCATATTGAATGGAGGGGAAAAAAACAGGTTTTCCTTCTTTTTGTCTTTAGCTGATCACATGCCTGATTTTATAAGGCGGTTCCCCTTGCAGTCCAGCATCCTTCTCCAACACACGAGGGCGCCATTTTCTGACTTTCAGTCGTCAAACTCAGCTAAGCATGACAAAATCATCCCACAGACAAAGTAACATCTATTTAAACAAAAGCAGACCTAAATCCACAAGAATATAAAAAAAATATTGCGACTGCAGTAATTCTGTAATTACTAATTACTGCGCTAAATCTAAATATGATCAGACAACCTTAATCTTCAGTGTTTTGCCTCAGACGTACTGAGCAGGATGTTTTATAGATTGTCAAAAAAGTGCAATCTCTACCCATTTGTGATGAGCACATAATGGATGGAAACAGATGAACACACACATCGATCCACACGCTCCCTCTTAATTAATTTCTATCAGTCTTAATCAGGGCGATGCACTGCTTTTATCCCCTCTTCACCGTGAATTATAACCCCCTCCGCTCTGTCCATTATTTATCCGGCGACACATTTGCTCTAAGTAGGTTGAATAGATCCTGCGTAAAATAGCTTCCGCTCTCAACACTGAGCCTCTTGATGCATCTGAAGGGGCCTCGCTCATAAATGTGAACAAAAAAAGAAAAAAAAATTCATGAGCCTTGGGATTTTCTCTGCGGTGAGACATATAAAAGGTCATTATTCAATTATTGAACACAAGATGAGTGCCACAATGATCAGCGGTTATCCACGGATGCTGACAACTGGGCTCATTCTGCCCTGCTTTACACTTCCCCCAGTACTGCCTGCTGACCTTTGACCCCCTCAGCCTTGCACACACACACCCTCCCGCGGCCCATATCCCAGGCACGCTTTCAGCACCGCAGGGTCCTTTTCAAACCCTACCTTTTTTGTCTGAGTCTTCACTGTACCCCCTACCTCTCGTGCAATACATTTCACTGTCAAAGAGATTGATCTAGCTTCTGTGCGCTCTGCTAATGGGGCTCAGCTGGCTCTCGAGAGGAAGAATGGACACAGGAAGTGGAAAACAGCACGAATGGGAGAGAGGAAATAAAGCACAGAAGGATGCGGGTGCCATCCAGATCTAGACATGTCTGTACAGCCCTGGAAATCTGCTGTATGAGGGCGGAGCAGCTCGCAGACAGATATGTAGGCCAATCTTTCTGCTCAAGTGCTTGTGAGGAAAAGGGCATCTGGGACTTGGGGAATTCTCCTGAAAGACCATAACAAATCATCCCACCACCCCCTTCTCCATCCCCTCAACCCTTTTTTCCCTTTTATAGCTCTTTTTCCCCACTAAAGTGCGTGACTTTACAGCACCGTCACCCTGTCTGGGCAACTGTTGCTAAGAAGGAGGTGCGCCGTGCCTCAGGAAGCAGGTCAAGTGTATCTGATGGAATGGGCTAAAGATGCATTATTAAAAAGAGTGCCGAGCACAGTGAATATTCAGCAGGTGTTGCTTTCCCGCACACAAACACATCAGATAGTCTAGGGTGCATGGGTTATGTGAGGACTAGCTGATTCTGAACTAATGCAGGAAGTGCTCAAAGCTTACAGGCACAGGTACGTCATCGTAGAAACTCCAAGCCAGGGCCCAGCGCATGGTCCGACCTTGGCAGAACTCAGTGTGTGTTACTTTGGGAACCTGTGAAAGAACAAAATATGAGGAGGATCTCAGCAATGGTGAGTCAAACACAAAATAGGCAGAGAATCTTACAAAAAAAACATCAAGAAAAGTCTGGGTTATGTTTAAAAATAAAAAACAGATTTTGTGTAAAGAAAGGATCATTTTTAGGGGTGCACATATTCATTATAATAAGCACATAAGCACATTTCTGTATTCTAATCACTGTACAGTCCACAATTGTAGATTACATATATCAGTTATCATCAGCGAATATTACAAACTGTTTTAATTTATTGGTATCGGTCAATATCGGATATTTAATTGTTCATACTCATTTCCTGTATTTTTACTTTTTTACTTTAAAACATTTACTTTAAAAACACAATAATTTAAATGTACTTGCAATTTAATTTTTTTTGTTTTTGTTTGTTTTTTTAGCTAATTTAAAAATGAAATAAAATACAGTACATTATAATTTTGTGATGCCTAAATTTACTGGTAGTAATTCAATTGATTGATTTTACTTTATTTATTTTATAAATATTTATATATTATTTTATTGGTTATTTTAATTTTCATTTAAGGAATCAGTCCATCCCTAAATAATATATTATATATATACATATGCATTGCAGAAATTGGCCAATTATCGGTTACATATATGCATGTTACATATTGTTACACATGTTATATTGGTTATATTGCATTGCGCTTATGAGTAATTCAGTATTTGATTTACATTACAGTAGGCTGCAGATGTTTGGAGGAAGGGGATTAAATATGCTTGATTGTCAAGGATGCAAAATGTCACACTGCAAAAAAAAGAAAGAGATAGGACTGACAGGAAAATTACTTGGGGAAAGATTATGTGGAAGCGTGTATGTGCCGAGTCTATGACCGACACCAGACCCTCCCAGAAGTCTTAAATACAGCATCACAGACCCAGACCTGCCATTCACACAGTGGGGAGTGTGTTTTAACACAGATATGAGGGTGTTAGGGGTGAACTATAGGGTGAGACCAAGTCCAACTGCTCTTCAGTAAAAAAAACACCATCTGAGTCTGACCTTTGCAGGCAGAGGGCATATACACAAACAACAGATAATAGCAGAGAAAAAGGAGAGGGGAAAGTGAGAGGGTGAACGAGAATGAGAGAAAGAACCTCATTAGCATATTAATTACAGCCACAGTGGCGAGGGGAGGAAGCGGGCCCGTCTGCTGGACGTTGGCCAGGAGCACAATGACTTTAATGAGGGGTGACAGGACTCTGACACCTTCAGATGAATCAAGCGACACATCAGGCCTGAGTCGAGCAGACTGACTGACACCAGGCTAATAACCTGTGAGCAGGACGAAAGCCTTTCATTCACAGATATCACAGGATTCTGACTGTACAGGCACAGGCTGGGGTAATCGAGAGGGGCTGGAGGGGTGACGCGAGAGCTAATGATGCCTAATGAACTAATGAAATCTACTCCATTAGAGCTCCCTGTCGTGGTACGTTTATATGCCACGCTAGTGAAACTCATTAAGATCAATTAACCTGAAGTCTTGGAGAAACGCCCACTCATTTATCTATAAAGATCCTAGAGAAAATTTTAATAGAATTGGGATGCACAATATATTAGTATCATACAAGTTATCATCAGCCAATATGACAGATTTGTTTAATTTATCGGTATCTGTCGATATTGAATATTTAATTATGCAGGCTCATTTCCCATATTTTTACATTTAGATTACCTTTGCCATCATCTACCACTCAGATAATCAATAATTTATATATAAAATATAATTTATTAATACATTAAAATGTAAATTTTTTATTTTGAGCAAATATATAAAAATCAGATTAGTATTACATTTACTGGTGGCATTTAAAATAATTGATTTTATTTTTATTTTTCATTTATTTACACAAAATAGTATAGAATTTTAAATTCTAAGAATAATAAGATAATAATAAGAATTTTAATAAACTGGCCATTTATCAGTTATCAGACATAACATTTTAATTTTAATATCAGTCAATTTATAAATAATATATGAAAAACAGTATGGAACTTAAATATTGGCCATTTATCAGACATTTAATTTTAATATCAGTCCATTCCGAAAAAAAAAAAAATTCAGCATTGCACTGCATTGCAGTAACTATAGCACAAAGTGATCTAAGAAAAACGTACCCCTTGTTTCCGCAGCTCATCTTTCAAAGGTGCCAGGCTACACTTCTTTCCCAGCATGCAACTGTACCACCTGTAGACAGAAAAAAAGGAGTTGTGAAACCACCAGCCTGGACACCTGATCCATGGGAGCACATCAAATAAACCACAGGACTCAGAGCCGTGGGTTGAATATGGGCTCGCTCTGTGGGAACGGTCAGTTGGGCTACTCTTTATATTTTAAAGATATGAGGCTCAATGTTTAATTAAAAACCCCACTTTGACAGGGAGCTTTGATGTTGCGCATGAGACAAAAATCAATGCATATCCACAATTATAAAAAAAGATGAGGCTTCATCAGACAGTGCCCACAGAGAGTAGGAGGATAACAGTCTACGCATGATTGGTACTCAAATCTTAATTTTTTAGCTCATTTGGTTTCTAAATTGACAGAATCTTGCTTTTAAATACTGAAGAATACCTTAAAGGTCAACATGAAGACATTTTATGCCTGTAATGTGACATTTATGAGTTAAAGCAGGATATTTAATGAGTAAATGTAGGGCAAGACTTGATTTTATTCATCAGGAATGGATTGGATTGTGGAAAGTGGGTGTTACATATCGGAATATAGCCAGACGTAAACACAAATTTGTTCATTATAGAGGACAGACAGATGGCACCCATTTTTAATGAGTATTTGTGGGCAGAACGTGGTGGCTGAAGGTCAAGTTCACTTTCAAGTGCATTTTAATGGTAACATTTCTTCTTCAAATCTATCGTTATTTCTATTAGTGCCGTAACTTTTATGACAATACCGACGATATACATTACATTATTTCATCCATTACTGAATGCATTTTGAATGATTATTGTGTAAAATATATACAATAAATCTATTCCATTTTGATCATTCTTTTATATATGTTATACATGCAGCTTTTATGAGTTCATATAATTTAAAAACTATATTTATCAAACTATATTATTGATACATTTAATTCATATATATATATATATATATATATAGTTCATGGATATTATAAAGATTTTTCAATGGATTTTATACAATGTTAAAAAAGTAATGGCATGTGCTTTTTAAGCCACTAACACTTGAGGCTTTTTTTCCGAAGAATAAGGCAGAAAATATATTTTATCATTTGTACTGTAATAAAGGTTGTGTCAAGTAGCATGGCATTTTTCATGTAATTTATTGTTATGAAAATACCCAGAGATGGCTTCAAAAACACAAACCATATATTGTTGTAATCGTGTGTTTATTGTCTTAACATTTCATCAGTTAAAATGTTTCTGCTTTTTATTCAGCAACAGCGATAGCTGGATGCCGTTGTCCATATAAGGGGTTTCTTGAAACGTCATAAGTTATAACTTCTATGAGTACGTTTTAGACTTTCTGCGTGAGGGCGCCCTCTGGCTTCTAGTATGAATGAAACAGACAGTGTTTAGTGCTCCATAATGCTTAAATTGCCTCATTTTGGATAATAATAAAACGTAGTCTAAAACAGACTATCTTGTCTCTTTGAATTTGAATCGAGACATTCACATTGGCCCATGAAAACCTCTACGTGAACCTACTTGACCGGAAAAAGTAAGAATTTACATTTTATTAAAAGCTCAAAATGTTTGAATAACATTAGCATATTAAACCATAGTGTGTGTGGTCAAGCTGACATCACTGAAAAGTCAAATAGTTTCAGAGGTGGAACAAGTCACAATTACAGACAAAAATTTCTCTTAAGAAAACGCTGGATGAATTGTGCACAAAAGACCTGAAAAAAAGTGCACAGGACCAATTCTAACTCCATGCTGACTTTAAAAGTGCTGTCGTGTAAAGACTCTACTGCTGTAGACTGACTTTAGGTGGGTGGCAGTTTTGGTTTATCAAGGGGCAATCTAGCACAAGAATGAGGGAGCATAGATGAACACACATTACACTGCATATGGAGCCTTAGGGGCCTGACAATCGTTTCATTTTGTGTGATGAAATATTAAAGAGCCCTAATATCCACACATGTTCTCCAAACTGGAGTGGAGGGAGGCTGTGTGGCACCCCGGCACATGGCATGCTCCGTTAATAATGGGGTACTCCAGCATCTATAGGGGCTTGAAAAGGGGGTGTTTACGCATTTTCTTTAGCTATCAGGCCCTGAGGAGGAAGTAGTAACAATTACAATTTCAATAGCACAGATTGTTTGGCATGAGGAAAAATCAGAGTTGTATTTAGGATGTAAGCGAGACAGGAGGGGCTGGAGGAAGACTGGCAGTAATTACAGATCTGAGGGGCTGGAGAGGAAGAAGCATCTCAGAGGGCCAATCAGAATGCCTGGCTGGCTCTACGGGCACCTGCTGACGCACACACACACACACCGCTTTTACGACAGTCTGCTTGCAAAGTCTGAACCCATGAGAGAGGGAGCTGGTAACAGCGAGATGGAATAGAGCCCAGCTTTCCCTGCGGTCACCAGTCAATTCTCAACACGTGCAGAAGATGCATAAAACACACAAATGTTTAAAACTACTTGTGGTATCTCATGCAAACAGTGAAAATTAAAAGATACCATTCAACTTTTCTATACACACACACAGCCACGCTCCTCTCGTTCCTCAGCTCATGACGTGGTTAACCAGGCCTAATGTTGGTTCCTCCGCCTCACTCCAGTGCTCCACTGACAGTCCTGGCACGGGGGAGGGGGGGCTCGTCGTCTGCCCCAGTCACATACACAGCTGCTCCCGTCGGGTGGCCCGGATACCGCCTCGGGTAATTATTTACTTTCCCTGTCAATTAATTACGCAAACTCTGTATGACAGAGCCATCCCAGGATCCATCTGCCCTACCCCTTTCATCAGCGTGGCCCCTTCCCCTCCTTGGCTCTCTCAGTATAAAACACATCCTCTGTAGACCTGGACACACGTGGATGTTTATTCCCTTCTCATTACACTCCTCAAAGCCCCTCATGTGTTGACATTGGTGCCAAACTGATATATCAGTTGCTATTTGGTCATTTTGAGAATTAATAGAAGGCCATTTTGGATGATTAACAGAAGTTTGGGTTTCATAGTGCACATTTACTCTTTAAAAAAATGTCTGAATGAATTTTAAGTGAATATTGTGTCAATAAATAAATATTTTCAATTTTAAACAGCATTTTGCTCTCTCTCGCTAATTTTTTTTATGCTTATATATATATATTTTTTTCTTTTCCCATGTTTGATTATTTTGTTCTGTACATGCTGTAGCGCTTTGAGTCTGAGAAAGGCGCATTACAAATAAAATGTATTATTATAATTATAATTATTATTAATGTCAGTGGACACCTGTCCACAGAATCTGTATCTTCCATTCCAGCCTCTCCACCACCATGCGCAAGACCAAAGAGCTGTCAAACGTCAGGGACCAGACTGTAGACCTGCACAAGGCTGGAATGGGCTACAAGACCATCAGCAAGAAGCTTGATGAGAAGGAGACTTTCGTTGGTGTGATTATTCAGAAATGGAAAAAATACAAAATGAAAAATCAATCGCCCTCGGTCTGGAGCTCCATGCAAGATCTTGCCTCATGAGATAAGGATGATCATGAGAAAGGTGAGGGATCAGCCCAGAACTACACGGGAGGAGCTTGTTAATGATCTCAAGGCAGTTGGGACCACAGTCACCTAGCAAACCATTGGTAACACACTACGTTGCAATGGATTGAAATCCTGCAGCGCCCGCAAGGTCCCCCTAGCCTGGTAATACCAGACTCTGTTACTTCACTTTGCTTCGTATACAGAGTCTGGCATAGCATAATAGAGAAGTGTTTTCTCTCTCGCGGGGGGGCGCTTGTCTGAAGTTTAAAATCATTGGTTACCCGTAAGCCAATCACATAACGTTTGGTTATGGCGTGTGTTATGCGCATGCTCAGCCGCATCTAACTTCCACTGTAAACGCATGTATGATGCAAAAACTAAACCATCGAGCGAAATACCGGAGTGAACATGGCTGTGAATGACTTTTGCAGATTATGTGAAGTAAATCTACGCATCCACGGTACAATCAGCGTCTACGTCACGGCTCTCAGCCCGCCCTCTGTTCGTTGATTGGCCCGGCTGTTTTGAGGCCGGTGGAAAACTGAAAACTCTAATTCACATTAGAGGCAATAGGCAATAGAGGCTGCTATCTCAGACTGACTACAGGAGCGAAATGAAATTAGCGGAAGTAGGAAGTCTGACGTAGTCAGGCTAAGGTCCCCCTGCTCAAGAAGGCACATGTACAGGCCCGTCTGAAGTTTGCCAATGAACACCTAATGATTCAGAGAAGGCTTGGGAGGAAGTGCTGTGGTGAGATGAGACCAAAATTGAGCTCTTTGGCATCAACTCAACTCGCCGTATCTGGAGGGAGAGAAATGCTGACTATGACCCCAAGAACACCATCCCTACAATCAAGCACGGGGGTGGAAACATTATGCTCTGTGACTGTTTCTCTGGTAAGGGTACAACAACTTGGGGCTGATGGACGGGGCAATGTACCGTCAAATTTTGGACGAGAACCTCCTTCCTTCAGCCAGAACACTGAAGATGGGTCGTGGATGGGTCGTCCAGCATGACAATGACCAAAAACATACCGCCAAGGCAACAAAGGAGGGGCTCAAGAAGAAGCACATTAAGGTCTTGGAGTGGCCTAGCCAGTCTCCAGACCTTAATCCTATAGAAAATCTGTGGAGGGAGCTGAAACTTTGAGTTGCCAAGCGAAGGCAAGAAACCTTAAGGATTTTGAGAGTGTCTGTAAAGAGGAGTGGACCAAAATCCCTCCTGAGATGTGTGCAAACCTGGTGACCAACTACAAGAAACGTCTTACCTCTGTGCTTGCCAACAAAGGTTTCTCCACCAAGTACTAAGGCATGTTTTGCTTGGGGATCAAATACTTATTTCACTAACTGAAATGCAAATCAATTTATAACCTTTAGGCCTATATAATGTGTTTTTTTCTGGATTTTTTGGCTGATATACTCTCTCTATCGGTTAAAATAAACCTACCATAAAAATTATATAACCTTAATTTCTTTGTAAGCGAACTTACAAAACCAGCAGGGGATCAAATAATTATTTCCACCACTATATATATATATATATATATATATATATATATATATATATATATATATATATATATATATATATAGCAGTTTTAACTATACTTTGTTTTGTATACCAATTTGGGGTGGTCCTTATTGTGATTGTGTGTGTGTGTGTGTGTGTGTGTGTGACCTAAGCCTCTTCTTTAGTTGCAGACTGTCATGGATGATCCTTTTCACAAACTCCAGCTCTCCACCCTCTGCCATGATCTCAGTGACTCCCCCTGTGTTGATGGAACTGGGCGGAGGTCTGCGGGAGTTTCTCGAATTCACCCCCTGACGGAGATGACAGAAAAGAGGGGAAGAAACGGAAGAATGAATGGATAACAGCTATTGTCATGTGCACAAAGAGATAGATACTGCTGGAAGGGGGGGTAATGTCTGTTGAAACACTGGAGCTGAATGTACCTTTGCTTCTAACTGGTTGGCAAAGAAAGGAGGATTGCACATGCAGAAATCATAGACAATGGATTCTTCCTTTAGCGCATCCATCAGCAGAGTCTTTTGGGGCACCTTTACCACTGCAACACACACATTTATGCGGTTCAGTGGGTTAAATTACATATAAAACTGTCAAGCTCTCTCACTGCATCACACACAAACCATACCTACCTTTAATGAGCTCTGCCAGGTGGTTTTGCTCAACGTTCTTCTTCGCATAATTAAAGCAGATGTCATCCACTTCTGTGGCGAGGAAGAACCAGCCATTCATTGTGGCTCCCAGCAGGGGGTAAATACAGGAAGCACCAGTACCTGCACACAGCCAAAACCCATCATATCACAAGCTTAAATACAAATGAAATATGATCTGCCTGAGTCTTTACGTAAACATATTCATCATGTAGTGACGACACTTCAGATGAAAAGTGCGATTCAAAATTTTTTTTTAATACTTTGTTATTGTATCAAAACTAAGCACAGAATGAGGGAGCATTCTGAGTCTAGTTAACAGGGATGAGTATTCACTGTGCAACATATCATTTAACTAAATTTGTTATCTAGGATAGGAGAAATCAGATGTAATATTAATACTCCTAACTGTAATCCCGGATGTTGATAAAAAAAAAAGTTTAAAAAAAAAACAATAATAAAATACAATGAAATAAATAAAAAAATACAATTAACATAAATAAAATACTATTAAATAAAAAATACAGTACAATAAAATCTGAATAAATACCTGAACTATTTATATATAAAAATATGAACATAATTCACTAGTGCTCTGATGCATGCTATATTTTTGAAATTTTCTCTGGAAAACATATGGAATTAAACAAAAAGTACAATAGCAATTCCAAATGAAATTGTTACACAAACATAATTTTACTACTAAACGTTAGGACTCTCAAGTAAGTATTAGTATGATAATATGAAGTGCAAGCGACTGCCTGACAGAGTGACGTATGAATATAATGCAGTTAGACTGAGGCAGGACAGCTATGGCCATCCATTATCCAGTCAGCAGGCCTTAAAATGGACTGAAATTTAGCAGAACCGAACAAAGATGATACCCATAAGGTCTGAATAAAAGAGATTTGGGGTTATTCATCATGTGTGTGACACTAACACCACTAATCTCATCCCAGAGTAGACAAAGGTCTTCCATCTACAATCTAACCCAATCAGCAGAGCCACAACAATCTGACACAATGGCCAAAGACGTCCATCTGAATGTGTATGGATGCAACACCAATGCTTTCAGGGTGACGAAATAAAGACACAACTTTTCAGAGACTTTTCCGTATATAACTGACAACAGTAAACTAAAAAGGCTGAACGCTAATCACAGCTCCTCCACAAGAAAATATCTAAACAAAAAAATGTATATGTATGCTAATGAGTTATGAATATTGATAGACAATTTTAATGCTTAAGTATTTAGAGAGACAGGACAGAGAGGATGGATGAGATGATGGTGGTGGAGTGGAATATTTTAATTCAGAGGATCTGGTGGCATGCGACTGCCAGCACTGTCTTACTCTCCTCCAGCCTGTGCGTGTGTGTGTGTGTGTGTGTGTGTGTGTGTGTGTGTGTGTGTGTGTGTGTGTGTGTGTGTGTAAACCAATAAGCAGCACCTGCCAAACCCCGTTCCACCAGACTGCGGGACCGCAAAGAGCTTTAACAGGATAACACCAGTGAGTCTGAGCTGGCATACCAATATCGATGCCCCTCCGTGGGTTCCCCTGTCCCCCAATCAGGTCCTCCACCCAGTGGATGTAGTTAAGGCGGAGCGGCACAGTTGGGATGAGCCGTTCCAGAGGGATCTCGATGGTTAGGCCAAAATCCTCTTTCAGCAGGGTGCATGTGAGAGCCCGAACAGCCTCTGGGTCTTTAAAGTTGAGCCTGTGGGAGGGATGAGGTTTAGTGGGGGGTAATAGACAGAAAAGTACAGGGACGGGTCAGCTAATAGCCATTCTTAAAAACACACCACATAGCCTCTTCTCAATTCATTAGTGGCGAATGAAACCATGCAGAGAAACACAATGAAGCACCAGCTACCATTAGCTTGCAAAATTGTATTAACTTACCCTCTTTCCCACATTTTTTTAATGTAAGAAATGCCTTTATAACTACCTTTATAACTACCAAAAAAAAGTAGATAATAATTTTTTTTTTTGATTTGATGATAAAAAAAAGAGTTTTTTCCCACAAAATAAGAGAAGATTTTTCAAATTATATAAATATATATATCAGCTTTAATGCACTCATCAAAATGACAAAAGCAGTCAAATGTCTTTTTTGATGACAAAAAGAAATATTCAAAATGTATAATTTAACTTGCAATCTGTGGAAAATTTTGTTTTCTAAAAATCTTTAATTTACTGTCACTGTTTGAATGTAGCAAAACATCTGGGTCATGTTTGCATTTTCTTCTGTCACTGGCCATAATTATAACCTTGAAATCAGGATTAGACATACAATAACAAACAAAAAATCATCTGAGTATTGAACAAAAAGTTCTAACCTGGCTCAGAGGAAGATAGGAATCACGTCTTTGTGACAGCCCTTGCCTTCACCTTACAAATGGTTGTCGAAAACAAAAATGCTACGAAATGCACTTAATATTTTGTGGGAAAGTGATGTGCTAGAGCAAAATGCACTATTTTTGGAATCATCAAAAAAAATTATTGGATCTTATTCAGCAAATATGATGTAATCATCACCAAGATTAGTCCTATTCACTCTAAATTCATAATGTACATCTTAAAGCATTCAGTGGTGGTAACGTCACGTTTCTGCGGTTATAAAAGCGAGGAGGGTGAGAGGTGTAATTAGGGTGCTTTCGTACACTCACACCTCTACAGATGTAATTAAACGCTCCATGCAGCAGTCCATGTCTGGCACCTCTGAAGGGAAGCAAGATGTGCATGTTAGCCGCGCAGCTATGATGCTGTGGAACAAAGCCATGGTGTGTGAAATGCTATTTTGCAGAGCCTTTAAAAACACCTGCACCCCACCCTAAGCTTTAGAGCTCTCATCACAAAAGGGCTATGTGACATTAAGGAGAGAATGTGTTCTTTAAGTAATGGCTGTACTGGGCTTAAAGGGATGTGCAAGCATTATGAAATTAAACAACCTGATGATTGTGATATTACATTTGACATAAATATGTTAAAGATGGAAATGTCAATGTGCAAGAAAAAAGAACAAACTGCAAATCTTTTTGGCTTCTCATTGGGATGTATGGCCGATTGCTGGTAGGCCAGAGGAAGATAGCAGTCAAGTTTTATGAAATGGTTAGACCTTGGTGAGAAGCTGTGGTTTAGGAAGAGCATTTTTTTTAATGTTGAGAAATATGATGCTCCAAAAAAAGATTATGAAAAAAATAAGATTATACTAGATTATGAAAAAAAAAGAAAAAGAAAAAAAAGAAATTTTGTCTATATATATATAGACAAAATTTCTTTTTTTTCTTTTTCTTTTTTTTTTCATAATCTAGTATAATCTTATATATATATATATATATATATATATATATATATATATATATATATATATATATATATGTATAGTAAAATATACAATAGAAATAGAAAAATAGAAAAAATAAACAAGTTAATGATATATGTGTAAGAAACATTAAATAATTTATACATTTTCAAAACTTGCTAAATTAACATTTTATTAAATTATTTAATGTTTTTAAAAGAAGTCGCTTATTCTCACCAAGGCTGCATTTATGTAATGAAATCATCCAGTAAATATGCTGAAGTCAAAACATTTCCTAAATCACCACTTTGGAGATCGCTAGTGCATGCATGGAGAAGGCTGAGATGGTGTAATATTTGTTCTGATGATGGGAAAGAATTATGTAGTTATGCAAACTATTCTCAGAGGGTGCTGCATATATGCATTAGCAATTTGAAATTTATCTCCAAAGTGGCGCTTTAGGAGACGTTTGGCTTCAGCATAACTTCTGCTTGTGTTCATGTAGAGACAGCTTCGAATTAGTTCCCTAGTTCGGCTGTGGTCTACTGCTCTAGATAATACAATCAGTTCTGGCTGCTATTTGTTTTCTCCTCATGAATGGACTATATTCCAGAGGATCACCACTGAAAACTGGAATCTCCCTTGTAGGAAGTGAGACTTGTTTCTGCTGGGTCACAAATAGATCAGCCAGATCGCGTTGTCTTTGCAGGACAGGACCGAGATCAATACTAGTAATGTTAGAATTTCTAGCTGTACTGTGCTGGTTATCTATCCTCTGTTTGTGTCATTGTGAGTGTAGTTGCCGTTTGATTAGAAGTACGTTTTTGAAGCATTCTGAGTTCCATGGCGATCCTTTTTGTTCTAATCCTTTTGAAATGTAAAGGAGATGGTTCAGAATCAATGAGCAAATATGATTTTTCTTCCAAAACTTTTTCCACATATTAATTCATAGCATCTCTTATTTTGAGAGAGAGCAGTGCAGTGAACTTACTTCAGAAGCAATGAGATGAATTTAAAATAGCTAGTGCGTACATGGAGAAGGCTCTGAGATGGGGTAATACTTATTCTGATGATGGGAAAGCATTATTTAGTTATATGCAATCTATCTCCGAGGGTACTGCAATGCAGCACAAGATCTGGCTAATATGGCAGAGCTAAATTTACCATTCAACCTAATAATAATTGTCTCTAGACTTCCTTACAAGCGAAGAGAAAAATGGAGATCTACAGCAGCCTGTGAAATTCTGGAATGTTCTCAAAAAAGGCCAGACTTTACTGACTTGGTAGCTTTCATTAAGAAGCAAAGATTCTTTTAGATCCAGTCTTTGGAGAGATTCAAGATCCTAAAACAAATCCAAATGTCATAAAGACAATGTCCAAACAGTCAGTCATACAAGTCTACTAGTAGGAAAAGTTATTACTAGCGTTACTTCCATTGAAGCATCAAAAGAGTTGTCAGGATGATGCAAAAGCTGCATTTAATAAACCTAGTCTCTTTTGCTCTTATGATCATGCAGTGGAATCTTGTGTCAAAATGGCAAAAATATCACAGGAGGATAACACTGAATTCTTGAACAAGTGGTCTTTGTTTTGTTTATCTCAAAAAAGGACATCTGACAAAAGCTTGCAAAAAGCGTCTCACCTGCCAAATATGCTTTAAGAAACATCCTTTGGTGTTGCACATAAAAAACACTTCATTTAAAGGAGGCTCACCTAATCCACTAACTGACATGCACAAGAAAGAGGACAATACTACAAAAGTTAAAACCGGCAGCTGTTATTCATGGCTGTGGTAGCTACAGAGCATAAAGGGGCCGGCACAGCCGATTGTAAACTTGCAATCATACCACTAAAAGTGAAAACCTCCAAGGGTAGTAGAGTGTTTCAGACATACACACGTTTTTGAACCCTGGAAGCTCAGCCACATTCTGAGACAGCTGAATATAGCTTGCAAACGATCAGAGGTTTTGCTGAGAACAATGGGGCAGGAGAAGCCAATAAAAACCTTTAGGTTGAGTGGCTTGGAAGTAAGCGGACTGGATAGCAACTACTTCAAAGAATTGGCCAAAAATTTCACACAATGGTCAATTCCTGTTGGTCAGGAGAATATACACAGGGAATAGGATATGAAGAAATGGCCATACCTGAAAGATGTTCAACTGACAACCTACCCACAGATGCACAGGGACGACCAGTCGTGTCCTCTAATGGAATCTCAGTGGCTAAACTGAATGAATTCCTCAAGGAGCAGTACAATAATAACTTCTCAGAACAAGCTTACAATGAGTAAGCACAGTCGAAGCACTGCTACTTGGGCGGAGTGATTTGCTCGCAGCACCTGAGAAGCCCCCCCGTGGTGAGGAGCAGAGAGTTTGCTCAGAGTTGGAGTAAATCACTCCGCAGAAGTAGCAGTGCTTCGCCTTCTGAGAATACAGTTCCCAGTATGTATACGGTTAGAAGATGGCTGTGTCTCATGTGACCTTGTTATTTGTACACGTTGTGACTATAAAACCACAACATGTAAATAGGAAAATGTTGGCGTTATTTTGTCACTTATTGGGAGCAGTATGCTAGCTGGAGCCGTTTACCTCCAGTCTTTGTGCTAAGCTAGGCTAGCGGTGGGTGCGTCAGACAGAGTTACGGCACACACGGAGATAAAAAGGGTATGTATGGACTTATTTACCTCTGGGGGATACAGTGAATAAGCTAAAGTCCCCAAAAGTCGGCGTGTTTCTTTAAGCGGGGAGGAGTCCAGGAGCCAGCATAAACTTTTGTTATAAAAAGACTTTTGTATAAACCTCTATGTTAAGACGCATACTTCCCAACTATATAGTAGGCGAAAAACAGTATGTGACAAAAGATGTATGTCCAAATTCACAGTACTCATTTGACTAGACTTTGTGGTCCTTTAGCAATACTGGTCATTAGCCATACACTTCTTTGGATATCAGCATCAGCCATTAAGGAACATCAGTGGACCAGTCTTTAACATTGCAAGAATAATTTATTCCAACACAAATGAGACCACAACACAAGAGAGGAAACATTTGTCATGTGAAAAATCCAATACACTTCTATCTTTATAATTTATTAACACATTAGCCCTAATTAATCCAGTTTTTCAATCCAGGCTATTAATCTTGAAAATGTGACCTTGGGAATTAAATATGAATATGGATGTCGTAGAAGGTTTCCATGGTTACCACTTAACAGGATTAACTACAGTAATAAAGCCTTCATGAAGCACAAATGTCGACAGTAAATAAAACAAAAGATCTGTAAAGAATCAGGTGTGGACTTTACAAAGATGGCCAGATATGGTATAATGGAGATCTAGCAGCTCATCTGGTCCTCACACAGTGTGTAAATGATCCGGTGTAACTGTGGCTGTCCTTGCATCCGTCAGGTCATAATCAGTGTGCAGAGGACGAGGCAGTGAGAGCCGTTAACCTGCCCTCTATTTTTAGCCTCCATGTGAATCGCTCGGCTCACAGGACGAACACCAAGTGCCGCAGCCCAGCCGTCTCCACAGTAACTGCTATAGTGCATATGAGGAGCTCACCCGCCCTGCAGAGGAGTGTGTGTTAGTAGAGCACAAGCGGTGTGGATGTGTGTTAGTGTGTGAGAGGACGATGATGCTGACGTGAGTTGGGTGTGTATACGGGCAGATCAGCTACAGGATGAGAAACTCAGAAACTGCAACCCTCTGACTCAAGGACACAGACTGGAATGAACGATTAAACACATAGGCTGCAAAAGGATGGTTTATCAAGTAGAAATCAGAAGATTCAGAAAGAGATGTGTCTGAATATCACAAAAAAAACTAAATAACAACAAATATTGTAGTCTCGCTAAAGAAGGTTCATATCAGAAGGGGTGCAAACCAAAAATTACACAAACATTTAGTACTATGTTGGGTTGCCATTTGATTTGCAAATTATGTGAAATCTGAGTCCTGAAGCAAAACAACTGTTCTAACCAATCAGCGCAGCATGGGTCTACCCATCAGCACCATCATCAGCAACACAAGGTCACCTCTACAGCTGCATTTAACCACGTTTCAATACCCCGAACTCAAACGCTTCCAAAGCCGAACATTAGCAAACAAAGCACAGATGCTGAAAACAATCCATGGCTTTTTGTTGTATTCTGTAAGAACAAAGAATCTAGCTGTGCTGTTTTAATAAGAGAATAAAGAGCCGAGTGTTCTTATGAGGATTGACGTTCCACCAACTGTCAGGTTTTCTTTGGTTTTGTCAGCATCTCAAATCTCCAGTCGACCAGGATCTCGTTTCAACTTAACACTGCAGTAAACACAAGCATGGTGAATATCCTGGGGACGTTCACCTCTGAGATTTGAGATTACAGGAGGATGGTTTCTGAAATTTTGAAAGTAGAAACTAGTAGGCAAACTGCAGTCACATCATTTAAAATAAATCCTGTCATTATTTACTCATACCTTCATGTCGTTCCAAACCTGTATGACTCTTTCTTCGGTGGAAAACATAAGATAATTTGAAGAATGTCTAAGCTGCACTTTTCCAAATGAAAGTGAATGGTGACCGTCAACCGTGGTCACCATTAACTTTCACTGTATAGAAAAGAGCAGTTTGGACATTCTGCTAAATTTCTCCTTTTGCGTTCCACAGAAGAAAGTTATACAGGTTTGTAATTACATGAGGATGAGTAAATGATGACAGAATTTACAATTTTGGCTGCTCTATTCCTAAGACAAGCTGAAGGCTAATGCTGGCATGTGTCAGAAACTGACACCCCAACAAGGGGAGCGTGAGTTTAAATTTAGGATTAGCCCTGTAGCAGGCAGCAGAGAGGATGAGCGATGTGAGACGCCCCCCTCCATGTCCCCGCATCTCATTTGTAAGCGAGCTGAGGCTGAACCCCGCAATTACGACCAACATTTCAGCAGAGGGCCCTCACCAAGGAGAGCCCTCCGCTGCATCAATAATGCAACTCACTGTCTGCCAGGGTGCAGAGATTAATGCTTTTACTGCAGCTAGAAGCTACTGAAAGATCACACACACACTTCTTTTCACTTCAGAATTAAATTAAAGGGATAGTTTACCCCAAAAATGTATATTCTGTCATGTTTTACTCACTCTCATGCAATTTTAAAACTCTTTTCTCTTTTTGTTGAACACAAAAAACTATTAGAATCTTTACATAAAATACCATGAATTCATCATAAAAGTGGTCCATACAATTTGTGCACTATATTGTTGTTAATCAATTAATTTTTACAATGTTACAACGTTAAACATTTACGTAAATGGTTACGTACATTTAAATAAATGGTTCTTTTGAACTTACGCTAATTTTTTTTGACGAAAAATCAAGAATAGATATTAAGCAGCACAAATGTTTGATAGGATTTTTTCTTGAGCACCAAATAGGGATATCAGAATGATTTGAGAAGGATCATGTGACACTGAAGACTGGAGTAATGATGCTGAAAATCCATCACAGGAATAAATGACACTTTATAATATATTAAAATAGAAAATTATTTGTCAATACTGATCAAATAAATAAATAAATGCAGCCTTGGTGAGCACAAGAAACATGTTTCAAAAACATCTTACTGACCCCAAACGTTTCAACAATATAGGTTTGGAACAACATGAGTTGTGAACGACAGAATTCACTTTTTGGGTTTCATATTTCCTTTAAATGCCACACTGTAGTCTGAATTTTTAATGCTCCCTAGTTCTTTCCAGGTTGTTCACGAGCCTCTGGTTCATGCCTTCTAATCCCATCTCTCTCTGGATGACATCTGCGCCCCAAATCTATCCTCTCCTTTCATATCTTTCTCTTCCAGTGGCAGCAGAGGAAAAATGATGGGGAGAGGATTCCTTGTCGTACCCATATCCCTCTCAGTGAGTGTCTATTTCCAGATTAACCCTATCCTCCAAACTGTGGCATAAGAGACTTAGAAAAGAAATGGAAGGAAGCTTATCTAACCAGCAATGTCTGGAGTCTGGAACGACGAAAAGGAGAAGCTGATGATAATTCGTACATATAAAAGACTTAATATTTTGGCAAAACCCACATCTTAAGACTAAGTTGCGGGGCTAACTTGTGAAGTTTCGTTTAAATACCAGATCAGTTTTTAGCAAATCTCTAAGCATACCACAAGAATATTATCTAATATACTAGTATGACTATTCCTGCAATACTGTGCACATCATGCAAATTTTCTTTCTGACTATCATTTAATTCACCAAAATGTGCAAAGAAAAAAAAACAGACTGCATAAAATACTATATCACAGAATGAAATGCGTTGATTAACCTTATACCTTCAACACGTTGAAAAAATATCTTCATTTTTTGGTGCCAGCTACTGAATTAAAAATGCAATCTGATGCAATTAAAAAAAATGAGCAATGCACTTAATGCTTAAAGTCTCCCTGCAAAACACAATCAACCCCTTAAAACTCATCTTTGATAATCAAAATGACATATTTTAAAGGATTAGTTCCAGAATTAAAATTTCCTGATAATTTACTCACCCCCATGTTTATGTCTTTCTTTCTTCAGTCGAAAAGAAATTAAGGTTTTTGAGGAAAACATTTCAGGATTTTTCTGCATATAGTGGACTTCAACAAGATCCAAATTGCGGTTTCAATGCAGCTTTAAAGGGCTCTACACGATCCCAGCCGAGGAATAAGGGTCTTGTCTAGTGATACGATCTGTCATTTTCTAAAAGAAAATAAACATTTATATACTTTTTTTAACCACAAATGCTCATCTTGCACTAGCTCTGCGATGCGCGTCCACAACTTCACATTACGTAATTATGTTGGAAAGGTCACTCATGACATAGGCAGAAAAGGTAGGGTAGAGCAAAAAACTCCTCCAACTTAGTCGTCCGACATCGTTGTTTTACCTTTTTTTGTAAAGGCCGTTTGACTTCGTCTTTGCACGTTCGCTTTGGGTCGGTACTTCTGCCTTCCACCTTTCCAACATGATTATGTAATGCGTGAAGTCGTGGATGCGCATTGAAGAGCTAGTGCAAGACGAGCTGTTCAACCCGTTGGTCCCCGTTGAAGTCCACTATATAGAGAAAAAACCTCAAACCAATTTTATATTTTTCTTCCGACCAAAATGTTGATAGCAGTCGCACTGGTGCGACCACCACAACGTTGGCCAACATCAAATAGCAAACGCAATGAAGGCGGAACGAAACTGCGCTGCTCATTTTTGCTAAACGGACCGTTTATCAGTTTGCACCGATGTTACGCCGTTACTAGTTATAGGCTTTAAGTCCACAAATAAGCAACATTCACCATGGATTTAATGTAGTAACACTAACTGTAACCATGGAAGTTTGGCAGGAATAGTCAAATGCTTTCAAGTACGTCACACATCTTTTTCCAGCACTTCAAAACTCAAATATTTAAATGTTATTTTTGAATGTGATGACCAAAACATTATTTGTTCATCCTTCAAAGATTACCCCCATTTATAAAACTAAAAGTTTCAAGATGTAGGAAAACTCACACTTATTTAAAAATAAAAAAAATACATTAAATTACCATTGTAATCAGTAGGTGGCTGCCATTTCCGCACCCAAATATATATATTTTTTTAATAATTTTGCTTTTTAATTATTATTTCGACATTATGAATAAAATTGCTGCCCTCAAATGTTAATCTGGAGCCTTGCAAACTTAAAATAAAACTGAAATAAAATAAACCTTTGTTTATAACTTCTACATTACATTACATTTTTTTATAAGGAGCTGTTTTTTTATATGCTGCTAGGAAGACACCCCAGAAGATGGGTCAAGAACAGCTCTATCATTGTTCAAAGTAAAATAAGGTACTTATATACTTTATGATGTTAGTTTTAATAAATAAATATGATATATATATATATATATGGTGTCACACCAACTGAATTAAAGATGCAATGTGATGCAATTAAACAGGCCATGTTAAAAAATAGCACTGTTTAAAAATTGACATTTGAATAATGCATTTTATATCACATACTATAAAATTAGTAAGCAATATGCAATGTATACTGCACAATGGTTAATAAGCTAGCACAGCTTTCAGAACATAATCAGAGAGAAAGAGTGAAAAAGAGAACGTGTGTGTGTGTTTAAGAGAGATGAGTAGCATGTGGTCCAGGACAGTGTTTGATGGTAACTGTGCTGTAACGTACACCTGCTGCAGATGGCAGGACGATTTACAGTCTTATATAAATAAAAAAACATGCAAATGTGTGTCAAACTAACACCTGCTGCAGAATTCATTTACATTTAAACAATGTCGTTTCCTCCTGTTGATACTGAGATTGTCAGACCAAACATGCATAAACATGAGCCGTAAACATCTCCAGACATCTGACCAAAGTACCGTGTCGATGAAACGCTCCAAACGCTTCCTAAAATACACTTGTCCAGAATTCCTGAATCTAATACAATTCTTTTGCAATCAATGCCAAGAGATATAAAAAAGAAAGTGGATGTAAAACAGTATATTTTTTATAGCTTTATAGAATTACTGTCTATCGCAGGACTTTTATAGAGCGGATGTAGGCAGGGCCGCACCCACCATTGAGGTTCTCGTTTAACTCGCAAACTGAGCTTGACGACGTAGATGTGACGTGAGCAACCTGTCTGTCTTCTAGTAGCTGTTCCAAGAGAAATCTGAATCATTCCCTTCCGAAACTTGCAGAGACGGAGAGCTTGAGTAGGAAGTGTCCATGAGCTAGGAGCAGGAGCAACTTTTGCTAATTATTCTGATGAATTATTTTGTAATTTTGCCTCCACGTCCCCCCGATTGAGTCCGTTGGTGCTTCAGTGACTACTTCGCTCAGAGAACCTGTCAATCACAGCTGTCAATCGTGACGTTACACCACCGTTTTTATAGCATCGCGTAACTAACTAAAAACAAACCTATTTTAAAAACAGACACTTGAACTTACATCAGCGTGATAAAAACTACAGTAAATGACAGAAACCACCTTTGGAAAAAAGATATTTGAAGTGTAATTTAATTGTTTAGTTGGTCTCGCGCCGCGTTGAATAACACGGGGAGGCGGGGCTTATGACCTTTACTTGGACCAGTCACTGGGGGGCGATCGAGACTTTTTGGCTTCAATTTTCAGGGCTTGTGCGGTTGCGGCACGCTTGATATTTACATATTACTCGTAAAAAAAACTAGATATTGCGAATACATGTTTGCTTCTAAAATAAAATGCTTTAACGTGCACTAACGTAAAAAGGTGTGTGAAATATTTATTGTCAGATGATGAATAAACATACAATTAATTTCATCATTTGTGTACAATATTTGGCTTAAATCAATCAAACGATCAGATGATCAGTTGATCCCTCCTAATTTCATGCCTTTAGCAGTAAATCCTGTTTTATGACAGTTGATAAAGATATATTAAATCATTGAAAACATTTAGAAATGTAAGTGCATAAAACACAAAAATTGGAAACGCTCATAATTTGTCGCTCCAATATTCAGTCTGTCAGGTTTCCTTTTTCTTTTCTGCCTAGACAACACAAATCTCGATCGAAAAGTCGCAAAGTGTTTACTTATATTTGTGTGTGTGTGTGTGTGTGAGGCGCGGGCACGATCGAACAGTGGAAACATAAAAACATACTCCGTCATTTTGTTTATACAGGACATCATTCAAACTGCAAAGTGTTTAAAGGGATACTTTACCGTTTTTTCATATTAAACTATGTTATTCCCTTAACTAAGACGAGTTGATACATACCTCTCTCGTCTCAGTGCGTGCACTAAATCCCTCTGTCTTGCGGCGAAACTTTGTTAGCCCAGTTCATTTAATATGGGCCAAGCAGAGAAGCTACCAAACACCTCCACGTTTTCCCTATTTAAATACAGTTACTCGCGAAGTGTAACTCGACCTAGGACGGTGACACAAAACAAAACGTTGCGCTTTTCTAAGCGTGTAAAATGGATAACTATTTTGTATGGCGGAATACCACAGCAAGTGCTTGTAAGCACTTCGACTTGGCGCAGTAATATCTTCACTAGAGGGAGCGGGGGCCGGTGAGAGGATTTTTCCACGAGTGAAGATATTACTGCGCCAAGTCGAAGTGCTTACAAGCACTTGCTATGGTATTCCGCCATACAAAATAGTTATCCATTTTACACGCTTAGAAAAGCGCAACGTTTTGTTTTGTGTCACTGTTCTAGGTCGAGTTACACTTCGCGAGTAACTGTATTTAAATAGGGAAAACGTGGAGGTGTTTGGTAGCTTCTCTGCTTGGCCCATATTAAATGAACTGGGCTAACAAAGTTTCGCCGCAAGACAGAGGGATTTAGTGCACGCACTGAGACGAGAGAGGTATGCATCAACTCGTCTTAGTTAAGGGAATAACATAGTTTAATATAAAAAAACGGTAAAGTATCCCTTTAAGTTACTGTTAATTACTGTAAATTTCAAGGAAAACAAATATATTAATCTGAAATGTAGCAAATTAATTTTCAATTCATTCAGGTACAATTACCAAACATATCTCAAGGTCTTTTTATTAATTTAATTAATAAACTAATTATATAAAACTATTGTTCAGTGCACTACAAATAAACTGGTTCTATGCCTTTACTTTATTAATAAAACTTATTTAAAAAACACAAGGCTTAAGTAATTTATTTTCCTTTGGTGGTACAGCCTGAGACATGCACAAGCCTTCTGAATTTTTGTTTTGCTTTTCCCTCCATTGTACCGAACTCCTACCGAACCGTGATGTCTGAACCGAGCCGAACCGTGACTTCTGTGTATCGTTCCACCCCTAATATAAATATATATATATATATATTATTACTTATTTACTATTCATATATGTAACTGAACAAAGCCCCTCTCTCGGTTAAGACCAGTGTGGTCATTTCAAATGTCCTTATTGTAGTTATATCTGACCCAGATCTGTGCTAACTAAATCCACCTGGATAAATGTGGACGATGTTGGCTTGGATCAAAGCGATCAATCATGCATAAGTCATGAGGAACAAATGAGGACTTTGAGCTGATCAGGTGTTTATGCACCACTTAACTTGAACAGAGACCACTGGTCCAGAAAGAACCACTAATTAGCTGAATCTACAGCGCCACTGCAAAAACAATATTTCATGTGAGTTGTGAGCTTCTACTCACTCACTCACTCAAAAAAAAACAAAAAAAAACAATGCAAAGACAACACATCTTTCTATTGTATAAGCTCCAACCATAAACAAACAAAAAGCACTAAGTCATGTCCGATTCATGAAAAGATGATTCTTATGAATCACTCAAAAAGACCAATAAACTCAGTTTGAATCACTCTGACAAATCCTTCACTAATTGAACTTACTAAAATCAATCAGAATTTAATTCACATCTCACTCATTTACCTGCAAGTATTTACTTTTAGTAACTCAATATGAAGTATTTTGTGCACTTAAGGTCCATAAAAGTTAATATCAAAATTAGAAATGCATTGATATAAAATAAATAATAAGTTAATTAATTTGAAAATAAATAAATAAATAAATAAATAAATAATAGTTTGAATTTAAACATTATAACATTAATATAAACAAATAATGTTATATAAAATATTATATAGAGTATAAAATGCATACTCATTTTGACAATTGCTAAATATATTTAGTGTTATTAAATTATTATTGTTTAAAAAAAAACTTTCAGAAAACTTTCAAATGATGCCAAACATAATCTCAATGTAAACATAGGCGAAATAAGAATGCACAATTAAATATCCAATATCAGCCTATATATAATATTCAATATAGTCTGATAACAATAAATAATAATAAAAAAAAACTATAAAAAGGTCTCATAATGATAATGATATATTTTGTACATCCCTGATCAAAATAATAATTAATTTGACAACATATAAAAAAATTAAGGTGTTTGTATGCTCTATATGTGCACTAGCAAAGGGACAAAAGACTAGAAGACGAAGAAAGGCTAACAGAGGAGGGAGTTTGTGGTGGACAGGCTGTAAAACCCTGCTAATTAGACCGCAGAGGCGAATAGCTCCAGGGGCGTTGTTCGAATTTTCAAAACCATCATTAGGAATCAAAGGGTGAAGAAACACGGGACTCTTTTCAAGCCGCATCTTCAAACACAGCCTCTACGGCCAGACCTGACAGAGCACCTGAGAGAAAAGACAGCAGAAAGATGGACACACTAATGCTATCAGCTGAGCCTCTCCAGGTGCACAGACGTCAATACAGTCTGGGGCTGTGAGCACACGTCTTTACAGAGCGGCTTTCTTTTGTTCCTCTGCTGTCTCTGAAGCACAGATCTCTCTCGCTCTCTCTCTCTGTCACGCTATAATGACTTCTCCTGCTGAGGAAATGTGACGTGACTAGACAGGATCAGCGCTGTGGGTGAGGAAAGACAGGCCAACTACAGTTCTCTCTGTGATATTATTATAGTCAACAAAACAAAAATACAATAATAGACAATACACAGAAGAAAAATATCACATACCTCAATTAAACCCAGAAATCCTGACTGACTGACTGACTTATATTCGTTTTTCTCAAGCTCATTTTAATAGATTCGAAGTACTTTAGAAAATAGAATGCTAAATAAATTATATTTTAGTTCATTGCAGCATTTCTGTGCATGTTACACATTTTAATTTAAATATGTTCATTCAAACATTAAATATGTCTTTAAATCAAATTGTGTGATAGCATACACTACCGTTTAAATGTGTGAAATTTGAAAATGAAAGTCAAATTTGGCAAGTTTAAGCAAGGATGTATTAAATTTATCCAAAATGACAGTAAATACATTTGTAATAAAATTTCTATTTGAAATAAATGTTGTTTAAATAAAACTTTCTATTCATAAAATATTCCTGAAAAATATGTATAACAGTTTCCACAAAAATATTAATCAGCTTAACTGTTTTCAACATTGATAATAACAATAAATGTTTCTTGAGTAGCAAATCAGCATATTAGAATGATTTCTGAAGGATCATGTGACACTGAAGACTGGAGTAATGATGCTGCTGATATTGTAATCATTTTTAATTGTAATTATTTGACAACATTACGGTTTCAGATCAAATAAATGCATCCTTGATGAGCATAAGAAATTTGCCAAAGACTGTCCAAATATGTGAGAGAGAATTTAAAACATTTCTGAGAGGGTTTTACCATACAAATGGTAACATGCTAATATAAGAACTGCCATTAAAAATGTCAAACGTTCTTAGACAACTAGCCAATCATTGTTACCCATTCGTAGTAAATACAACAAAAAAGATATAATTCAGGATTTTTCTGTCATTTGATATCAATAACACACAGTTTACTATAAGCCAAATTGACCTCTAGATACCAACATCGGTCATTAAAAAACCCTATTGGTCAACCACTAATCAAATCTCAATGTTCTTACTCAGTTCTATGATGTTTAGTAGTCAATGATCAAAGACGACACTCTGAAACAGAGTCACTGTCACTCCTGCATACATTGCCTGAGATATTTCACATTTCTGTGTCCCAATTACAAGCTCCATACCCTCCAAATCTCAAACACTTGAGGCGTTCTTCCGCACCAAGATGCTTTTCTACCAATTTCCACCCGCCACTCTACAGCTCTGTAGTGCACATCTGCAGTGCTTTCCCACAGATACGGACAGGAAACAGCCCAGTGTCGAAAGGCAACATCCAAGATTCCTGCTTCCTCTCATACATGCATAATCAGAGCGGTCTTTCTTTCAGCTGCCAAAACGGGTCCAAAACAATAGCTAAAATAACGATGGGGGCTGAGCCTGTAAAAACTTTAGTGTGTGTGATACAAACCCTAAGGCTTGGCTAAGACTGTGGAGACACCCAAGAGATTTGAGATACTGCTTTCTGGTACCTGAAGCGCTAAATTCCCAGAAGCTGAGATCTTTGCTCCAGTCAAGACTTCACGGAACCAAACATCGCCTGTTTCTTTAGGACTGAAACCCTGTAGGCACAGCGGGCGATTTGCATGCACTACCTCTAAATCCCTCGGGACGTTTCACTCAGTAGTGAGAGAAGTACACACCTCTTGGCAAGGTCAAGAGTAACGGTGCACAACCAAGTGGGAATGACTGGAAATATGGAGACTTGGCAAAAAATGCAAGATGTTCAGCCTCAGACATGACTTTAGGGCGTTTGCACAAGATGATTCCCATTAGACCAAAAACTAATCTCGCAAGTGAGGCTAAAAAAATAAAAGAAGATGGAGAAAAAAAAAAAAAAAAAAAACTCAGGCAATTTCTCCCAGAGAAGAGTGCAGCTTGTCAAGTTCATTTTCTGACAACAGAACGAGCTCCACCCCTCCCCTGGAGGCCTGGATGCGCTGCTGTGTATCGACAGTCACAGCAGGAAGCTCGTCCAATCATAGCAGCCGCTTCAATGGGACAGGCCTAAAGTACTGCGCCAAAGTGATTATTGATTTACAAATAACTCATCTCCTTTTACACAGCCAAACCAGAAGTCTGCAAGAGACTGCATGCATCCTATCAGATATCAACATACTAGTTTGTGGGTATTAAAGGTGATCTCTAATTTATATTAACAAATTTAATAGGCATAGAGTGCCTGTTGTCTTGAGTTAAAGTATAATTTTTTCTGTTTCAATCAAACATGATTGTGCTGTACAATCATATTCATCAAATAAAAAAATAGCATCATAACATAACTCAACTAACCAAACCATAACACTGGCACACAATCAGTGAAAAACAGAATCAGATACACAAGATCAACGAGAGCCTCTTTCTTCGTTAACCTGTTGAGCCAAAAACTAATGCAAGTAAATGTAATTTCAGATCACGTCGTTTTAAAGAGCCTAGAGAAGATGCTAGTCTTAGGTGTAGCGAAAAGATATCCCAATGCTTCGGAGCAGCCACTGCAAATTCTTAGATACCACTCAATTTGAATATGGTCCTAGGAACATCTGAAGTCATCTGACTTGACCTGAGAGTCCTAGGTGGTTTATGTACACAAAGATCTGCTAAATATGAAGGCCTCAAGTTGTGTAGTGCTGTGTATACAAGAATCAATAGTTTAAAATCAATTCTATACTGAATTGGCAACCGATGTAGTGAGGCTAAAATAGGCGTTACATGCTTTTTCTTACGAGTACCTGTCAAGAGTCTGGCAGCAGCGTTCTGCACCAATTGAAGAAGACCATTTAACAGTGATTGGCTCATACAGTGAATTACAATGATCCAGTCTTACAGAGATGAAAGCATGAATGAACTCTTCAAAATTACTAGAAGACAAAAATAGTTTCCTTTCCCAGCAAGCAATTTTGCATTTAAAAGACGTCTAATAGCCGTCCAAAGCAAAACGTCTAACAGCCCAGACGTCTAGGCTAAAGCAAGGCAAAATCTGAGCTGTCAGTGAAAATCTAATAGACGCCTAAACCATAGCCCAAGAATAGACTAAGTCATCAATTAAATAACAAAGAAATGAAATGAAACCAAACACCTTGTATTCACCAAGATTCTTTACCACCACTTTACAGAAAATTTTAAGTATCAGGAGCCGCAACCCAGATTATTTCAACTTCAAAAAGTAACTTCATGGAGGCAATTCAATAGTGTCTCAATTGAACTATTATCCTGTTTCCACAAAGGTACACCTGAGTGTCGTCTGTGTAACAATGAAAAGATAATCCATGACCATGAAATATAGAACCTAAAGGAAACATATAATAAAAACAAAATTAGGCCTAGAATTCTGGCTTCTTTCTGCTCTGACAATGTTCCCCGACCACAGGAACAATTCTCCATGCCACACAGCCGGGCCAATCAAGGTGTGGATGGAGGACCACAGATCAAGAACCTGTCATGGCCAGCCCAATCTCAAGACCTGAACCCCATTGAAAACCTCTGGAATGTGATCAAGAGGAAGATGGAAGATCACAAGCAACAAACAAAGCGGCGCTGCTTGAATTTTTTGGTCCAAGGGTGGCATAAAGTCAGCTACCACATGACACATGAAAGCTGTGATTGGAAATTAGGGTTATTCCACCAAATATTGATTTCTGAACTCTCCCTTAGTTAAAATATTAGTAATGAATTATTTTAAAATGAAAATAAACTTGTTTTCTTTGCATCGTTCGAGGTCTGAAAACGTCATGGCATAATTTTTGTTATTTAGACCAGTTGTCTAAATGACAATATTGTTTTATTTAAAATTTTGAAGAAATGTTGTCAGTAGTTTATAGAACAAAACAAAAATGTTAATTTTACTCAAACACATACATATAGTAAATCCAGAGAAACTGCTAATATTGCAGTGGTCTCTTTACAAAGCTGTATATGTATATGTATATATATACACATACACACACACACACACACACACACACACACACACACACACACACACACACACACACACACACACACACACACACATATACTACTAAAAGAACTTCCCTGACACGTATAAGAGTGATTGTCTAACATCTCTAAATTACTATCATTTGTAGCTGACAGTCAAATCTAACTAATAAAAAAAAAATATATAGTTTATGATCCTCCTCCGGCTTGTGTCATTTTGAAGATCATTCTCTCACAATACTAGAGAACAGAACAACACATTTACGTCATAATTCCTCTAGCAAATCATATGACACCTAAAAGATACAAAAACAAAATTACTTACGTCACTCTGCCGGTCAGTGTGGTCTGCACGTGCTTCTGGAATTCAGGATATTTAGAGGCCAGATGGACAAAGTCTGGAGGTTTATCCTTATAACGGTTTCGAGGATGCATGGATTTATTCAGGGCCATTCTTCCTGCAATACTGCAAGACAGATTGCACGTCACTACAAATAGCAGTCAAAAAGATTCACGAATCTTAAGAGTCGTGAGTCAAATAGATTTAAAGAGATAGTTCATTCCATTCCAGTTTTCCATTCACTTTCATTGTATGGAGAAAAAATAAGATGCTTTGAAAGTCAATGGTGACTGAGACTGTCTCCTTCTTGTTAGAATAAATTAATTCATACAAATTTAAATAACATGAGGGTGAGTAAATGACAGAAACTTAATTTATTGGTGAACTGTTGCTTTAAGTTTTGTTTTCCATGTGCATGATTTAAAGTGCGACACATATGTGCTGTTATTGCATATGTCTGTTTATAGAGGAATCATATTACTCTTGTCAGCATGTAATGTAATAAATTATCACGAATCACAAACGTGCTCAGGGGTAATTCTCTTGATTTATGCTAAGAGAATAGCCAAACAGCTAATAGATTCACCAGACAAGACACTGCAAACATGCAACTCTAACGAATAGCACAGGCGACACTCGTTTAAAACATCGTTAGATAACGTTTAAAAATATCGGAAGATTAGATGAATACCGAAGAGTGAAAACTTCAGGAGTTTCTCAGTGTTCAGCACACTCGCCTGTCATTGGCAAATCACGTTGTACTAACGTTCAAGTGTTTCTTCCCGGGTTCCGCTTCAGTCACAATTCTGCGTCGGCGCACACAAATGGCGTCATGGGATCGGGTTATTTTAATAATATAAAATGTAATATTTTCCAGGTCATTTTCTGTATTATTATTATTTTATACTTTTCCCCTGGCTGTTTTCTTATTTTGTACTGGTGGTTACGGTTCTATATTGTATTTATATTTGCGCATTTATTACTAATATAACAAAAGTAACACATTTTCTAAAATACCAACTATAGTAAGGTAGTTAACCTTATTATTCTTCATGCATAAATTGCTAATGTCAGCCTAATAATTTTTTTTTACATAAATGGATATAGTATTTGCCAAAAAAAATTTAATCTATTTTTATATATTTTTTAAAGAATTGTATTTTATATATTTAATCATCAAAGTTTACATTATTTTTTTCTGACCTGTTTAGTCATTTGCTATTTAATTGTTTTCTTGTAAGAACAAGTTGTAATCGTTTAGTACAGTTTGCACTATATTCTGTAACCTCTAAAACAAATTTTGAAGTGGAATATGCAGAAAATGTAATGAACTGTAACTGTAACCACTTTTGACTATTCATGCAGCATCACTACCAACAGACACAACATTCATATTTTTTTTTCTTTAATTATGTTGCAAACAATAACATCCAGATATATTGTTAACAATTGGCTGTGTGAACAGTGATACCATAAAAAGCAAAGAGTCCCATCCAAGCTGTGGAGACTGAAGCCTCCAATCTATTCACAAAGTAATAGCTGATGATAGACCTGTGGCTGGAGGATGGACCTACAGACAGGACCTTCATGAGTCTGTCTGTACATGAACCCATCCAGCGTGTGCAGAAGTGGGATTGCTTGGGACCTGCGAATAGCAAACGTTCTCTCCGGACACATAAAAACAGGACATCATCATTGTCATCATCATCATCAAGGCCTTTTAAAAGAGGCATGTCCAATCTTAAGGTCTTAAGGAAAGCCAATCATAAGGGAGTAGCACTTCTCATGGGGATAATAAACTCTGGACAATGTTAATACATGCTTAAATTACAAATGATTAGATTCAGAAATATTTTTTGTCCAAAATTACCCACTTTTTTTTTTGGTTTAGGTTTACAGCCCCAGCGCATATGAATCTCTTTTTGGTGCTGTGTAACACAGTGAAGTGACTGAAGAACCAATGTCAATCGTCTCCACTAGAAACTACAGGAGGCATCAACGGTGTTTGCTTGCGATGGGCACTTCTCCCTTGGGTTGCTCAGTCTGCCACAATCCCATAGCGAAATAAAGTCGTCATCTTCCTTCACTCAAGCACACACAGATCGGCCTCTACAACCACAAACTGAGCGGCCCACTGTTAGCACGCCAGCTGACCTATCTGGTAGGGTGTCTGAACCAATCATAGCACATTATATATATATTAGACGTCACTTTGACCATTTGAGGATGGTCGGACATCAAATGTGGCCAATGGTCCCCCACCAGACAGCTCAATTCTCAGTCTGGTTACATGCAGCAGTGCTACGTGGACAGGTACAGATCTCAGACTAGTCACTATCAGATTTTCAGCAGCAGTAGGTACACCCAGTACACACACAACAGGAAATCGCTTGATAATAGCATGGTTAAGCAGTGAATTCTTTATTATATAATTGCATTGGAATGAAAAGGCGAATTAAAATGCATTTTGAAGCCTTACATTGCGTAAACCTTCAATCCGATGGGACCGAAAATCTAACAATAGCAGGGATGTGCAAGTTAATTGAATATCTTTTGTCTTCGCACAAAGTCAAAAGGCATATATTTTCCTTAAAAGATATGGAATGGTTTATCTCCATGTTTGGGACTTTATCAAATAATTTCCCATTGTGTATTTTTTTTTGTACATTTATTAATAGATAAAGCAGAGAAAGTGCCACTCGTCACATTTGAGTAATGGCTTGAGCACCTGTGGTTATTTTTAGGGATATTCAGCTATGGTCCACAGTATGAAGATCCCTTTACAATAGGAGTCACCATCAGGACTCTCCACAGAGAGAACAGGCAGATCATCGGTTCGCAGCTCCACAACTTGCTTGTTTATTATGAGATTGAGCTTTCCACAGTTTTTTTTATTTATTATTTCATCGTAAGCCCATCGTTTCATTTTTTTTTTCACCTTGGAAATCTTTGCACTCATTCTTTTAGCACAGATTTTTGCACATCCCCTGATGAGAGGAAACTTTGAGCTCTTGTCATGCTTTGAATCCTATGTCTAAACTGAAGGTTATGAATTCTCAAGTCTCTGCGCAACTGCCATATGGGGAAACGAGATCATTAAACAACAAAGGAAGAATCAGGACGTCTTCATCTGAACGCAATCTTAAACGTCGAGGGCCAAATCAAGTGCTTCGTAGAGGCAACGTTTACGGTGCTTACAAGTTTGAAGTGCTCCTGAGTGACAGACAAATCATAGAGGTCAAAATCAAAATCTTTACTAAAGCTATCTCTGATTTGGGCCAAAAAGAAAAACTCTTGCTGCCCACTATTCAGCATGGCTTTTTGGACGCAGGAGTTCCATACAAATTCACTCCTATAATTAAGCACAATTCTCTCTTACAGTGTAAAGTCATGTCTCTGGGATTGTACTTCTCAGTAGGACGTGTCATGACAAGTGTACAAAGATTTATTCCCAAAGGTTTCCAGACAAAACACATGAAACGTTCTTAGATGCAACCATTAAATGTTATCTAAATCCACAAGAAGAGAATGGTAAGTACACTCCAGAAGTTATGCAACAAAGCTACAGAATAACTCTGATAACAAGCCCCAGATCAACTCTCCTCCTCAGCATTATAGGTTCGTTCTGTAGCCTTTGCCCCTTGAAAGGTCTCCAAGCTAGGCACAAACAGACTAAGACAGTGGATGAAAAAACAAACAAAAAAAAAACCCTAAAAATTAAATAAAAAGACAAAAAGAAATCAGACACTGTCATTAAATTATCAGTTTAGTGCCCTACATTTAACCCAGTCAGCTTCTGCCTTCGGTAGGTCAGGCTGAGTGAAAGATCAGCCTGTGTTAAACCTATGGTACTTCTAGACAACATTATGTAAATTTACAGTATACAGTTTTGGATTCACCATGCAAGAATACTTTTTTTTTATTTAATAGCTCGATCTACATCCAGAATAATTTACATAAAAGGACACGCTATTGAACCAGAGTTTGGTGGGTGATAACCGTGGTGTTCGAGTGCATCCAGAAGAGCAGGAGGAAGCTGAGGGGGAAGTGGAATGGGTCCGGGGAGGGGGTGGAAGGGAGCATGGAGGTGTTGTGAAGGGTCCTGCGGCTATGATCAGCGACACTCCCACACTTTTACTGTTTGATCTACACTCCCAGTGACGACGTACGGAGCCGACTTGTGGAAATCTGTGGAGAAATTAGAGACACTATACTTTAGGAACATACAGACTTGAACTAATAATTACTATTACTCATAATAGAAAGGCAAACACTGTAATACTTCATTTACCGTTTCCTTATTTAGCAGTTCAGTCTAATAATTTATTAAACAGGACTGTTAAAAAGACAGTAAACTAATGAAGATGGAGAATAAGAGATCCTGTGCATCTGCAATCAGGAAAAAATAAATAAAATAAAAAATAATAATCTTCTGGCATTTATCAGACAAACAAAATGTAATGGCTGATGATTAAAAATGCCAAAGATGTTGTGTAATGTGACAATTTTTTCTCAAAAAAAAAAAAATTTGTTTAGGGTGAGGCTGTCTGATCTTCTGACAAATGGAAGAGAGGCGGAGAGAATCTTGTTTGAAACCAATCTGTGTTTTACCAATTCCTTTTGGTGACGCTCATGGCACTGACATGACACACTTCAGCTTTAAAACATACATAAAACACTTCAAATAGCAGGATTCACAAGCTCAAACAGTGTCAAGAGACCTGAAGCCTCAAACAGACACTCTCTATTCACACCAAAACTATTGTTTCAAATCAATAGTCTAGAAGATGAGTTGTGTACTGAAGTGCTTTTAAAAGGAAGTTTGAAGCTTCACAGGAGCCTACAGGGGAACTGGCTGAATAACATCAAGTATCTCTAGAGAGCTTAAGTGCCTTGATCCACTGAAAAGATCTGGACTCGAGCAGTTAAAAGACTGGAGGGTTCAGCGTCCTCTGCCAACGGCTGACAGGACTACCTTTTGTCGAGTTTCAAACTTCAAAATCACTCTTTGGGGGAAGATAGGATGTGCTCCCTTTTTCTTTACCCGTCTTTACCCTACCTTGGTCATCAAAACAACTGATATGCATTTCAGTTCAACAGAACATCAAACATCAAACAAAACAACATCAAAAACCAGTGACAGAAGATTACTGTAAATACGGCCACTTACCCAGAGAGGTAACAAAATGTTCATGGGCACTCAAGGTCTTCATGCAGCGCTTGTTTTTGTAGTCCCAGATCCTCAAAGTCTTGTCATCAGCACAGCTCACAATGAACTTTCCTCCAGGGTGCACAAGAATCCCACGGACCCAGTTATCATGGCCAACCTAAAGAGATGACACCAAACAAAAAGATTCAGATTCAAAAAGCATAAAGCTTCTCAAACAGTCACATTCTGCAATGCAGAGACTCACACTAATTTTACTAGACCGACTCACCAGTGTCATAAGGCACATGCCAATGCTCACATCCCACATCTTAATCGTCTTGTCTCTGGAACCAGACAACAGGAAAGGACCAGGTTTCCCGCTTTTCTTGGTCTGGCAAAACAAAACAGCAAAAAGAGCATTTGAACCAATGCTGTGGAGTAGCCAACTCGAAATATTAATTGAACAACTAGTGTGATGGCAGTCCAGCTGTTATTAAAATACTAAAAACCAGTAAGCTTTCTGTTGTCACTGAAAAGTAGTTGCATATCATGAATCACAATCTTGCAGTGAATTGGTTTGTTCGGACAATTCATGTAAAAGAAGTTTTAAAAAAAAAATTATAATAAAAAAAAAAATTTCCCCCCTCAAATATATTAAAATCTATAAAAAAAATTGTATTCTAAATATATTTGGTGTCAATATATCAGTTTTCAAGTTTGATGCTGTCATCTCATCGAAAACATTAATTGTGCCAGGAAAATGAGTAAACAAAAGCTTATAGCCTGGCAAACAAAAACAACTTCCCCGACAAATTCCATCAACCCATTTTTATGCAAATTTTGAGATATAGCAATAGATAAAAAATAAAAAAAAAGAAGCCAAGATGCGCATAAATTCTAAAAACGTTTGTGCTCAATTGAGTTGGATAATTTTTAATCTGGTAAGAAGACATTGGCATAAACTATAAAAGAAACACATTTACTGAATAAATTCCTTGATGTGCAAAAATTCATGTGACTTGGCCTCAACAGATCATGTGAACTGGGGCGCGATGGAACGGCATAACTGTACTAACCAGCGGACTTATCTTGTTGCACAGAATCTAAAGTGTTGTTTTGGTCATTCGTAAATGCCTTAGCCAAAGTCTTTCATCAAAGTGTTTCAGTAAAATTACCTCCCAGGACTGTCTTAAGGCCCCGTTATACATCAAGCGAAATCGAAGAATAAACTGGTGTGATGTCATTTCGAGCAAAATCAGGCCAAAACGAACTTTACATGACTGCATTCCAAACAGCAGGCATCCGCCTCCGAAAGCAAGATAACATGACTCCGCTTAATTTATTATGTACAAAAAAAGACCCACAGTGACTGCAGCAACTTACATTTTTTTAAAGTGATATTTGATAGCAGTTTATCAAGAAGTTATGATTTTGTTCTCTTCGACTCGCTGGATGGAAACGGTGCTTTATTTAATGAATTCCAATTTTGCACACAAATTAAATAAAAATGTTTGGATGGAAACATAGCTACTGATGTATAACATCTCACACAAAGCATATGTGTATAGATTAATATTTATTGTTCTTTGAAGAAAGATGCAATAGCATTTAGTCAAGTCTTTAAACCACAACAAGGTTACGGAAACTGCTTTATCAAGACTGATGCCGACAACAGCAACATTAGGAGAGACAGAGACTTAAGTGGAGGTGCCTATAACGGACATCAAATAACACCACTCTGATGAATTACCGTCCTTTGAATTCCACACCTCAAAATAGAGTACAGAAACCCATTACACATCTCGTGCAGTCAATGAAAAGAGGGATATAACAAGAGCAGAGGTGTTTGGGGCGATAATGCATTTAGCAAAGAATGCAAAGAATGGGCGCTCATTACATTCAAGGCCTCATCTATTATTTCCCTGAAAAGGCCAACTCTGCTCGAGGTGAAGTGTGAACAGACACACAAAAACAAAATTGCTCTTGATGAGAGGCTGGCATGCTCAGACAAGTGTGTTCAGGCACATTTATACATTTACACAGAGCTGCTGTAAAGGCTAATTTATACTTCTGCGTCGGGTCTACGCCGGAGCCTCTACGCTGTAGGCAACGCGTTGATTTTCATTTATACTTCTGCGTCATTGTCCGCGTTGTCACGCAATTACACATGCAGAGCATGTGAAACCCGAGGGAGGGGTTCTAGCAGACCAATCACAGCGCTTGCGCCTGCATAGAATTGACTACAATGACTACGTTGTAAAATTTTTGGAGAGGTGCACATCAGGGTACGCGTGCTACACACAGCCTACGATGTAGCTACGGCGTGAGTTCGATGCAGAAGTATAAATTGGGCTTAATGACATACAAGGCTTTGTTATTAACATCTGTGGCAGTTTTATGGATATCAAGAGTGTTTTAATTCCAACCTGAATAGTTTCAACAAGACCAAATAATGTTGCTTTTTTTATTATTGAGGCGAAAGTTTCCTTTACACAATAGTAATTACTGTAAGGGTTAAAGGCTGTATTCAACTTGCTGTGAGGGCTAATGCTTCAGCAGATAAAGATTAAATTGGACACGGTTGATCATAAGACTGGCAAAAAAATCCAAATGGTACGTTCTTCACCTTAGGCCATCAACAGCTAATCCCACCCATGTAATTTCATGGTCTATTTCAAACCATTGTACATGACAAATTTAGATCGTCAGTTGAAAATCAAAAGGCCCATCAAAATGTGTTTACAGTGCACAACAAAGAGATCAATATAAAATTGAAAAAAATCTGTATTATTTACAGAAACAAAGAACCATTGATTCAAACCAATTTTTTTTTTTTTTTAAATAAAAGGTTAAAAGAAGTGGATTTTTTCCCCCCGTTGACCTGTAATAACATCTGAGAGCTGGTTTCTTGAAGCATCTGTAGTATACTTCTGTAAATGTATTTTTACCTGGTATTTTACTGTACCCATGTTGTACATATGACATGTTACCAGTTACTAATTACCAGTGGTGGTTGAAGTACACAAATCACAAGTGCACAAAGTAAAAAAGAACAGACCAAATTATGATTTTCATTTTACAATAATCAATACTAAAATCCAGCATTAACATACTATCACATAAGCAAAATTTTGCAGGCGAAAAAAGGGGCCATTGTCACTTAAAACAAAAAGCTTTATATTGGTCAACGTAGCGAATCTTTTACCCTCATGCGAAACTCCCAATCCATTATCCAATTGAAATTATTTCACACAAATTCACAGGACAAGAGTAAATGTGTAATCTCTTGGTTATTGGCTCATTTTGAGTCAGACTAACTGGATCACTGAATCAGCAGTTGACTCAAAAACGAATTAATCGATGAGTGCGATTTGCCAACCGATTTAACGGGTTCATTGAAAGAATCAGATTATTCACAAATCAGACATCGTATTGACAATTTCTTTCAGCTTAAAATAAGGCACAATATGTTTTTATTTTATGTAGTGGAGTTAAATGTATGATAGTATGCTTTGGAAACATGGTGAAGTAAAATTTTACCGAAATAAAAATGCTTTTTTACAAATGCTTGACAAAATGTACTCAATTACAGAAACAAAGTAAAAAATACTTTACTGTCCACCACTAATTACTATAGCTAGAACAATCCGAGAAGCTGTTCAAAATAATTAGACATGCACTTCATTACTATTAGTCAGCAATTACCTGTTACCAACTATAATACATATGAAATGATAGTCTTTGACTGAACTTTATCGACAAGAAAAACACTTGCCATCATAAATACAGCATTCCTTTTAAATCTGTTAAAAGAAGAGGTTTAAGAAAGCATCTACAATTATGGAACATACTAAAATGGCACAAATATTTGACATCACCAATGCTACAGTATTTCCCCCTAAATTTTCACTTTGCGATCTCACCTCTGAGCCGGTCGCCTCCAGGATGGTGGGATGAGCGCTTTCAGGGGCCCAAGAAATGCACTCCACCACATGCTCATGCTCACGAAGCTCCGCCTTGCATTCTTTTGTAGCCACCACCCAAACACGCACCGTTTGATCATTAGAACTACTGGCGATCAGGGTCCCGTCCTGGTTGGGCCGCACCATGCGCACCCACTCTCTGTGGCCAGTGAATGTCTTCACACAGTACCTGTTAAGCATTTCCAAACACAGATTTAACCACATTTATTAATGTCAAGAACATTTCAGGTATTAAATATCTGCAAGTTTGTCACATATGTTTGCAAGTCACATCTGACTATTACAACTTTGTGAGCAAAATGTTGATTTGTTACTTGTACAAACATTTGCACAGGTGCTTTTCAGCTGAAGTAACTCAACACAGTAATTGAAAGGCCTGTTTTGTTGAAGGAAGCTATGGTTAGACACATTGATCTAAAACCAACAACCTGTTTTAGCAGCCCAGGACTTTAAAACAATATGCATGTAATAAATATCAAATAAAAAATATGAAACCTGCATACAGCATTTGCTAAATGACTTACCCAGTAGCCACCTCCCACATTTTAATGGTTTTATCCCTTGAGGCAGAAACTATGTGATCTCCATTGGGCATAATAGCTACAGATGAAACATTATGGTCATGCCCTGAAAAAAATAAAAAAGGTCAGTAAAGATTTAAGTATAAAATTTTCCAAACTGTCCTGAAATTGTCATTCAAACAAGGACCAACAGTGTCTGAGATTTATTGAGATTCATTTCTTGATTCAGTGCATAAAATACACATTTCTACCATGCAAATCAGACAGTCATGCACATTAGCGTCTGACAATGTACGGTTAAGGTTTAAAACACATTGAAAAATTTAATGGAGAATAAGAAGCTGCTAATTTGCCTTGGGCTGCTTTGTTCTCACAGTGTGCAGGGAAAAAGATGAGCTAATTACACAGGACGCCATTTTTAAGCTCCTCAATAGATGATGAAACTAAGTAGCCTAGAAAAAGCAGTCTTAAATATGGGGGGTGGGGGGGGGCACAAAATGTTATCTCGTCTCAAAGAGGATAATTAAACTGCTGTCCAAATCTCCTAATCTTCCACTAAAGCAGCCGACCCACGAAGCGAGACGGGGAGAGAGAGAGAGTGAGCATGAGCAGAAGGGGGACTTGCAAACAGAAGGTAGGGGGGTTCCTTTGCCACCTCTTCAAAGATAGACTGTGCTAGAACAGTCTACCCTAGTCTCAGGGCATCATGCCAGCTTTAGTGATGGGTGTAAATTACAAGCCTTTGGATTTGTGCATATTACAAGCTGTCGCACACATTATTTGGATTATAACCACTCAGGATTTACACATTTTTCTTATATGGATTACAAATTACTTGAGGGAAACTCTAAGAACACTTTAAACATTAAAATATGTTTTTTGAGATGTTAACAAACATTTATGTATTGTACATGACAAATGATGATAGGGCTATCTATCCTTACTGTTAACCTGACCTAATCTTGAATTAACGCTGCTAAATTGCATTTGTGTATTTTGATGCACAGTACCTGTGTTTTTGGTTTGTATTGTAAGATTCTAAACCAATACAATTATTTGAGCATTTTGAGTGCATTAGTGAGTTTTTGATACAGTTTGAACTTCATAATTAGTGGAATATAAAGTGACTGGATCGCAGGCTTTTGTTCCCCCATCCCCCCCTTCTCTTCGCAGATTTTCACACAGACTGTTTTTGCGCTTTTCCAAACCTGTGGTGAGATCTGACCCAAGCTAAAATGGGGGGTTTCATGACACTAAGTGTTAACTATCCATCTAACACATGGAAAGATATGTTGACATAATATAGCACCCGTAAGACAAAATGCAAATTCACTTGTGGTGTGATCTCCCATATGAAAAGCCTGAAGGCCTCCCTTTCCAAAGAAGCTATTAAAATTTACCAAGCAATTAGGATTTTAAACAAGAGCAGAGCCTAAGGAATGGTTTTCTGAGGACCAGATCTCTCACTTTTGGTGAGTGGGGAAATTTTTTTTTATGTCAAAATGTTCTAAGAACAAATCTTAGGCTTAAGAAAGTGAATAAATATGAATTATAAACAAATACATACATATTTTTGCATATAATATATTTATAGGAATTATTAATAAATAATATAATAATAATAATACTACAATAACTAAAAAAAAATAAAACCTTCATAAACAGCACAGTTATATTTGAGTAAATGTGTTAAAGGCTGGCTTCTAATACAGGAAGAATCTCTCTTATGGATTTGTTGGCAAGCTGGCACATTAATGAGCTGCATTCAGCACCTGCCCCGACACTCTATTCCCCCCTGAGACGACACACCGCTCCTAACAGTTCCCAGAACCAATGACAACATATGACACCGTGCTCACCGTGCATGGTCCTGATACACTCGAAGCCCTGGAAGTCCCAGAGCTTAATGGTCATGTCTGCTGAACAGGAGGCTAGGAGCTTTCCAGTTTGGTCAAAGGAAATGTCCTGCACCGAGTCTGTGTGGCCCTTGAGGGTACGCTCAAAGTCACCCGTTTCATAGTCCCAGACCTGGATCAGACACAAAACATATTTTAGCCCAAGATGAGCATCTATTCAATAAAAAAAAAAACCATTAACTTGTTTGGCAGCTTGTAATGATAAGGTGATACATAAAAGGCAGGTTTGGGCTTGTACCTGCTATTATTTATTCAGTGAAACATCTGTTATGCAGCCAGCTTTTAAACACCATCAAACACACAAGATTGCCCTCTGGATATAATCTATAGTGTGAACGTTTGCTCATTCAGTCTTTATCAGCCTGTCAGAATTTCATCCCATATTAACCTTACAGTATCTACTGCACTCCAAGCAAAATCTTGGCAGAATATTTTGACGTGTTTACCTTAAAATTCAGTTTTCATCATTTTCTTTATCATTAAAGCATTTTTGTGAAGTGACGCAAATGTTATCTGCTTGTTCGCCTGGATGCAGCAGTATGATAAACAGTCTCAGGGCTTAATGTGAAGATCAGGTTTCAGCAGTTTCTAGGCGGCAGCCAGACACACAGGGATAAGCTCTGTCTGCTACATAGGGGGCCGGTGACAGAAGCCCCTCCACCTGCTTATCTGTCTCCTGCTTCCAAAGGGGGAGACTGAACTTAACCAGTCGTGTTCTGATAGAAAACATGCACAAGAAAAGCCTGATGTGGCACACCTGGGTCAGTCAAGCACGTAAGCTTTAACCATGTAGCTGAGACTGCATTAAATAAATTAATACATTTAGCCGATAACCGATATGGTCCCAATATATGTGCATCCCTAAAAATCTGTTCATTTTTATCTGAAGAACAGAGGCTGAACAAAACTATATATCTAGGCTTAAAAAGCAAGGGAAAATAAAAATAAGAGAGCATGCTGATGAAATTAACCATGAAGTGCTGAATGAACAGAGACTGTTTTTTTTTTTTTTGACGAGTGTTGACGTTAAGATAAATTGTGGAGATGAAAAAAAACTGAATGTTCGAGCGCATGTCATATTTTCATGCGCATATATAAAACATCATAGTCTAAAAAAAGGGGGAAAAAAACATATTTGCACATGAAACTGAACTGCAAACCTGAATTGCAAACTTTGTTTGATTCAATAACCCGGCTAAGCAAGAGAACTGTCAAAAAAGCTGTCAAACTGCTTATTAACATGTTTAAGAAAAAAAATACTTAAAAAAAAAAACCTGCCACAGCCGCCTTACCACATCTGCATTACACTGAGCAGAGGTGAGAAAAAAAAAAGAGCATTTGGCTGCACAGCTTCAGGCTCCATGATAATTAGCTATGAATATGTGGATGGGGAGAATGGGACAGAATATATTTGGACTAGCTCTAGCTGTCTGGTTGAGGGCCGCCCATGTTAAGATGGATAGGGCTGGGGATTTTAGGGAAGGGTTTAATAGCACCAAGTACAAAACTAGGGCACAGGAGGAGGGGGCACAGACTCAGGTTGGTGGCCATAGCTGCCGGCACTAAGGCGGGAGATGAATCACTCAAAAAACAAGTGTCCAGGAAAATAGTGGAATCCTTTGTAGGACTTATTGGGAGGACTGTAGGACTATGTCTTTCATAAATTATACCTCTGAATTTTCTGGCTGATCTAAAGTGTGAAAATGTTCCCTCTTGGCTTTAAAATCAGCCAAAAAAAAAAATCCTCAAAAAGTGGCTATAAATAGGTTTAGACAGGTTGTTTGTAGAGTTGCTGGGCTCGGTTATGAATAGCAGGCAGGCAGAAACAGGGCTTATTACCATGGGAATGTCATACTGCTTTTGTGCAGACTTGTATATTGTGTGTCTCAAGAGCCCCTGCATGACCAAGTCTAAAAAAAAAAATTTAAAAAAAGAGAGATAAAAGAAAAAAAGAAAAAAGAGGACAGTGGCCATCCAGTCAAATTTACAGCTCATTCAAGGCAAGGGGCTGAAATTATGTCAGTTAGCCTAAATTTGATGTGCAATTTTCACACTGTAAATCAATATTTGATCACACCAATGTAATAAATGCAGGGTCAGTTTTAGGGGTATGAGATGTAGGGGTATGAGATGAGGGGTATGACACCATGCAGACAGAGTGCTTGATAACGCCACAGAAGATACAGAAGACCTCACCTTTATTGTTGCGTCCTCTGAGGCAGAGACTATGACACTGAAAACAGGATGGAAAATGACTCTGGTGACAGGACTCCTGTGGCCACTCAGGGCGTATCTCTCAGGGGGACGGGGGATCCATTCTTTGGGGTCTCGCTTCTGTGCAATTGGCCCACCTAAAGTAATCTCCTCTTTTGCCTCATTCAGTTTTGATTCTAATTCCATGACCTAGCAGAAAGCACAATGTGTAAGACTCATCATTACACACATCAAATTAAATGAATGGTGACATTTTGGAATACAGTTTCTGTACTTGAAACACAGCGTTTCTAAACCCAGACTTTTGCCATTTCAGAGCATGAATAGTCAATGAGTCAAGGCTGCCTCCATGGTTCTTAATAGGATTTGCATTAAATATGAAAGGCACAAACCTTTTTCTGTAATCTGATGACCGATGTCCATTTCTTTTCCAAAAGACCTGCATACTTTTTATCCAATTCCTCATTCTGGTGACAAAAGATGACAAACTTTACACCTTGCAATCGACACACTGCATTAAAGAAATACAAGAATTACATACAGCCTTAAGCAAAAAGGGAGGCATACACCTATCACCCCAGTGGCAAATGTAAATTCCCTCTAAATCCCTTCACATGGGTTAATCTCTGGCAGACAACGAGAGCTTACCAAGATTACAATTACACAAACACTGCACTGTGAAAAATTTACTTTAGGGTGCCTGGCACCAACTAGACCTTTCTGTAAGTCACATTTAGCTTTCAATTTGAGACATGAATCCCATTAGCATTCTCCGATTAACAAACCAAAACAAATAACTACAGTACTAACAATGTCTTTATGGGTGGGCAGTATGACTTGCGTTTTATATGTATAAATGATAATAAATGATTAAATATTTAATTTCAATTTTTGTTTTGTTTTTTTGGACCAAGAGCTCCTCTTAAACATACAGAACAGTAATATCAGAGGCTGTTATAGCAAACACTTGTCATGATGGTTGGTTTTACTACTGTGGATCATTACCTTCATTCACAATTCCACTTTATTCAAGACTAATTCTTATTCAGTCGAATTCTGAAGTATGAAAATCCAACAAGAGTAACTGTGTGTAAACCCTGACATTAGACATTTTTATGGATGCGTTTTTAAATAGGCAAGCTGAACAGTCTCAGTCGGAGACCAATATGAAGGTTCGGTTTGCTGAAAGAAGAGTACACATGGTTTTGCTTCACTAGACTGCTCTCTAACCATCAAAAATGCAAAAGCATAAGACAGCTCCCAGATCTATGGTAAAAAAAAGAAAGAAAAAAGGATGTGCCAGACAAAGAGAGGAGGCACTTTCGGAGTAATATTAGAGGTGTTCAGCAGAACAGGTGCCGTTTCTGTGATGAGAAGTGGAGTGAGAGGGGTCGTGTCATGCGTCTGAGGGAGAGGGGCATTTAAAGCCTCTACAGAGGTCTGATCCGCCATCTGCCTGGACCCTCTGCCACGTGTGGCGGCCAATGGCTAAATACCAGCCCCATCAGCCGTGCCAGCCTCTAATCACTCCTGTCTGACAGTCCATCAGCTCCCCCCAGCCCTCAGAGAGCCACTCTTCATCTACAGTTATGCCTAAAGTCTCAAACCCCTGCAACCTCTTAGAACATCTTAACAGCTGGAAGGATCGATGATGAGATCTCTTCTGCTAAATGAAGCCATGTTAATAGCATTCTGGTTAATTAAAGAGAGCTTTTAGCACCATAGACCACCTTTCGGTCGACAAATCTGATCAATAATTCATCCTCTTTCTTCCCTGTACAAAGAAAATAAACAGTTTATCTTCTGTTCAACCAGGAGTGTTTTTAAACAGGAGCTTCTGTGTGTGCAAAGGGCTCTCACATTTCCAGACGGCATATTACACAGAGCCGTTTTCTGCTGAATTTCAGTAATTATCCTGGTCTATCCTGGGATAATGGAGAGACACTATTCAGTATGTCCCTTTATCAGTGTGAACCATCACTTAGACAACAGGGAGCATCGGGTTTTACACATCTGCCACACATCATAATTATCTCTGCACTGCCTTAATTCAGCATGTGCACTGTCAGTCACAACCTCATACAGAGGCGCCAATTAAAAGGGGAATTCTTCAAATGAAGAAATATTGGTTTGACTGAGGTTTAAATGGAGGGGGGTTCCCACACTTACCATGTCTAATTCTGCCTCCTTTTTGAAAACTGAATATGCCTCTTCATATCCGTTGGAACGAAGGTAATCAGCTATCGCTCGGTTTCTGAAAAACAAAGAAAGCCTAATTAGTTCTCTTGATAACCAGGCTTTATGATTGAGGATTAAGAAAAGAGCTGTGGTAAGAGCTTTTAACACAACTGAAAGAACATGCGAGCACATATTCAGACAGTGGTATGTTGGAATTTCGTTATGAGACAAAACAACTGTTCATGGAAAACTCCTTAAGCTTTAATGGTGAATCAGGTTTGATAAAGAGTGTGTGGGGAAAAACACATATGCAAATTGCTCAGTAAATTTCAGTACTGACCCAAAGATGTGCCCTTAAAAATACATTTATGAAAGCAGTATATCTGATTAGCCTGCATAAGTCGACCAAAACAGAAACAGCAAAATCTAAAAAAGCATTAGTGTACAAATATTTTAGATTGATCTACTTTTAAAGGGTAAGATTTTGCAGTATTACCAATAACTAGGGGTGTGACGAGATCTTGTGCTACAAGCTCCCTGGTGTGCACAAATTAGTCTGCATACAATAGCCTGTCTTCCAATATCAAACCTATCTCTGGACTGTGTAGTTGTGGCTCTGGTCTCTGTTTGCACTTTGAATATTGAGAGTACTTTGATTATGGTTGCACTTGCACTTAAGGTCACACACAGCCTCAATCAGAAGTTCTGGAAGCTCATCATTTATGTACAGTAAGGTCTGAAGAGACTCATGTGAAATCATACAGTAGAAAAGCCCGTCAGTTGAGTTCGTGGCAAAACCTTTTACAGTGCTTGTATATTGTTGTCTTTCAATGCATTTCATAATTCATACTCAAAGTACAACTTAAATAGCATTAGTTACAAGATTATTAGTTAAAACATTTCAAAATGCACCTGCAGACTATTTTTCCAGACATGAATTTTGTCATGAAGGATTTCTATAAAATAGTGCAAAAATCTCGTCTCGTTCTCGCGAACCCAATCCCGTGTCTCGTCACACCCCTACCGATAACAATAAACACACACATACATTACTTTCCTTAATTGTTTAAGATGAAATTATATTACATGTAAATACATTAATTTTATAAATACACTATTCAAAAGTGTCATGTTTGTGATGTTCATTTGTCATCTAGCCATAGGATATTTATGAAATCAAAAAAGACTCACGATTTTGACATTTTCATTTATTCAGATGCAGAAGAAACATGTTATTTGTGTATTTTATCTTTATTTTGTCAGCATTGGAAACTCCAACAGCCTTCCTTCATTTGACAGACGACCCATTTTTATTTTTTACGAACTGCAGAGATTTTCAAGATGCTATATTTTCCTCATCCATGCATTTGAACCAAAACCTTATTATATTATGAATTATTATTAAAAGATAATAATCCTACAACTAATAATGACAATATACAACACACATGAGCTGCTGGGTTCATGAATGTTAATCACGTTGTCAGTGCCAGCTCAAACTGATTTGCTGAAATTAAAACAGGGATGAGTGCCAGCCAATGAGATTGCCGTCTGCTCATTAGTTCCACCCACTACCGGAGAACCAGCATATCTTTTGCTTGTTCTTAAAAGCTGAATAATTCCAGATGAACGCCGTTATTTTGACAGGAAAATACAAACAAGAATAGTTTACATGTAGTGTGTCAATTCTGCGTGGTATGCAAGACTCTCTCTCGCGTGTGAGAAACGTGACGGCAAGTCGTGCACCTTCACACTAGAGTTTACGGCAGAAGTTATTATTCTTTGTTAAAGTTAGTTAAAAAAAAAAACTTAGTTCATGTAAGCTCAGATCCATTAAATAAGTTATAATTTTTTATTTTAACAAAGTTATTAAATGTTGAAATTAAATTAAGATGAATAAATGCTTTAGAAGTATTTTTAATTGTGAGTTTATGTTAACTAATTAATGTTAAATAATGGAACCTCATTGTAAAGTCTGACTGAACAATAAAGAATCAGAACATATTCAAACAATATATAGGGCAAGTTGTAGTCCAGATTGAAATAATAAAATGTTTAAATTAAAATAAATATCCTTACATTAAGGATTTGGTGCGGTGAACACCATAGCGAATACAAAAATCTGAATGGCTGTTTGAAACATTTAAATGCTGTAATAGTCAGTGTTTAAAATCTGCTCGAGTCGTTGGAAACCGTCTGTAAGTGTGTTCAGTTCATTCGTAGAATGTTTCAGCTAGTCGTTAAGTGTGTCCCCGGCATTAACGACTAGCTGAAACATTCTATTACCCAAATTACCAAACAATAGAGATAAATTATCTGTATGGCGGTTATAAATGGCAGTTTTCCCTGTGGTATTGAAAATGGTATCGGAAATCAATATTTTTTACGGTATCGTATAGAAGTTGGAAATTCCAGTATCATGACAACACTACGCCACATATTGATAGCAGCTCCCTGATGCCTGCAAATCACATACAACATCTCCCCCACCACCATTTTTTTTATACATTATATTTGAATGTATATTGTTTTGTTATACATTAAAACAATCCTTTACAGATTAAAAGAAAATGTGAGCACATTCAAATAGAATACACGTGCTTTTTACTTTAATAGTGAAAGAATATGTCAGTTATTAGAAGGAAGCCTCCACCTCTTCTTTCAACACATTCTGAGCTGCTGAGGAGTCAGCAAGACTGTGGTGAGCGGAAGATATTCACTGATAGTAGTGATAGTGAAGACAAAGAAGGCTGTCAGAGACGCCACTCTGCTGTCCAAACTCTTCCTGGCATTGTGATGCCAGAAGGATCCACAGCCCAATATGGAAATGCTGTTTCAGCAAGACAGCCACATTGTGCACATATTCTCTTAAATCAAGATCAAAATCAAGATAGACAAGAATTATAATATCTATAGACCAGACAACAAAGAGTCTAACAGCACACAGGCAGAGGATAAACTCATGGTTGGAGATAAATAATATGATTATATAGCCTATATACACTGTGTGAACTATTTGGTGTTGGCCAGTTCACTAAGGAGCACACAATGAAGTGACAGAGCACTAGCATCAAATCTACTGACAGTGAGGGTGCTCTGATTAAAGTCAAGGTTAGCATGAGGTTATCTCTCATGTGACAGACGGCAGGAATGAACTACACCGCTTAATGCTGAAGGGGACAATTGTGTGTGTGTGACTCTACTCTGCTTTGAGTTGGACATGCTCAACAGATACCTTTCCTAGAGACACAGCTCAACAACAATGCTTCTTTGTGAGTCAAATAGAGCCGTTTAGCAAAACAAAACTGTGATGATTATGGCCATGTACATTCTGGAAAGTTTTGAGAGTGACAACAACAGTTAAATGCAGGAGTGAAAGCCCTGAATTCTGTCACTCATTCTTTGTTTGTATATTGTATACAGTAGTCAATTACACATGTGCAAAACGTTGCCATCGCAAAGCTTTAAGCAAGAAACGATACATTTATTTAAAACCAATTATGAAACCATCTGATAAATTTCATGAATTACTTGTCCAGTCTATGTGCAGTTCATAAAAACATAACTAGCATAATATTTTGGATTTCAATTAAATAAGGTCAATTTTAGTTCACAAAATAATGAAATTTATGTTATCATTTACTCACCTTCATCATTCACTCCAAAATTATGACTTACATTCTTCTGTGGAACACAAAAGATTGATATTTTGAGAAATGTCTCAGTGATTTTTGACTTCCATACAATTGGAAGTTAATGGGGTGTTGCTTCTTGCTTGGTTCCCAGTGTTCTTCAAAGTATCATCTTTTGTGTTTTGCAGATAAAAAAGTATGCAGGTTTGGAACGAATGAGGATGAGTCAAGATTTTCAAATATTCGATTAGTTGATTGATAGAATATTGAATAGGTTGTGCGATTATTGTAAAAAAAAAAAAAAAAAATCCCTGTGTTTTCGGTGCTGATGCAGTTCATGAATTCATAACATTTACAGACAAGAATATAACTGTAAATGTAAGTTATGCTCTGGAGAAAAAAAATCCTGAAAATCATTAAACAGCAAGTGCAATCTGTCAAAACACATCAAGCAGCCCATGTGAAACTCTGCTTTATGAGCTTTTTGGACACATTTAATAAAATGCTTGAATAAAGAAGAGCAACAAAGACAACCATCCTTAACTGTGATTTCTGCCCAAAGTCACTTTGATCACATACAAAGTAAAGACTTTATTAAATCTATGTTCAGTATATCATTAAGATGGCCACAAAATGAAATTTCAATGTTTCATCATGCATGATGTGGAAACAGACAAGTACCAAAGATTAGTGTTGGCAGGCATAAGTAAACAAGCAAGCATTAACAACAACAAATTACTTTCAAATAATTCCCAAAATAGTCCTCAAACACCTGCCCAACCGCTTTTGATGTCATTGAAACCCTACATCTCTAATCCAGATGAATAGGTCAATAACAGCAAGCCACAAGAGATTTTTTGTGATACTGCTATCTGCAATAAAACATTGGAAATTGTACTGAAAATGGCAAAGAAAAGAAAACATTGTGAACAAACAAATGAGTGCTCAAAGCTCTGGGCTGGTATCCATGGAAACCGAGAAGCGAAGTGGCGAAGAACCTGAGTGGGCAGAGATGCTGAAGACAAGGAACAAAAGATAATCTTCATTTAGAGAGGGCTTCCTCAAACTAACCAAAGAACTGTCTCAAAACATGCAGAGCTGCTTATCTAGACAGCATTTTTGACAGGTGCATACAGCCCTATGATTTCCAAGATCTGGAAAATGCGGACGGAATCACGGATTCCAGTCATAAAAAAAGGAATTCACTGTATAATAAATTTGGATGATGCATTACACGTGTTTTTTTTAGTATCTGCCATCTTACTATTATGAGGACACTCCACATGAACTTCAACCTCATAACCCCTTCACACAAGCGCTTCTCAAGGGGGTTGTAGTGTGTTGTAGTAGAAATTTCGGCAGCTAAAAATGCCATTTTCTATAAAACCGGTAAAATGATGCTACCCTCTCGTTCACTGTTCTGCTCGCATGCTCTGATAATAATAATTTTCTAGGACTACCCCCCTATTTGGATAATTGGTCAAAATAGAGCTGTTAAATTGATTCTTCACCCATTTTCTATCATGTTAGTGTTACTTTCAATTAGAGATGCACCGATTACAATTTTCTGGGCCGATTCCGATTTCCGATTTTTCATTAAGTTTGACCTGCCGATACCGATTTTAGCCGATTCCGATTTCATTTTTTCTAACCACTTTACAGCACACACAAATATTTATTTTATATCTTCTCTGTAATAGAACATTTTACAATTTGCATAGTACATCTTTTTTTGAACAGATAAACGCTATAAAATAGAACTATAGAAATTACTCCAGGTGTGGGTAATTCACACACAAGTGCAGTGTTATGGACTTTTCACATTCAATATCCAATAATTCTATATGTATTTAGCAAACTAAACATCTTTATGAAAACAGGGAATGGCAATAAAATAATATATAAATAAAAAATAAAATAAATATAGCCTTGCAGTATAAAGATATTTCTCAAAGCACACACACACAGGCCTATTGCAATCACTTGTACAAACTGAATTATAAAACAAGTTTAAATGGGTACATTTTATATAAATATTAGTCTTCGTTTCCTTTTCTGACATAGCCTACTCCAGTTCTTGTTAAAACACGCAAATTCTGTGCATTTTGGGCTATTTTGTCCATCAAAAGTGTGCTTTCCCTTTAATTGAGCGTGAGCAGTGCAGCAAATAGCCTCGGCGCCGAAACACGCGCTTCACTGCTCGCGACGCTCCTGCTTGACGCTCACGCGCTGCTCCTGCTCCCGTTGTGAATGCACTCACTGATTAACATGCACGGCGGAAAAAAATACGCGTTTGCGGTCTGAACGAACGTAATTCACGAGGTTTCCTACATGTGAGTTCCGTGTGCACGTGTGATGCTGATGTAGCGCGTTAATCATGCGGCGCCCGAGTGCATTTGACCGGCATAAAATCGGCATTTGTCAGACTGACCGGCCGGTCGCCGGTCACGTGGAAATCGGCCAATTCCGGTCACCAGCCGATCAATCGGTGCATCTCTACTTTCAATAAAAAGTGTGGTTATTTTTATTTTATTGGCTTGTATTTCTTAAAGTTCAGAATCATTAAAAATATTGAATTTAATTAAAAACTGTAATATTAATATACAAATTATACAAAAAAAACTAATTTAAAATAAGAAATAATTATCAAAAAGTAATTTTTGGCTTCAGTTTTCAGCAATGCGTCCAGAATTATTGGGTTTTGCCCAGAATTTTCATTTCGGTGCATCTCTGGTTGCATTCTCCGGTATTTTGAATGTTGTTGTACCAACTAGGGCTGTCAATGATTATTTTGGTAATCGAGTAATCGGTCAATTATTGAGTAATCAGATTTTTAACAAAGACCTAAACCTTTAAAATGACTTAAAATATATTTAACAATGAGGCAATAATATTTGGTTCAAATAAACTATCAAAAGTAAGTAATCATATGGTTTTATAGACAACACTGTTGAAATGCATAATATAAACAACCATCTTATGTACATTATGCATTATAACAAATGTCTGCAGAGGGCGCCGATGGCCTTGTCTTGTTACACTTTACAGCAGATCAAATCCACTGGCCAAATAACATTTAATTTTTACTTAATCTTTATTATTTGGTGACTTCTTTAGGTTAGAAATGCTACAGCCACTGTAGAATATGTGGACATCACAACATGCAAAATCAGAGCGATGGTTTAAACTCATTTTGAATTCGCAGCAAACACTCTGCATATTTTGTAACATATTATTGTATATTACTGTGTTGGCGCAGGTTTATAAATGCTTTACCTTACAAGTTTGATGAAAAGGCGCACACTGCGTTCCCAAACGAAAGTTATATGCAACCCAAACTCTCAGCATATGCGCATGTAAATGACAACAGTTTGTGTGGAGCAGCATTTACTGTGAACGGATCCGCTCCGTGTTACTCGAGACAGGTAAATTGCAATTCAGGAATTTTTTAATTGAATACTCTAATTTAATCGAGGAATCGTGACAGCCCTAGTGGTTACATCTCTTTAGTTCCTTTTTTTTTACTGTGAAACAACAACCTGGGCCAGTGTAGCCACATTGTGGAACAACTGATTAGTGCAAAACAAATTCAATGCGCATGTGCGACGTATACGCAGTTACAAAAATCCGGCGGTACACACACTATTCAGGTGACGAAATTTGTGTCGTCCAAACATACTTGGACCCTCGCATACACGTGTATGCATTTAAAAAAAAAATTAAGGCTACTTTGGCCTTAACACTGTTTTTGATAATATATAAATCAAAACACAGAATCCAGAATAATAAAAATATCCAGATAAACAATTTCTGAAAAAATGAACCATTTCACTTCATGAATTCAATTGATTAGGCATCATTTTTGATGATTCAAATTCAATTAAATCATTCATTCAAAATAGAATCCAGAAGAATGCAAAATAAAACAGGGAATTTGGGAAAAATAAAACCAATTTCACAATATATATCTAATAGCTAATTTACTGATGCATTTGATCTGTAGTAATATGTTCAGGACCATATGACTGAATCTGCAGCACAAGAGCAAGTCCTCATCAAACGTCAAACGATAAATCTCAGGCAGGGTGGTGGCAGAATACATGTGCATGTAAAGTGAGTAAGGAGAGCGACTGCAGGAGAAGAGATGAGCAGCATTACCTCATTCTTTTTGGAGGAGAGTCATCTCGCTCGAACATCATTTCCGCTAAGTGCTTGCTTCCGGATCCACATCACCACTGCCAGCAAGACAGCATCCCGTACCCCTCCCACATCGACTCCACAAACCCAGTGCATCTCTCCTCAGTAAACAAACAAGCCTTATCAGACTCAGATGATCCCCTGTGGGTATATCTTGTCTGGCTGCCTCTGGGCGTTTGGATTTGCTTTGCTTATTATCCAGCTGCCATCATGTATCAGAACATGGCATCACAGGACTGCAGAAAGAGTCCCTTTGCAGGCTTTGAAAGTTGGTAACCTTTGTACAAACTCTGTACATGAAACAACATGGCCGACAGAAAGTGGCTTTCATCAAAGCCAGCACTCTCACTTTGTGGCTCTATCCAGGGATTCTACGGGAGCATTATTCCCTGATAAAAGGCTCCTAAACAGAGGTTGCTGCAAGTCTGCTGAGTAAGCACACACAATGTGTTCTTGAAGCATCCAAGTAGACAGTACACTGGTTTCCAGTAAGAACCAGTTAGACAAAGCTTTTTAATAAATGTCAGACCATAACAAAAAAGCTCTCAAATCGGATGACACTAAAACTAGAAAACCCCAAGAAATAATGCAGGAACCACAGCATATCTAACATTCTGACCTTATCAGTTCTCAAAAAGCCTCGTTAATTTAATCTACACTACATGTCAGTGAATAGGTCAAACAATGCCTGTAATATGAACAGGGAGCTAACTAAAATCAAAAAAAGAGCATGTAATAATGAAACCATGATATAGACACACATGAAGCAGATCTTGGTGCATTGGTAAAAATAAGGCTATTGTTCAAACCAAAGAAATTTTATTATGTAGCCTAATTATAACAATGCATTATGTAGGTTTTGCATTACAGTAAACAACACTATATTGCTTACAACACAATATTGCTTACAATTAGGGACCTTTTTTTAAATAAATAAAAAAATAAAAAAAATAAAAAGTGACTAATGATTTAAATGATTTATGAATTTAGTTTGAGATCAAAAACTGATTCCCTGCATAACTGCCACAGACATGGATTGGAGAAAGGACCTGAACCATATCTAGGCACCACCAGAATATTATACACAAGCTGATAAAAATGGTGACTGCCATTTAAACTGAAACTCTACCCAGAAAACATGACACCAGAAAGTCAAAAAAAATGAATGAAACATACAGACAGTCTTATTTTAGTGATATGATGAATGTGGGTTAATTGCAAACGCTCCATGTTCTGGCAGTTCAGAGACGGCAGACCTTGAGCTAGAGTGTGTAAAGGGCACATGCAATTTGGATGTGTGTGTGCGCACAGCATGGGAGTGTTGAGCCAGCTGTCTCACAAACACATGCACGGTGTTAATGAGATTTGGGCTGCTCCGCAGAGGCCGCGCCCCTTAAGACGACTAGCAGAGTGGGGTCTTAGCACTAATGCTGTGTTTTTGTTTACAATCATTTGAATAAGTCCTGAGCCATGACACAATCTCACGAATGCGCACACACACAAGCAGGCAGGAGCAGAGGGATTTCCACACTATCGGGAGGAAGCTTTAGATTACGCATTCACCTTCCCTCGCCACAATGAAGGAGTGACGGTTGGCATAATAATCTCTGACTGCATGTGGCACTAATGCATGTATTATGTGTGTAAAGCTTTGCTCAGCTCCTCCTCAGGAATCTCTTAATCAAACAACTACACAACCAGAAAATTGCAATTCAAACACCCCCTGCCTGAATCTTTTCTTAACATCTCAAATATTTGGCATTTCAATTACCCCATTTCAGCCACCTACAATAACAAAATAAATCTCAATCTGAAGTCTAGACTGACTCTAGAGGTGCTGACGTAGCATCTAAGTCGATGGGTGAAGCTCCTAAGAGCAGCAGAAGGGCCATCACCTCCTCCGTGTGCCAGTCTGCAGATTAAATCCATACTGGTGATGGGATTCCTGCTGATTGGCTGGCGGCAGCTTCATCAGAGCTCGCCAGGGGCTGGCAAATAGGCTATGCTTTAGAATGAGGTGGTCTCCAGAGGCCAGGCCTGCAATCACCTGCCACACCTACAGCACAACACAACACGAAACCTACTGCTGTCACAATGAAACTTCACAACCACGCACACAATTTATTTTAAATCATTTATTTTGACCATGTGCAAAAGTATGTTTCATTCACATTGTTTGAAACACTGCTAAGCTGAATATATTTGTAAAAAAAAAATATTGAAATAATATAAAAAAGTAAAAAACTTGAATAGTATTTTATTATCATTATTTTTGTTGTTTTATATTAATTTCAAACATAGACAGATGCGGAACCTTACATGAATGGAGTGCTAGATTTCAGTGCTGAGGTGATTTTGAAGGTTAAGAAGGATTATTATTTAGAGTAGATCAGCTACGAATAATTTCACAATTAACTTGCAAATCTGTTTAATTAGAATAAAATCCCAAAGCCAAAGGTAAGAAGGTAAGATCTAATAACAAGATACAAGGAACACAACCAAATACAGACAGCCTGGAGCAAGATGAGAGCACATTTTATCTCAACCGCAGAGTCAACAGCAATATTTAGCTCCTATAGGAAGACCTGACGTATGAGCTCACACTGAGTTAAACTCTCACTCCAGGAGAGAAATGACTCCTGAGACAATGGAGAAAAAGCAAACCTTCCATCAAAAATACCCACATCTCACATGTGTCTACAGAGCAGTGTGCTGTGTTTATTTTTAAAACAAACCCTCACAGGCTTCAATCTGCCAAGCGTTCAATGCACAGACACAATGTGCTCTTGTATGAGTGACTCCATTATGTCTTTGTAACTATATATAGCAATTTTAAGATGTTGTGCAACCGTATGACCAAGATAAACATCACCAGGAATCCTGACACAGTTTTCTTAATGCTTTATAATTCTTTTTTTTTTTTTTAGCTGCAGTTTTGGGGTTAAAAATTATCCAAAATAAATGTTTGAGCAAGTACATAATCAGCCAGTGTTCAAAACTATCTGCTTGCCTTAGCTCGATTCCAAATGGTAAGCTTGTAATAATGTTTTTAATTCCAGTGGTACTGGTGGATTTCCGCGGGAAATTCGAGCATGTCATTGCGTCATTACATCACATCTGTACACATAAAGAAGTTGTCTCGGCTAGTAGGCTGTGTTGGGTGCGAGGATGTTGGAGGTGGAGATTTATAGCCTTTTCTCACATAACTTGATACAATTAAACTTATAAATTTGATGGCGGATCCAGAAAGATTCAAACGACAATCACCAGTGACAACTGGAGATTCATCCGTTGTAAAATGCCAAAGACTTCGGACTGGCTACAGAAAAAAAGAGACTGCAACCGGTCCCATGCGAAAACAAGGATAATATCGGAAGGGCATTAAATGTAGTCACGCAATGCTGATGTTGTTAACATTAACAATTTGAGAACAAAGTATAATTTGCACGGTTTGACGTGATGTAAGCGATCGTTAGATTTAATCAGCACGATTTACTGCAATGTTTTTTTCCCTTAGTTGGTCAGAACAAAAGTGGATGTTACTTACTTGTTCAGATGACATTAACTGGTGAAAATTATTATGTTGGTCATACTTCCAAAAAGTATAATCTGTGATTCCGAATGACAGTTAGGGCCCTATGAAATAAGTTTTATTTATTTTCAAATTCCGTTTTTTTGGGGGGGTATTTTTAGCCCTTTCGGATTTGCTTGTTTTCTTTTCACTTCTAAGCAGTATTGACCTTTAAAAATTCAGTTACACAACCTCACAATTCAGCTTTTTTATTTAAACTGTTAATATATTCAGCAAAGCACAATCAAAATTCTCCAAAATTCAGCCAAATCTTCAACAAATCTCTGGCCAAAAATACCGTATGAAGGTAACAGTTACATGGTAGGATTGATGAATATTAAATTAAAGATTAAATGCAGCCATGCTGCAGGGAGCCAGAAACACTGAAAAAACGATATGTGCCTGACAGAAAGTCAACACAATGACACATAAAAGTACAGTGTTAACCCATCATCATCAGTGACCCCTCCATGTAAGCAAAAAAAGATAAATTACTGACATTTACAAAAACAATGCACATTAGCTTATCTTTTATTATTAATAGTAAAATTGGGTCCGATTTTCCCGTGGCGTCAGTTGTTGCTATGCAACCATGCACTGCGCTCTCCACAACGACAAATAAGTTTTAGTAGCTAATAGATTTCCACCGAAAAACGCTTGCTGTAGCTCTGCTACAAGATTTATTTACGGAGAAGAGAAAAACACCCGTAGTGTTTGTGGTGCACCCCCATCCTTTATGTTGACTGAGCTTTCAATGTTGTTACGGAAAGGGTGAAGTTGATATGTTGGTTCTTGTCACATGAACTGCGGTGCGCTTGCGGCATTCTGAAAAGTTGAGGTGTTTTCATCTCGTTGTGCCTGGAAAAAATGAGCGCATCACTTCAATTATGAGCGTGCTTGCCGCGCGCCTACATTTGAAATAACGAACTTGCGCGCGCAAAAGACACGACATGTGAACAGCCCCTTGACGAGCTCGCTTCGACATTTTTTTCCTTTCCGCGGGAACGTAAGGACGTATGGTTACTAGGCAACATGTTTAACAATGCCATTTGGCCACGGTTTAGGTAGAGACCTTTCTACGTTTGTTGTTTTAAACTGAAAAAATGAGAACAGGGTGTCTACAGATATAAACAAGTTAAATTTAAGACTTTTTAAGACCTTTTTAATGCCACTTTGAATGAAATTTAAGACCAAACCTGTGATGGAAATACATATTATATTACATGCGTATATGTAATATTTAACCTAAGTAATTGAAATAATTTAATATTCACTCAGGGCCTGAATTTCATTTTGAAAAATGGGGGGGAAATTTGAGGGGGGAGTTTAGACTTTTTTTTTTATTACATGTATCTCGCTTAAATGTATGCTCACTCATTGCATTTTTACAATGGGGTAATTTTGGTCTTAAGAATGAACACAACACAAGGAAGCTTGATTTCAATCTTTGAATTAAATTGAAAAACGTAGCACAAATAAATACAATAGAATAAAGATACCAATAAATAGAAATAAAGAGAAAAGTTTTTGCTTAGGTCTAACACTAGTATTCAGAAATACTACAGAGACTGAATAAAGTAATCAAATGTAAAATAACACTGGGTAGTATTTTAGTCCTGACTAAATTAAATACATAGGCTATTAATCCTGATTCCTTAAAATAAAAGCTATGGTTTGTTGTTTTGACAACCAAATTAATGACAGACACATATGGCTGCTGTCCCTTTAAGAGCTAGTGCACGGGTCCTGTTTTCATTATACGGTCACGTGCGATTTATGCTTAAGACATAACCGACTGTGTTTAGAGGATACTCACCAAGACCGAAATTGACATCATTTTCGCATGTTTTTGACTGTTACAGCGATAAAATCCACGAAAAATAACTTTTGTTACCCGTGAGCTGTTTGTGAGGCGGCTTTACTCTATGTATGTGTGCAGAGAAAAAAACATCTCTCTCAGACAGCGCGCAAGTACTGAATAGTTTCAAATCGCGTGAATGTTTAATCAGGTAAAACTTTAAAAGACGTGCAAATGGTAAAGTTACTTATGATGCAATGCTGGCCCGATTATGCAAGTGACAATTCCGTCTATCCCGACTTCCGAAACGCGAGAGTGTATTTTTACCTCAGTATGTTTCTTCTGGGAGTTTTTTTGTTTGCCGTTATGCTCATTTGTTTTGATTTCTTCCTATAAAATCTATAACAGAGACAAGCAGCGCGAGCCTCAACAGCGTTACCAGAAAAAGCCTACATTATCATTATCAATAGCTGTTTATGTAATAAAATCTGAATCATTCTCGCGATTCGATGCTTCACTGGTTATTTGATGGATATTAGGTCCGTCAGACTGGAGAAATTTTAGCGGTAACGTGACCAGAATATTTAAGACCTATCGAATCTGAATTTAAGACATTTTAAGACTTTTTAAGGCCTTTTTTTAGGAAAACTTTATTTAAGACATTTTAAGACTTTTTAAGGACCCGCGGCCACCCTGTGAGAAGTAAAAAAAAAAAAACGCGTTTTCCGCATCACGGAAATCATAGGGCCCTAGACAGTATCCACACCACCGGTGCGGCGACTAACAGCCGCACATTCTCCTTAAAACATTGGATTCATCCGTGCTGTGCAGTGCCGAGGCACAACCCACGTAAAGTTGATAATTCCGCGAATAACTGCAATTGCAGATTTCGAACAGAGATGGCGACAAAGAGGAAAAACTACGGACTGCAGCTTTAAATGAACAAGCAAATCTATTTAAAATGAATATAATATATAAAATTTACAAGAAAAACCTAGACAGGCAAGAAAGAAAAAAATTTATTAAATCAAATATAAAAAGTGGGCCAAGGAGAACAATTCTTACAACAGACAAACTCTATGTTCTCCAGAAAAGATTTTTAAATAGTTCAAGTATCATTTCTGTATGGCCAGCCGCTCTGCTCTATGTATTGAGAAAAGCCTGAATAAAAAGAGGAAAACTGTTAAGACAGGCAGTCAGCTTTGTCAATGCCTCCATTTCCCCTCTGCTTTTGTCTAATGAATCCCGCAGTAAGTAATGCATCAAGACGCCCCCTGGTATTCTATCAGTATATACAAAAACTGCCCAGCTTGCTCCATTTGCAGCCAGTCTAAAAGCACTTCACATATAAGCTAGAGGTCTATGAAGGGGAGAAGTTAACAACCTTTCTGCAATTTTGTCATTTTTCTTTTTATCCCAACATTAAACTTCTAACAGAATATCATTGCAAACATATTTCGAACTTCTTTTTACCTAGAAGCGAAGAACGAAAAATAATTTTGCAGTGAGTATATCAGGGCCTTAACCGTGACCCTCTAAATCAACAGCCAAACACAGAGAGAATATTATGGAAGTAGAATAATGTCAAATGTTTTTGAAATAAAAAGCCTGTTGAATTGCACTACTTGAAAAAAAATAGGCATTGCATTAACCATGCTTGCATTTTAATGCATTGTATTTTTAGTGCTTACATTTTTATGGGCTGAAATTCAACATGGTTGAATATTTAAGCTGTGAATATTTCAATTAAAAACATTTCAAACACCTTTTTATTATTAAAAATTCAATAATCCATATTCACCTTTCATATTTCACTTCCAAAATATTCAAACTGTTTAAAAATACAACCAATAATATTCAACAGGCAATTTTCGGTCCATTTTATTTCGCTTTGCAAATTCGCTTCCACAAATTCAGTGGTTCAAATTCGACAGTAAATTCAACATTGACGTCCAGGAACTGCAGGAAAAGCAGTAGATTGCCGAGCATACTCTCCATCTGCTGTTAGTCTACCTCACCATCAGATGGTGCAAAAGCGCGTGTTGAAGACCAGCAACAGTTAGAACAAGTCATTCATTCATAAAACTCATTTACAGCAATGTAAGTGTATTTGTGATTATTATGACGGCTGTTTTATGTTAAATTCAGTGTCTTCACAGTTACTTTTCCTGTGTAGCCTACATGCATCTTTCTCTACCGTGAACGAGATTATAATGTTATTCCCCGATGCGGATATACAGATCCAATGTTACATTTTTTATGTTGACATATATTTCTCTTGGTTGTTTAGTTGCTATAACTTTATATTGTGGCGATGTGCTGCATGCAGGCTATTAGGGTTTCCCTCAATACTTAAGGATTCCCCTGCTGGACATATACAACGTAGCTTAATGGACTACAGTGATGTAAAAGACCAAACTCGCAGGCAAGCAGATGGACTCAGAATAACGCGCAAAGCTTAATGCTGAGCGTTTCCCAGTGATAGATTGGCATACAGATGGTTTGATGTTGGACATTCGCACATTTAGGGACCGTCTCTAAATACGACTTTGGTATACACGTTTCTAACTCCGATAGCATTTGAATAGAACGACTTACAGTCATAAAACCAACTGTAAAGTGTTCATGTAGTGTCAGGCATAATGCGCACCCTTTGGATTTTTGATATTTATTCAAATAAATTTAAGTTTGCTATTGAAGTTAGAAACGTGTATGCCAATGTTGTAGGCAACTTTAGAGACGGTCCCTAAATGTGCGAATGTCCAATGTCAAGCCAATTTTTACATTTAGTCATTTAGCAGAAGCTTTTATCCAAAGCGATTTACAGTTAAACTAACAATAGGAGGACAATATGCAAGTGCTGTGACAGTTTAAGCTAATGCAATACACGTATGCATACTATATATATATATATATATATATATATATATATATATATATATATATTTAGGCTATATATATGTGTGTGTGTGTTGATTTTATGCCAGTATATCACGAAACGCTCAGCATGAAACTTTGCGCGTTAAGTTCATATTCTGAGTCCATCTTCTTGCCTGTAGCCTATATAATAGCCTACAGCCTACTTCCCTAATAAGGTGCAAGATTGGTCTTTCATATCACTGTATCAACGGAAGGGAAATCCTTGAGTATGAGGTATTGAGGGAAACCGATTATAATCCTGTTCATGGTAGAGAAAGCTGATGACATGTAGAATACACAGGGAAAGTAACAATGAAGTTATTGAATGAAACATAAACACAGCTTTTGTGTGTTTATCACCTTTTCCGCATATACTGACACAGATAATCATTTTCATTTTATGAATGAATGTCTTCGTCAACAACAAGCGATTTTGCTGATGGTGAGGTAGACTAACAGCAGATGGAGAGTATGCTCGGCAATCTTCTGCTTTTCCTGCAGTTCCTGGACGTCAATGTTGAATTTACTGTCGAATTTGAACCACTGAATTTGTGGAAGCGAATTTGCAAAGCGAAATAAAATGGACCGAAAATTGCCTGTTGAATATTATTGGTTGTATTTTTAAACAGTTTGAATATTTTGGAAGTGAAATATGAAAGGTGAATATGGATTATTGAATTTTTAATAATGAAAAGGTGTTTGAAATGTTTTTAATTGAAATATTCACAGCTTAAATATTCAACCATGTTGAATTTCAGCCCATAAAAATGTCAGCACTAAAAATACAATGCATTAAAATGCAAGCATGGTTAATGCAATGCCTATTTTTTTTCAAGTAGTGCAATTCAACAGGCTTTTTATTTCAAAAACATTTGACATTATTCTACTTCCATAGAATATGTCTCACATTTTTGTTAGGATGACAAATGATAAGCTCCTGCAATCAATATCTTCATTAGGTTGTTCATTGAAAGCCAGGCTACAGCCTGTGCTATGGAGGAGGGGTAAACAGCTTTACATATTCAACTTATTTTAATCTCTCCCTCATTACCTCATACCGGTGATTAAAAGCTCTTATCTGTCCAACTCATGCACGTTCGAAGGTTAATTACACCGTGTGTGGGACCTCAGGACAGATTTATCCTCATACAACTGCAAGACAACTCAATAACCAGACCAACAGTCCTTTTTCAGATTAAAGCAGCACGTGGCGTCAATGCATCTAAAACATTTCTCACAGTGGTTAAAAGCTCTCACGAGCCTATTAGAATGATGTCCATCCTGATGAGACACAAAAGGATTGTTTATATCCAGGCTTTGTCTGTAGTCATCTTCACATTGATTCCTCATGACAGTGAACCAGTGATCTTTTCAACTGTCAAACTCCCTGATAAATCCGTACTGTCCTTAACTGTTATCAAAGTTGAATGAGGTACGAGCACTCAAAGATGAGGTCAGTCACACATTCATAAATGTATTTTCAATTGTGTGCTATCACAGTGGTGTGATTGAGAAGAGATCAGAGAACTTACAGTTCGTCACGTTGCCTCTGTGACAGCACCATGGTGGCGGTGGGGACGGGGCGGGGATGGGGGTCAGGTGTAGAGTGTGCAGCAACTGCTGTCTCCTTGGCAGGAGATCAGAGAGAGGACGCCGGGTCCGGCTAGCAGAGTGGTCAGCAGCTCACCCCAAACACTTCTCCTTAAAGACGGTCTCCAGGAACACCACGCATTGACAGCCTGCAGGCATCTACCAACCAGACAGTCCTTGCATCTGTAAAAAAAAATTAAAAAAAAATTAATAAAAAAGACAATCGTTATTCACGATAACAGGACGGAATCAGAATGCAAATAAGTGCAGTCCAGATGCGCAGTGGTCATACAGGCTTAAGGCAACAGTGGAAATTCGCTACTGACCCTGTTCCTCTGAAAGTAGCTTTGGGGGCTAACACACATTTCATATCAGGTGTTCCATCTGCTCTATTTCCCCCAGCACGCATCTCATTCTAGCCTGCATTCAGTCCACCCTATCGGCTGCCATGTGGAGCGTTTTGTTACGGACTCCTGCTGCCCCTGTCAGGAGCTCTGAACACGTGTAAAAGGGACCGCTGACCCAGATTTTAACATCAACCTACTTCTGCACTCCAGTGAGATACACAGTTTGACAGCAACAAGAAGGCCTCTGATTTTCTCTCAGCTAAAAGAGAGATCACTGTGCAGTATGGATGGCAAAAGTACTGCTACTTTACACCAATACATGGCCTATTACAGAACTAAAGCCAAATGCACAGTACAAACCTGAAGATCACAACAGCTGGTCATCCACAGTCAATAGGGTTGGGTATAGAGATGAAACGGTATGAAAATTTCATATCACGATTATAGTGACCGAAATTATCAGGATTATCAATGTTATCACGGTTTTGTTAAAATGAGATGAAAATGTTCAAAAATAACTGATATAGCCCTACACACTGAAAACTTAAGTTTTATATTTGAAAATCAACAAATGACTAATCAAATTAGCAGCTCTATGCACTTCTTTTAAGCATAAACATTTTTTGTCATCAAAATTTATATAATGAACAAGTATATCATCCATTTTCCAAATCATGTTTTGTCTTAACCTGAATCACTACGGTACACCTGTAAGTGTTTATATTAGGACTATTTTAGACTGGTAAGGGTCGCATCGCAGCGGAGTAACCTGGTACCTGCGTGACTCGTCATAGACAAACAGAGAAAAGTAGCTCCGACTACAATGTTCTTCCACAAGATGCATGCAGATTTGTTTAACCGCTAGAGCGCCAAAAGTTACATACGGCAGCTTTAAATTATATGACCGTTGTCAATAGCAACGCATTATAACAGCGCACATCCATGTCTCTTGTATCACGGTGGACGCGCTTTCTCGTTTTATTCATATGAAACTTGCCATCTTGCGTCTCAGTTTTTGATTGCATTGAAAATGAAATCAGAGGACTTTAGTATTAATACTACTGGGCAATTCCAGTGTTGTGGATGTGACATTTGAACTCATGACAGCTGAAATGTCTCAGTAAAAATAAACTTCATCCAATATTTATTCATTATTTCCCCTTTTGCAGCGACTTTTTTTTTTTTCATGTTCTGCAGACAGGGTGACCATCCTCGATTAGGTTTCCCCTCAAGACTTTTGCAAAAAGCAAAATATAAAACCTCAGTTTTGGTCCTCTTAGACGGCTGAAAAATATCCCGAGCACTGTCACTGCCTGGCGCCATGTCTTTTCGAACATAAAAACAATGTTGCATTTGAGTGCCTGTGTCAGACTGATGCTGGCTAGACAGGTTTTACAGAGATAATTACATTTTAAATGATGATCCTAACCATCAGAACATTTTATCGTGGTTTATCGTGAAACTGGTAAACGTTTCATCCCTAGTTGGGTATCAATCACTACTTCAACCTCAACATACAATATGCATCATGATACATACGCCACACAATACGATATTGATGTATTAATGTGTAAACAGTCAATTTGCCAAAAGAAAATGATCAGATAGGACAAGAGGTGGGTGATTATTTAAAGGAGCATTTCACCCATGGGAACATTATCTTTATTGAAAGTAGGTCATATATGTAGTGGAAATGTAACAAATTTCAAATTTGGTGCCTTCTTGACCGAGGAAAGACAGAAAGTGACTTTAGGGCGCATTTGTAAGGAAGAAAACAACTCCCACAATGCACCACATTGCACAGCTCCGCAAGCCACTCCCACTAATTTTCACAACACAAACGTCCGTGTCTTCGTCTGATTCAGATATTTTTTCCAGGAGAAATTGCCATCGTTGAAATGCTTTGCAGCAGACAGACTATCTCTGTGTCCGTAGGCGCACAGTGAGAGCACAGGCACCACCAGTCCGCCCAGTCCGGGCTCCTCGTCCGCGACAGGCAGGTCTTCTGCCTCGGCTGCAGAAGCCGCCTCCTATTCCTCCATCAGCCTCAGCTGCTCTTCGCTATATTGTGGCTCGTAAAGGTAGCTACGAACATCTGATTTGAGCATCAGACTTTCTAAATCATCTTCTTCCATATCATATTGAGTACCTTCCGCCATTGTCGTAACTTCACATCTGGCTCCACAGCGCCTGTTAGCTTAGCTTCCAAACAAGATGGCAGATATTGCTTTTAGTTTCTGCAAGTGAAGTCCCACACCACACTGATCGGTAAAAGGTCTGTAGCAGGAGTGGGTCCCACCCCCTGGAAAAATGAGGAACAAGTGTTTGTAGTCTCAACACCTCTATGGGACTTCCTGCTTAGAATGACGCAAAATTACGATTTTTACATCATTATAAGCAGGAACCGCAACACTGAAATCCGTATTTCTCCCGACTCAGGGGAAAATGAGGGAATAATGCACGACCATTCCAAAAAAAATGACTGGGTTTCTAATGATACAAAGCTTAATGCAAATGGGTGAAGTGTCCCTTTAACGATACGAGTAATTTTATTTTATGATAATATATTTTATGATAGTTATTTTATTTATTTTTTTACTTTATTATTAGGGCTGCACGATAATGGTTAAATCCCCACAAATTCTTTGTCGTGTATTTTCTGGTAATCAAATGAAGGCATAAAACACTGATTTAATTTCTCTTTTAATCATAATTAAACTTTTTTGTCAAACAAAGTTCTGCACAACAGAGCTTGAATGTTAAAATTAAAACATGGAAGAAAATTGTAATCATTCCATAAAAAATAAAGTTTGAATAATAATGTACTACTATTAGAGTTAGTATTATTATTACATTAAGACAGACTAATTCTACCGTCGAGTTAAACCAAACTTTTATTTTGCAGTAAAGACCTTTAAGTTTCTGTGTGTTTATGATATGACAATAGTTTTTCTCAAATGAAACGGTAAAATGCTGATGAAGTGACTCTCAGAGGGGCTCTGGAGATGAAGTTCATGCATTCATGTCCTCGTATAGTGAGACGGCAAAGGCTGAAAACACAGCGAGCGTCACGCGTGCTTCAGTGTGTGTAGTAAATGAAACCGCACCATTCATTCACACAGAGACACAGAACATGCAGGGTTCATATTTAAACAGTCTTTTTTGCAGTTTAATATTCACAGACACTAGTCTATATCGCGACTTGATTTAAATGTACTGACCTGCTTTTTATTTATTCATCAAATTTGACAAATTCCGTGAAATTCCACGTTACACAGTAAATTCCGTTTTTATGACTGGATTCCGCGATTCCTTCCGCATTTTCTGCATCGCGAAAATCATAGGGCCCTATACACTCACCTAAAGGATTATTAGGAACACCTGTTCAATTTCTCATTAATGCAATTATCTAATCAACCAATCACATGGCAGTTGCTTCAATGCATTTAGGGGTGTGGTCCTGGTCAAGACAATCTCCTGAACTCCAAACTGAATGTCAGAATGGGAAAGAAAGGTGATAAGCAATTTTGAGCGTGGCATGGTTGTTGGTGCCAGACGGGCCGGTCTGAGTATTTCACAATCTGCTCAGTTACTGGGATTTTCACGCACAACCATTTCTAGGGTTTACAAAGAATGGTGTGAAAAGGGAAAAACATCCAGTATGCGGCAGTCCTGTGGGCGAAAATGCCTTGTTGATGCTAGAGGTCAGAGGAGAATGGGCCGACTGATTCAAGCTGATAGAAGAGCAACTTTGACTGAAATAACCACTCGTTACAACCGAGGTATGCAGCAAAGCATTTGTGAAGCCACAACACGCACAACCTTGAGGCGGATGGGCTACAACAGCAGAAGACCCCACCGGGTACCACTCATCTCCACTACAAATAGGAAAAAGAGGCTACAATTTGCACGAGCTCACCAAAATTGGACAGTTGAAGACTGGGAAAATGTTGCCTGGTCTGATGAGTCTCGATTTCTGTTGAGACATTCAGATGGTAGAGTCAGAATTTGGCGTAAACAGAATGAGAACATGGATCCATCATGCCTTGTTACCACTGTGCAGGCTGTTTGTGGTGGTGTAATGGTGTGGGGGATGTTTTCTTGGCACACTTTAGGCCCCTTAGTGCCAATTGGGCATCGTTTAAATGCCACGGCCTACCTGAGCATTGTTTCTGACCATGTCCATCCCTTTATGACCACCATGTACCCATCCTCTGATGGCTACTTCCAGCAGGATAATGCACCATGTCACAAAGCTTGAATCATTTCAAATTGGTTTCTTGAACATGACAATGAGTTCACTGTACTAAAATGGCCCCCATAATCACCAGATCTCAACCCAATAGAGCATCTTTGGGATGTGGTGGAACGGGAGCTTTGTGCCCTGGATGTGCATCCCACAAATCTCCATCAACTGCAAGATGCTATCCTATCAATATGGGCCAACATTTCTAAAGAATGCTTTCAGCACCTTGTTGAATCAATGCCACGTAGAATTAAGGCAGTTCTGAAGGCGAAAGGGGGTCAAACACAGTATTAGTAAGGTGTTCCTAATAATCCTTTAGGTGAGTGTATACCCAAGAAAAACTGAAACCCACTTGCTGACCACTTCCTTGAATAATACTTATTACTAAAATACTTTAAAGCTACATACCATTGTTTTCATTTAATTTGTTAATATTTAGCTTTTAATATATAAAACAACATACAAGTTGCTATTATTAATATTGCTTTAAATTAGTACCATTTAAGTCATTGGCACTGGTTAAAAAAATAATTCACAAATATTTTGCCATTGTGACAAGTCCTAGTGTGTAGATTTATGCTACAGGACTAGGGCTGCAAGATTATTCGCAACTGACATGAAATGACGCTTAAACCGATTTGGTTTATTGCGATTATGAAATTGCAAATGCTGCGATTATTTGTTACGCACAGCTTGTCAGTGACGGACGGCAGTAGTAAATGCTGGTCCATCTGAAAGCACTGTGAGTTTAAGTTGCTTATAACATGAATTTGAAAAAGCAACACACGCCAAACATGAGAAGTATTTATGGACTTCTTGTTGAAAAAAAGACAACATTTTAAAAAATCTAAGCGTTTCAATCTTCTGTTTATTCAGCTACAACAATAGTATGATGCCCATTGGGGTTTCCTGGAATGACACGTGTTGTCTACTTCTGCAGCGGGGCAGATTTGGAGTTTCTATGCGAGAGCGCCCTCCCAAAAAGCAGCATTTACTACTGAGCACAGAGCCGTACTTCACTGACAAGCTGTGCAAAAAAAATAATCGCAGCCTTTGCCAAATCATGTGTGGTTTCATTTCGATTAAACGTGCAGCCCTAAACAGGACTACTCTACTCTGTTCAAGAAATCAAATTAAGGAATTGAGAATATTATCCTGCAAACAAATTGTCTGACTAATAAAGAGCTAATCCAGCCATCAGAGTTGGTTCTCTCTTGGAGACACATGAAGGGAAACACTACAAGCCTCGCTCTTATACCCCTTTTTCACCAGCATGAACCGGGTGCTAGTTCAGAGCTAGATCTATTGCCGGTTCAGAGTTGGTTCGACTGATGAGCCTTCTAAGAACCGGTTTGCCTTTCAACAGGCCAGAGAGCCACCACAGAGCCAGGTCTTACGTCACTGTTTACATCTCATGTTTCCCAGCCACGCTAGCAAGGCAGTGCCAAACAAACACACCAGGCTTGTTCGAGATGCATCGGCTTCTCGCAGACCAATCGGCGCATGACAAAGCACTGCGAGAGCGATCCAAAAGCACAAGGAGTTGTATGCTCTCCAAACACTCCGCGCAGCTCCAATGCATCTCGAACAAGCCTTCCATCAAAAATGGCAGTCGTTGCATTACTATTTATGCTTATGGTTTTGTGAACCTACATCGGCATCCTAACATGCCGAATCCAACACGTTCGTGCAGCTCACCATAATTGGCATAGACGGAGATTACAATCAAGCTGCTATTAGCTCGATTAGCTGCCATTTAAAAAATGGTGGTCACAAGTTTCTGTTCGTCTTGTTGGTCACGGTAACCCTGCCTCGAGCCCCTGGCGCAAGCGGTTCTTACTTCTAGACCAGCAATGTTTTGATGCAACTTACGAACCACTTTTCCTGGTTCAGAGCTGGTGCTTTTGGTGTGAAAAGACAAAGAACTGATTTGAAACTAGGCTCTGAACCAGCACTCGAACTGCCTTGGTGGAAAAGGGGTATTAGAGACCTGGATCTTTCTATAGAGGGTCTATGGTACTACTCATGATGAACAAGGCGGCAGCACACATAATTCCTCAACCTTGCCCTAAACACTCAAAGACATTCCACACATAAATCTGACAGGCTCAGCACTGAGCCAGAGAGAGCCTGAGTTGAGACCAAAAAAACAACAGCAGTTGAATGGCATAAAGTGCTTTCAAACGAAAAATTATTAACAAGAGTAAGAGAACAGTCTTTATCAGCAATTGACCTGCTGGGCCAAACGTTTATCTGTAAATATGCCAGAACCTAAGCACCACTTGAACTATGAACAACTCTAGAGGCTCTGATATGCTGACAGGCCTGTCATTAAAACGGATCAGATAATAACTGAAAAATACAGAGAAGCAGAAATCAAATCACCATATCATGACAGCCTTAGCAGGCTTGCCAATCCCAGCAGCGTTACATGTGATGCACAGTGCACAAGACCTTTTTTCTCTTAACAGCAAGGGCAGCTGGACACGATGCCAGGAATGTAAATGATATGCAGAGCAAGAAGAGCTCTTTATCTTCCATCTTACCCCTTCTTTTCTTTTAACTGTTTTATTAAAATAGGACCTGTAAAGTCATAGTAGCTTTTTCAGTCATTGTCATGCAAAACATTAACAGCAGCTGAGGGAATCCAATTCAAGCAGACCCAATTTACTAGTGGCACTACATTTATTGCTTCAACTACAATTTCATATGAGAAAGTGCTTTGAGACTTCTGCAATACTAACTGTAATCTTTGAAAATTAGATTAGGGTCAGAGAAGCAGGTTCAGGCCACAAATAAGCAGTATAAGTAGATAATATAAATTCTCAAACGCACAGGCCTTAGTCATTCTTCGTACCAAAAAGAGCCATAACGTATAATCCTGGCCATTTCAGCATGTAGATTGAATCAAAAACAGGGAAGAGTATTGATCCATCCAACTGACCACCATCTTGAAATCTACATTTCACACATCAAACAGTGGAGCTTTTAGTTGCCATGGTGAATGCATTACTGATCCCCACTGGCACCGAAACGCATTATGGCAGCTTCTTTGCAGACGCACATCCAGTGAGCAAACCAAACCCACAGTAACAGTAGTTCATGCCACGCCACCTCTATCCTAGTCATTACAAACTGCCTGTTGGGACTCCACAAACACACAATTATCCTGCGTTATTTCAGCCAAGGGCTTGGAGGGGTCTCTAGCAACGGTCTGTCTGTGTGCAGTCGAACCACACAACTGAGGCAAAACAGTCCAGTAGTGATTATCTGTTACTACTATAAAAAGACCAATGCAGAGCACTAACAAGAGCATGTTATTAAGACAAAGAAATCTAGCATCTGCTGTATTCTGGTTTATGCTGTTTGTTTATTAGTATAAAGATAGTGAGAGATATTCAACAAGGACTTAGGCTAGACTAACATAGCACAAATGTTGCATGATTTTAAAAAAAGAAGTGTAATTTCCATCATTTTCTGTGCATCTCAAACCCCAAAAACAGGCCTGCAAGTCTGTCGATTCAATAGATTATTTAGTTTAAGACAGATGGCAAAAGGAAACATCCCTCTTTCTGAAATTGTGCAAGCTGGTAAAGACAGACGGCCAAAAAAGCTTGGACTAGTAATCACTTCTCACATTCCCTTGATGGAATTGCAGGATCACAAAACATTTCCACTAAGGGAATGTTGAGTAGCAGCACATCTGAATGGCACAGAGTTCAAAAGATGACCAGACGTGAGCTGAATATCATTAACACAATGAAGCAGTACATTATTAAAACATTTTTGTATTATTTTTAAAGAAATTAATACTTTTATTCAGGAAGGATGCATTAAATGGATAAAAAAATTCTTTTTAATAACCTATATATTCAAATATAAAGTAGTTATATACATTTTTTACAATATACAGGGGATAAAATTGTGCAATTAAAAACATAATCGTGATTACAATATTGACCAAAATAATCATGTTATGTAACACATTAGGAGTGGGTGATATGACCAAACGAGTAATTATAATGACTCGCATACGAGTAGCCTAATTGCCCCCCGATAGCGGGTATTTTTAGTTGGAAAAAGGTTGCTATCCTATCAAAATTTTAGATATCAGTGAAATTTCACAATGCTTGATACCAATTTCAGTACCACTGCAGACACTAATACTAGACTAATGCAAGTAAAAAAAGAGTTATATTTCCAAAAAAAGTCAGATTGTTGAAGGAAACAAACAGTAATACAGTAAAATCAAAGAAGAAAATTACAAACAAATATAACAGAAAAAAAGATAAGTTTAAGTTTTCCCTGTTAGTCTATCTAACATTATAGTATTCAGTTAAAAGCCTACTAGAGAAATAGAGAAATAAAAATAAACAACAAATAAAACACTGCAGTCTTTAGTACTGTATGAATGAAATAGCTACTCTGATTCTTATTAAAGTTACTAATGGTTTAATAGCTAAATCGAAACTAAAATTTGATTAATCGCACAGTGATATTTATACTGTATGTTTGATCAAATTAATGCAGTCTTGTTTTTGAAAGAAGACTCTTATTCTCACTATTAAAATGTCTTACCAAACCCAAACTTTTCAACAGTAATTGTATATATGCTGTTCAGTGAACTTAATCCAAGCTATAACATGATTGCAAGTTGCAACCATGCATGACACCTGTCAAACAACTAGAGGGAGTGTACAGCAAACTTGGCACAATAGCTTAAACCATAACGATTAGAGTAACGTTACATCCAAAGTACACAAGGTACCACATTTATTCAAAGCATTCACACCTTGATAAGAAACATGCATCCACCTGCCTTTTTAGCATGTTTAGGTCTGCTTGCAAGATATTGTTAGTTATGCAGTCGTTAAATTAGTGCATTTATTGTTGCATACAGCGTTGGACTATAGAGATGGCCAAATATACTGCATCTTTATCTGCAGCCATAATCACATTCACATTCACAACACAACATTACAGTCAATCACAGTGTCCCAAAGAAATGAGCAGTATCGGGTCTGCATGCAAAGAATCCGCTGACCTACATTTGAAACCAGCTCGGCACAGGTACCGGTCCAAATCTTTAGCTCACCATGACGGCATGTTTTATAGCTTAATAAATGTCAAACATCTCGGTTATTTTTTCATAACCTTGAAGTAAACGCACAAATGTGTTGTCTAGGTTAAGCATCACGTTCTGTTTTAAGACAACCAAGGTGTTTGACAATTATAAACTCGTTTGAATACTAAACATGTCTGTTTAGTAGTTACGATCATGTCTAACCCCAAATATGCTGTCTAGGTAGGAAGTTCACTAGGTTTTGAAACACAGCCCTCATCACCTTTATTCTCAACCGGTATGCAAAAAAACCCGACAATGTGAATGATGTAACTTATGTATTTACCCAAACCAAAGTGGATACGGCAAGGTCAACCTTGAACTTAACGTTTATAGATGATAAAATAGAGATTTGTGTTGACACGGGCGTTAGCCAACTGTTGCTAGCTAACATGACATTGATGAAACGACGTGTTGATTCGCCGAAAACATACACCTATAACGAGCCGCTAAAACTACAGATCTAGGTGGGTAATTTCTTGTATTTAGAGCAACAAATACAGTTACACAATACACACTGCTGGAGCTGTCGATATATTCACGACTAATTAAGAAAAAACAGAAGCTGAAGTATTCCTCCAACGGCCGCGTCCGCCATTTTGAGACACCGAGAAAAGGAGGCGCAAAAATTACATCAACAGCTCTTCTACCGGCGATTTTTTATCTAACATGACCACAAAGGGAGACACAAATTAGATGTTCTTACCCTACAGAGTTAGCGCAGAATGTTACTCCTCAGAAGACGGTCGTAAGGGACGAAATGCGTGTTATTTTCGTGTTGAAAAGGGGGGCTGAAGTCTCGGGGTCTGCCTCCTTGCAGCGCCGCATTCGACTCTACACAGCACGGGAGCGCGCATGGGCTGACTTCAGCAGGCGGAGGCGCGCACGCCCTTCAATCTCACGCCCTCCTTTCAAAAACTGTGGGCGTTCCTTGAATAAATATTCTGCTCATCGCCTAGTATTGCAGATAACTACAAAAATGGACCGTGAAAAATGATTTCTTACATGACCCACATCAATGAACTTTAATCTGGGTACAATCAGACCGCGTGCCCTGTTTGTGAGAGTCACTTGTGTCTTTCTCAAGTCAGGTGCACAAACCGGTTAACATTATGATTCAGGCTTTAATTGTAACTTCCCAGCCACATGATGCAAATGATTTATATTGATACATCTATTAGTTGTTGCAACCTAAATAAAGTTTATATATAAATAAAAACTTGAGTTCCTCTAAAAGAAAATGTAGACAATATTGAAAACAAAGTGTAAAATGTCCTGTGTTTAGACAGTATACACAATATTTCAATTAATATAATCACATGTTGTTTTCTAGTTTCTTTATTCATTTTAATACAAAAGGATACTCAGACCAAAAATAATTAGATTGTTATTTAGAAGAACTGACATTAATGTACCACTCATTAATGAAACCAAAACAGACACACAAAGGGCATGACAAACATTTCATGTCAAAAACAGGGAAATCAAAACAACAACAAAAAAAGAAAAATCCATAGATATCCTGGGGTCTTTTTTTAAAAGAAAAACCCAAAAAAACTAAACAAGGTGATCTGTTTGTTAGACACAAGATGACAATGAGACTGAGCACTGTATATTGCTCTAAATCTTGACGTTCTAGTTTATAATAAGTTTATGCAGATTATTTTAGAGCAAATGTAACTAAATGTGTGTCTGGCAGGTGTCATAATTGTCATTAATCATTTGCTAACAAAATAATTTAAAAGAATAAAAGCCTTAAAAGGCTCTGACCTTTTTAAAAATTGTTCTATCAGTTATCTTCCAACAATTTAGGAATCCAAAAATGAACTTGTTTTCTTTGTTAGGCCTTGACACAGAAACATTTAGTGATTAAACTGTATTTTGAATAATATTATACCCAGGAAGACATTCAAGACACTTCAAATTCAAAAAGGAAAATTAATGAAAATACCTGCCATTTTGTTTTTGCATCTGTTGTAAATAAAACCCAGACCTTTCTAAAAAACAAAAAAACACTAAACATCTAAATTACATTAAATTGGTTTGTCATGCAATTATTGAAATCTTGATCTGACATGTTGCTTTGCTACATAACATGAACATGTCACAGATTTGGTGAACATTATTATGAAAATGACTTTGCGGCTGAATTCAAAACTGTTTTAATCTACCGATTTGTTCTCTATGAGATGTGCAACTAAGATATTCAATTAAGATCATATTTAACAATCTTGACTGCAGATTGTTTACTTGTTATTTTTATAAACCACAGCCCAGGAAAAACCTGAGGTTAAGTACCTGGCTCAAGAACACACTAGACACAGGATTTTCTCATTAACCCTTCAGTTCAAAGGTCATACTTATTTGACACAGAACTTGAGATGCATCTGTTACCAACTCAGAGCTTTGACCACTAAGCTACCACCATCACGTCACCAGAAAATTAGTCATGTTTCTAATAAGTTTTGGTTGTTATTAACTATTAAACTCCATTATCGATTCCAGCACTTGTTTTGTTTCAAATGTAGCTCATATATTATAATGTAATACATCAAAATTGAGTTTATGTCCGTTATCAATGTAATATATTGACTGCAGCACACCCATGTGGCACCTAAGGGTACTGAAATAGACATTCAATGACTTCTGTCCAACATCCAAGCTTTCGGATTACAAAAATCTACTGATGGCCAAGTGATGAATTGACAATTCCAAAAAAAACAAAAAAACACAGTTGCCAGACCTTTTGACTTAAATAAGCTTAAATAGGCACAAATCTCACACACTATTAGATATTCTTGCTCATAAATATCATTTACCAGTAAAATCGTTTTTTTCCCCACCAATTTTTAGAGACCAAAAGCATTTTTTTAAACAATTTTACTTTTTGTTTTATAGAGAAATACAACCAGGCTAGCAGTTTTCTTGCATCCATGTGCATAATCCAAGGTGCACTTAGTTCCAGCATATTGCTTCATACACAGCAACAATTTTGACATTTGCAGGACACACACAAAGCATGTATACAAGCAAACACATCATCCTTGATCATCTTTTTTTGTTTGTTTGGTATGTTACATCGAAGCAGCCTATCTTATTCCTCCTTTGGTGGTCCTATTTGAAAACCACGCAAAAATTCAGCACTGGAAAGTGCAATAAATACTGCTAGGGAGGAACACGAGTCTCGCAAGTTCCTGAACGGTGTGCTAAATTATTCTGGAGAATATATTGATCTTATCTCAAAACCACATTACAAGTAGTACGTTTTCACCATCTTCGTCTTAACAGGTTGCACGAGTCCATCCGTTATCAATGATGTATGTATAAAAATATCATCATAATATCGTTCTGTTGCAGCAGCTTTGGAGGAATCCTCAGAATCCGTTTCTGCACTAGCATGGACAACCATAAAGAGACATACATACATAAACACGCACACATACACACGTTTAAAGTGAAAAAGAGTTTAAACTGGACATTTCAAATCAGTATTTCAATCAAAATGAATCAAGCACCTGTCTAACCCCCATGACAAAGCTTTATACAGCTTCCCGATGTATTTCTATAAAAAAAAAAAATACATGGCTTAAATTAACGTTTACATGAAAGATCTAATGGTTTCTCATGTACTTTTACAAAAAGATTCCTTGTTTTACAGACACCACCGATCTTAAATGATTGGATGAGAACACGCATCTGTAAAGTTGCATCGATCTGATTTTGTCTAAAGGCAGAAGCCATGGAGAGCACAGAAATAACGTATGGGACACAATACTACCATTCGGTCCTGAGACTAGACCACTAAACTGTACATTCTTAAGCCCATGATTCTCGTATGTATATCTCTGTTGAATTGTACGGTGAACGTCTCTCATCTGGTGCGCAGTGTAGAAATCACCTGAGTTTTCAGATAAGGAGGTGTGTTTTTAGGATCTCTCTACACTCGTGGGTTGGTCTGGGACGGTTTTGGTTTATCCTGGGGTCAGATGAGAAGGTAAGAGATGGGGTTGATGGATGGATGGATGGATAAGGCTCTGGTATAAAATGTCATGGTCATCCTTGGTCACCTCCAGCCTCATCTCTGCAAACTCACAGAGGAAGGACTACATTCTCTCCTGCTTCCTCCTCTGGTAGACCTCGAGGGGGTCATGTTGTTGAATTGCACGTGTAAAACATCTGCTTTCATTCTCTTTACAGCTACAAACTACACTCTGTACACTTTATTCGTCTCCTGTTCCTGGTCCTCCCTTCCCCATTATGCTCAAATTGAATTGGTTAGATTAGACAGCTCAGTTCTCAGGTCCACAGGTTCAAACAGATGGCTGCTGCATCGTGTCCTCCTCATATGGAGAGGGGTTGTATGGTTGGGTTTGTTAATCATCCACTGGCAGCTTGTCATCCAGCTCTAACTGACTACCCTGCTGCTCCTCAATTTTCCCAGAATCCTGCATCAGCTGCCGTCTCTGCACCTCGGCCTTCAGATTTTCCAGGTCCTTTTGGCTGTGAGAAGAAATCATTGGCTTGATATATAATTTGTTTATTTATATTTTAAGTTTTTTTTATGTTTTAAGTCTCTTCTGCTCACCAAGGCTGCATTTATTTGATAAATACAGTAAAAACAGTAATATAGTGAAATATTATTACAATTTAAAAAGGGTTTCCTATTTGAATATATTTTAAAATTTAATTTATTCCAGTGATGCAAAGCTGAATTTTCAGAATCATTACCCCTCAGAAATCATTCTAATGTTATTTGATGCTCAAGAAACATTTCTAATTATTATCAATGTTGAAAACAGTTTTAATTTTTTTTTCAGGATTATTTGATGAATAGAAAGTTCAAAAGAACAGCATTTATTTGAAATAAAAATATTTTGTAACATTATAAATGTCTTTACTGTCACTTTTGATCAATTTAATGCATACTTGCTGAATAAATATAAATTTATCTCTCTCCCACCCACCCAAAAAATAATAATTGTACTGACCCCAAACTTTTGAATTGTCTGTTACAAAATATTTATATTTCAGATTTTTTTTTTTTTTTTTTACTTTCTAATCATCGAAGAATCCTGAAAATGTTTTCAAACTGTTTTCAAGATTGATAATAAGAAATGTTTCTTGAGCACCAAATCAGCATATTAAAATGATTTCTGAAGGATCATGTGACACTGAAAACTAGACTAATGATGCTGAAATGTCAGCTTTGATCACAGGATTCAATTACCTTATAAATTACCCCAAATTTTTTTTCGAAAACAACATGTTCAGTTAAAAATCTAAAGTTTTTGTAAAATAATGATATGCCATTTCACTCTGGCTAAATTGGACTAAAATTATATAACATGACAAAATATTTAAAAGACTTTAAACAGATCAATAAAACAAAATGGTGTAAACCTTTCCTCACCTGAGAGGAATAAAGATGATGCCATTGATGATATTAAGCTGTTCCAGAACACTGGCCATGTTTGGTGCCGTAAACTACAGAGAGAGAGAAAATAAACCATCAACAAAGATCCTGAAAAGATCATGTAACAATGTTTCGCCATTGAGGCCCAGGACAGCTGAGGTGTGACTGACTTTGAGAGGCATTATGCTAGCGTTTGATCCGTTCTTGTAGATCTCGTTCATAGTTCTCTGTAGAGCCACAGCCTGCTGTGTGAGGTACTTCAGGTACTCAGAGCTCTCCTTCGTCTTCTCATGACCTTCACCAACCTTAAACACAAGTGTATTGTGTAGTCATTAACATTTATTATGATATTATCAGTGTACAATAACTTCATTATTAAAATCAGCCTTTTATTTGTATACAGTCATTAATTGTTTTGTTTGCACAACCAATTGTAAGATTAAAAGTGCGGTCACATTTACCATTGTTTGTGAATTTTCACGAGCAAAATCAATAGGAATCTACAACATCAGGATTTTCACATTTCCCCATGTAGATTTCACAACGGCTTCAAGATGGTCACATGAATTTGGTGGATTGACCAACAGAAGGCTGCTTGATATGATCTAATAGTGACTTCTGTGTGAGTAGTGCTTCATATATTTCTACACTGGACAATGGACTTCCTTTGGCTGCTAAATTTTCTGGAATTTCACTAACATGACTGCATCTTAAATGCATCATTAAAATGACATCAGGTCCGCCCTATATGGGATAGCAGGTCTGATATACTGTACCTGGTTCTTGTATATGGTATACCCCTCTTTCTCATGCTGCAGTGCGGAGCGAAACTCCGCCTTGCTCTCATAAACTCTGGCCACCAGGTGATGACTGCAGAAGAACAGAGAGGATGAACATTACTACACATTTTGACTGCATATGACACCAATGATTTGAACTAGGTCTGGGTTGACAATATTGATTAGTTAGATGAACCAATATCGATTCTTAAATCCCAAGAATTAATCTTCTAGTTTTTATGCTGTTTTCTGTTGATGCGTGAACAAAACTGAACTGATCGTTATTTGTAGCGCGCCTCCCATTCAATAAATCGCAATAAGCTTTGTTACTTTTGATATGAAACCGTCTTAGCTTTCAAATTGTCAATTTTATTAGGAAATTCAAACAATAAATGACGTTTTGACGTTTTTTTTATATGCCGTGAATATCTCTTCCTCTTTACTACTAGTTTTAGCACAAAATAAGCATGAATGAACACCAGAAGATATGTTGAAAGAAACAATAAAACTTACTGTAATCTATCATGTCTCATGTTATCACTCAAAGTGTTTCAACCGCAGAAAGACGTCAATAAAACAGCTTGTTAACGGTTTCATAAGTACGTTTACCTCAGCAAAGCCATTTAATGTCCATAACTTGCTATTCAGCTTGAAAAATAGAGGAACATTTTGATAAAAATATGCACGATATTGCATATTCATAATTTTTTTTTTTTACATAACCTTTAAGTGATGTTGCATTTATTGTATTTATTGTAATGAATCTGTCACGAAAACAAGTTATGACAGCCGCCATTTAAATGTTTATATTTAAATGAAGAATTGGAGCAGAAACATAATTATATCATTAAACAGTTGCCATTTAAATGTATGTATAGAGTGGACTCTGTTGTTAATTTTAACCTTTTATATTAATGTACCAACTGACAGATTTCCCTGTATATTTTACAGCTTCAGTTGAGAGCTTGTTTTACTTAAGAAAAACTGACATGTATTGTGCCTGACATGGCCAAACGAATAATCGAATTGGAATCAAATTAATTGCATTGCTCGAATTTGAACTAGTGTGTAATCAGACGCATGTACCTGAGGGCTACTTTCAGGGATCGTGTCCCATGGTATTTTGAATTGATGGCCAGGGCGTTCTCCAGGAAACGCAGAGACAGGTCATACTCCATCACACCATGAAGCACCAGACCAATATTGCTCTACGTCAAAGACAAAGGATCACAGTGAGACATTGGCATTGTTCCACTTGCCTCAACTTTAGTGACCACAGGAATTCAATTTTCTCTCATCGACAATTCAGGGTTTACATCAACAAATGAAGGTCAGAACATTCGGTTTAGTTCTTTGCAAATCAAAGGATGGCCACAGGTTCAGCACTGAATCAAACTAAATGTTTTAGGCTTACATCGAGCAGGGCCATTTCAGGATGGTCCTCCCCACACACCACGAGCATGAGGTAGCGAGCGCGGTACAGCAGCTTCAGGGCAGTGGACAGCTGGCCGTTGGCAAAGCAGTACAAAGCTAAGTGCATCTGTGGAGAACAAACATGAAACATTTAGAGATCACAGAGACCGGTTTGAGGTTCATTTATTGTTTTCATTAGAGTTTGTAGTAGAACATTTGTACAGTTTCTGAAGAAAATCTGAGTGGTTCTTGCCAGTATCAGATCTGAATATCTGCTAGTACGTTTCTAGGTGATTACCAAGCTGTTGCTTGGTGATTGCAAGAGCAATACAAGTATATGTTAAGAGCATTTCAGGCGGTTGCCTAGATTCTTCAATGCTTGTCTACGGGATTTTCTTTCCAGTTTTATCGTCTGTTTATTCATGTCTTATCCCTTAGAAAAGTAACAGCACACCACATGATTTGTGTGTGTTGAAAAGGGGTTTGTTTAAAGTAAGAGCAATAGAACGAACCTTAGCAACCACAACAAATAAAATATGTACAGAAAATTATGTAGATACTTACATATTCTTGAATAGTGTTGGGGTGTTCAATACCCAGTGCTCTCTCACTCATCAGGACAGCCTTCTGCTGATTGCTCAGAGCCTTGAAAAGATGGGGAGGAAAAATCAGCATCACTAAATCCTAAAGAATTATCAATAGACTAGTGTTGACAAAACTACTCATTCTTTTTTTTTTATTACATTTTTAGAATAATATATAGAATAACATTTTCAAATAATAATAAAGCTGTAAAATTAGAGATAAAAATTAGTAGTTCATATGTATGCTGGGCACTCTATTTCAAAATAATAAATAAATTAGTTTTGTAAAATAATAGTTTTGTAAAAAAAAAATGTAATGTAGACATTTAGATTATATTACATCATAGATTAAATTACATTATCAATCAAAATTTTAGGGGGATTTCATGTTTTTGAAAGTAGTCTCTTATGCACCCCAAGGCTGCATTTATTTGATCAAAAAATAGCAAAAAAAATACAATTTAAAAAAAGAAATTCAATCACTTCTTATTTTTATTTTTTTACATTTTATTCCTGTGATCAAAGCGGAATGAACAAAAATGTATTTATTTCAATCTTACTAACCATTTAATCAAAAAAATGTAAGCACGAGTATAAAATTTAGAGATTTTTATGGGTGCTTTCACACCTGAGCGTTTGTTTCGGACCCTGGTGCGTTTTCTCCCTTGGTTCGGTTCATTGAAGCATATGTGAACTCGGCAACAACCAAAACAATCGCTCCGAGACCGTTTGAATGAGGTGGTCTCGGGCCGATTGCAAACGAACTCTGAGGCAGTTCGCTTGAGGTGTGAAAGCAATCTGACCTAACGGACCAACGAACCATTGCGGAAAATGTACTATATAAATAGCAGTAGTGTGAGATTCTGTGAGTGAGCACATTAGTTATCACAGCTGAAAACCAAAAGAGCACCCCTTCATCTTAGAATGTTGTGTAATTGCGCTTTACCGTGCGAGAATACTGTCCCGATGAAGACTTGATTCCTGCTCTAGCAGCATTATACAGAGAGTGCGCATTTGAATTTGCTGAAGTATTAATACGAATGTATATATAATTTACCAGCGGGAATGACGGCTACATTCATATAGTGTTTGCATGTCTCGACAGTTACAAATAAAGCAACAATAAGCTCATGGAGCGAACTTGTAAATAATCTGGATGTATGATGCAAAGGAAACGCTGACCATAAGAGGACAGTTACTCGCATGTGACTTGCATGAACACAATTTGGTACGCTTTGAAAGGTTGCCTTGTGGAAGCGAACCGAGAAGAAAATGCAACATTGTAACAAATTAAGTCCCTGTTTTGGAACAAAACAAACGGTCTATAGGTGTGAAAACACCCTAAAATTATTTGAAACAAATTAAGTAATTTGTATCCAAACATTTAAATGGTAACAGTTTGTAGGATGTACCTCAGGGTGATCACCCATGATGTAGTTGAGTCGGGCCAGAAGGCGCAGGCAGGCACAGATCTCCACGTGCATGGCTCCATACACATTGTTGAAGAGGTTCAATGCCTCGTTGATGAGCTCACAGCCCTCCTTTAGGAAGCCTAAGAAACGAGGACATCAATCAGCATAACAAAACCATTGTTTGTGGAGGTTCATTTATGATGTGTTTTAAGGTACCTTGCTGAACCTTGGCCTGCCCGCTTTGGAAGAAATGGAAGGCATCTGAGGCTTTGGGGTTGACGTGCTTCACAACGGGGAAGATATTCAGGATGTCCTCCTCGGTGAAGGCCGGCTTGTGGCGGCTGTCAAAGTTGTACTCTTTTATTAAGATCTGCAGGGGAAGCACAAAGGAAAGCCTTGTCAGTACCGGCCTGACGGAGCACATCAGAGACACGTAGCAAGATCGATAACAGCACTACCTGAATGCCAGTCTTGACTGATATCTCCCTCAGCAGTGTGATCTTCTGCAAGTTGTACTTCTCCACTGCTTGGTCCACACTTTCACTGTGAAACATAAAGCACAACACCATTAAGGCCGTGAAACAAACCAACAAAAAATTTGTAATAAAAACAAAAACTCTGCAGTCGCATTGTGTGTGGTTTCACACAACACAAAGACTACAGACAATGGCCAACCATGTTCAGCTCATGCTTGAGAGGAAATAATTCAGCAACAGCAGATATATAATGCTTAAAGCAGCGCTTGCTTACCATTTGGAATATGAATCGCTTTCTTTATTCCAGGCGATAATGTCATGAAATTTTTGCAAACTGGAATGCTCAGGTAAGAGTATGTGAACGGCCTTCAGTCTGTGCCATCTTTTTACTACTTTGATCACTATCGCTTTTCTTCTTGTGTACTGACTGGTTCGTTAAAGTCCCCATGAAATCAAAATGTAGTTTTTTTTTAGCTTTTAGTATAATTATGTAAGTCTTAAGGTTATCTATAAGCTAGTGTGCTCCATGCAGCTGTAGCAAAATGCTATTGGCTATTTAAAAAAGGGGGAGGGGCTACATATGTCCCGCACTATCTTCCAGTTTTAGTAGAAATTACGACAACACAGTGAATAAAGCTGCACGTTTCAAGGAACTTCAGACTTTTCTCTCTCACCAACGAATGCTTGATTCAACATTTTCAACATGCTCAATTGGCTAAAAAGCCACAGGCAAAGTTCAACAAGTCCCAACGATGCAAAAACGAAGCTGAAGCTTGGTGTATCAGGGCCTTTAGTCTCTAGAATACTAGGTTAATAAAACCAGGGGTGCTTATATATTACTAGTTCTCACCATTGCAGATTAAAGTGATAGTAGCTTTGTGCTTCAGAGGTAATGTTCTTCCACAGCTCACTGGGTGTCAGGCTGGCCCAGGTCGTGTTGTCTCCTCCACCGGGGACACGGTTACGTCTCTTGCGGCTCTTTCTGCGGGACACCAGCTCATCTGCAGGAAGGTGAGCCACTGCATCTGGGAAAGAGCTCAGGAGGCAGTTCAGGAAGTGGCTCACTGCAGCGGATAAAGCAGAGAGCTCCACACCCTGCAAATCACAAACACACAAGCATTAACACAAAGATAAATGCTAATGAATAATAAACAGCAACAAAAGTAAAAGTACAATGGTACTAACATTGTTTTATTGAAAATGTATCATGGCAATACCATAAATCAACAGTACCATGTAAATACCATGGTAAAGATATATGGTAAGCTATATATGTACACTAGTTAAAAAATGTGGAGTTATTAAGAAAGAAAATAAATTTTATATTCAGCAAGGATGCAATAAATTGATCAAAAGTAAAAGCACACATTTATAATGATTTCTATTTTAAAAAATCTATGAAAAATCTATTCATAATAAAATCCTGAAAAACATCAATCCACAAAATATAATGCATCATTCTATAAATATAATGCACGTTTTCAACTTTGATGATAATATAAAATCAGCATATTAGAATGATTTCTGAAGGATCATGAGACACTGATTCAGCTTTGAAAAAATTATATTATAATAATAAATGGGATAAATAAATAATAAAATATAAGTTATTTTAAATCGTAATATTTCAAAATATAATTTATTATATTTTTAATCAAATAAATGCAGCCTTGTTGAGCATAAGTTACTTATTTCAAAAAACATTTAGAAAAATCTTACAGAGCCCAAACTTTTGAATAGTAGTATGCATGTACAAAAAAAAAAAAAAAAAGTAATATGTATGTAACATGATATTCCTGTCAATGTACCATAGTAGTAACTTACCTGAAGATATGTTTTGAAGATATGCTTTGCACATCTGGTGATCAGCTCACTGATTCCTATTCTCTGCATGCACAAACAAAACAAATTAAATCCATAGTTTTTATTATATATAAAAAAAAGTTAGAAATAAAAATATATTTTTGTAATATATTAAATTGTCAGGAGCACTTTATTTTACAGTACGTGCACTTAAGTGTACTTGCCTAAGAAAGTACTCCGTAATATAAGGTAACTACATTAAGGTGGTTAAGGTTATGTTTACAGGTAGGTTCAAGTTTAGTACCTAGTTATTACCCAGTTAATGTAGTAACTATAATAAGTACATACGCGTAACAGGACTGTAACGTAAAGTGCTACCAAATTATCCTTCACTTACATAGATGTGTTCAAGTTGTGCTTTTGCAGGCATGTTGTCCACAAACTCCAGCACAGTACCAAGATAACGCACATTAATGCCACGCTGATGAAGGGCTTCTATCATTGTTGCTCCATCCATAGGCAAAGAGCTGTGATCTAAACAGTCTTTTACCTGTGCACAAAGGTAAAAACCATTCAGCAGCCAAATTAATATATTCTAAAAAAACTTTCCAAAGGTGTATATGCCTTCATCCATATTTTAGATAGATAAAATCACTAACAAAAGAAGGGATCTGGCAGGACACTAGGAAGGCTGCCGCCTCTTTGAGAAGCTGCTTCTGTTTCTGGATGTCCTCAGCGCTGTCATCTGGGAAGCGTACTCCTGTAAGAGATGGATGAGGTCATGTGATCAACTTTGCCCATATTGTTAAAAAAATAAATCACACACACACTAAAAAGAATACACTATACCTGGAGAGAAGATATCTGGATTGAAGCGAATGTCAAAAGAGGTGTTGCTGATGGAGCCTACAGCTTTACAGGCGTTGAGGACCACCTCTCGACTTTTAGGGTCTGTGAAAAGCAAATGTTCCACAAAATGTCAATTAATTCACCATATAAGCAGCAAATAAATAAATAATTAATTAAAATAAATAAATAAATAATTGTAAAAAAGATCACAAATTAAGCAAACAAAATGATTGATAACCATGATAAGGTGTTTGGTTGAAGCAGAGGTTTTCAAACTGGAGGTCTACAAAAGACATTGATTAAATTTAAAGGGGTCATGAACGGCAATTTTTTTATTCTTTTAAAATATTTAATTATCGATTTTTACATAAAAAATTGTCATAATTTCGAAATAAAAGTCCATTTCTACTCTGATTTTAGCCCACTTATTTGAACGCTTTGTTGGCGTGTCTGCTGTGAGACTCCAGTGTAAACCGCTCACTTCTGTGATTGGCAAACATCTTTGCATTTGAAATAAGTATTACATGTGGAACTCAAACTTTTTCTACATTTTTACTATTACAGCTGTCAAGATAAACTAATCGTGAAGAGTGTTGATAGCATTATATTTAGATCAACTCAGGTCGAATGAAAGGTTGGAGCGATGAGCATTGTAGCCGATGCCAAAAACGAGTCTGAACTTGGTTTCAATTAAAGCTGTTTTTGGACTAATGAGGAAGCTGAGTTCTGAAACTTGCAGGATGTTTTGATAGTACAAATGATCTCTTACATGTCAAAAGATCAAGGAAAATTTGATTTCTCAATTCATGACCCCTTTAAAATTATCTCATTATAAATGGAGCACAAATGGATTTTTATATATTACATGTATTTTACAAATTAATATTTCAAATGTATTTTAATATTTGTGTTAATTTTCAATTTGAATATTAAAACATCTATATAAAGTTTGAAAAACCCTGGTTTCAATTAGTAGCATAATTAACAACGGGGTTATAAAACCACCATCACCACACGTGAATCCAACACACAATAAATGGATTTGGTTTTAATCGGAAAAAACTCAGGTTTTCTAATCACCACAGAGAAAGATTAGAAGGGAGTGTCGTCAGGAGGAAGATGTGGGGATAATAAACTGAAGTCCCAACACAGTGGAGCCAGATTACTATAAAGCCAATCTAGGAGATCCTAGTCTCCGTTAATGAGTCTCAGAGAGAACATGAGCACACAGCAAGAGGAGAGATGCACTGAATAAACACAGATAGCAAATGAAAAAGACAACAGAAGCATCTAATGAGTTGATGACAGAACTCAGATGAAGCTAAGATAAAAAAAAAAAGCTGTATGAGTGCATGTCTCTACCAGCTCTTGCTCTTGTTCCCTCTCATGCTCTTTTCGGTCGCTCACAGGACGTACCAATACCTGATCCATCTTCTGCTGCTAAGGACTCGGCCAGCTCTTTAGCTTGGGCAAGTCCAGGAATTATTTCATCAGCTTCCTTACCCTCCAAGAGACTATCACACCCTCCATTCTGCCTCTCTGGGGCTGAAGGCTCATGAGTACCATTGGTGTTTGCAGTAGGAACTGGGGCTTTCTGATCAGCTGGGGCTTCCTGGTTATCAGGAGCAGAGTTTTCGGACACAGTCGTTGCCTCTGAGTCATCAGGGGTCAGAGTGGATTCAGAGGAAGTTGGAGAGGTTGGCTTGTCGTCAGGAACCTTTTCAGATGCTTCAAGAGCCTGCGGTTTGCTTTCAGGCTCCACATCTGCAGTGCTCGTGTCATGCAGGGCTGCGGTCTTGTCTTTGTTTGCTTTCTGCTGCATCAGCTGGAGTGCTGCCATCTTCATGAAGAGGAGATATCTGAGGCACAAGAGGATGACATGTTTACACCCACCGACAAACTAGCCTTCAGGACATTCAAGAAATTAGCAATTAAGGAGAAGACTAAATACTTAGAAAATGTGTGTGTAGAATAGAGATTTTATTACATTTTATTGTGGATTATTTATTTTTTACTTTTTAATTGTGGTAATAGTTATATTTTTTTTTAATAGTAACCATTACAAAAATCACTAACTAAACTAAAATATATGTAAATATTAACTATAATATATATAATATATATATTATATATAGTTTACTTTAATTTTTTTTGTAAGTTACTAAGAATAAAAAATTATAATATTAACAATAATTATTATTATTTTACCTTTAACTATTAACAAAAATTTAAAATCTATGTAAATTAGATAATTATCAAATTAAATACATAATTATTTATTATATGTAATTTACATAGATAGATAGATAGATAGATAGATGGATAGATAGATAGACAGACAGAGAGTTATATAAGTTACTAATAATATTAATAACAATTATAATTATTAGTAGTAGTAGCGGTAACCAGTACAAAATTAAAAGGTAAAATGGGTAATTTTCTTTTTTACTCTTTACCTTTTACTTTTAATTTTATACTAGTTACGGATAATAATAAAATATTTACCTATTTTTCTTTTTTAATTTTGTACTAGTAGTTACTTATAATATATTAATAATAAAAATATTAATCATGAAGATGATTATTATTATATAAAGATATACATCATGATTAACAACAAAGTATGTTGCTTCATTCTTATGAGATAATTTTACGGTGACTTTTTGGAACCTGAAAGTGATACACAAACCATACAACAAATGGGAGAGCAACTTTACTCAGATTTGATGGAGCATGTTGATCAAGTAGCAGGAACACACCTGTGCTCTACAAAGGCCTCAATGAGCTCCTGGCGCAAGCAAGCCAGCCGATGGCGATGTAGCCGAGGGAAACCCAGCTTCAGGCTCTCGGCCGTGAGCTCTTCTCCTTCCACTGGCAGGAAGTTGAGGTCAGGAGGGAAGGTACGCAATAGGTCCAGGATGTAATGGCGCCCATCATTGCCAATGATACCCTTACACTCCACAGAAGAGCAAAGCTCTACAGAGGCGTCTTTCTCGTTGAGAACAGCATGCCGCTGCACCTTCAGGGGGCGGCTGGTCTTCTCCAAAAACTCCAGATACTTGGGATGGGACACTACGGTCTTGCCAAAGTCAATGGAGCCATAGATGACACTCTGCTCTTGCTCCCGCTCCAAGATGCCAGGAATGATGGACTGAGCGGTTACACGGTAACCTCTGTAGTCCACCACCACCGTGCCCAGGGTGTAGAGCCCCTCCACGTCCACAGCACTGTATGCCCTCACCCCGTTCAAGTCGTTGGTGGGGGCGGTGTGGGCGGCAGCGTCCCCGCCCAGCTCCCTGTAGTGGTCACGTACGTCAAAGCCCAAGCTGAAGAAAATGTTGTTCCAGATGAACATCTGCATACGCGTCTCCTCTCCAGGATTGATCGCCATGACATTGCCATCGATCACTGCCATCGCACCACGCGTCGCCGCAGCAGCAAAGTCGCTATGAACCTGAGGAACAGAAGTGCGTTGGTGAGCTGAATAATTTATCAAGTGAAAACGTACTTGTTCTGAAACTTGTGCTGGCATGTTCACCTTGAATATGGCTCGTTCTCTCAGCAGGCGCTCAGGGAGGTTCTTACGAGAAAGTTCTCTGGTTGTCTGGAGCTCCTCGTTCCAGTCTCTAGTCTATCATAGAGAACAAGAACATTTTAATAGCCCTATAAAAAAAAATCAACTAAAAATTTAAGCTTTGTAGGACATACTTGGCCAGGTATGTGCTCTTCATAACCCAGGCGGGAGGTGTAGGCATCCTCAGCTCTCACACAGTCCATGGCATGGTCAATCTGTGGTGCAGTCCAGCTGTACACTTGGAAGGGAGTAGCTATTCTCTCAAACGGATGTCTTTGTACCCTATTATCAATAACATGACATAACATAAATGAAGATGGTGGGAGAAAAAAAGGCCTCTAAAACTGACACAAATAAACATTTAGACCAGATGTTCTCAACTAGGGGGCCTCAGCAAACAATCACAGGGGGCCACAGGATGACATCAATGTATTTAAATTAATAAATTATTAATGTATTCTTGAATCTAAACTAAAATGCTAAATCAAGATGTAAACTGAAATCATATAATAACTATTGTTTTTATTGAAGAACATAAGTTCTTGAAACTCCTGAAGTACAAAATGAATCATGATTAATTCATTTAAATATCTCAATACTCCTAAGTTTCAGTAAATAAAAAAAAGTTTGAAAACAAGCAGCTTTGTCATAACTACACCAGACTTCCCTGAAGGGAGGATTTCTGATTTTGTGACCACATATGACTTGCGACATCATAGCGCTACTACTGTTTGTTGATAATGCACAGTAAAGAAAGCTGGCCTCCTGCTGCTCCCAAGTGTCCTTTGTCACACTCCTGATTAGGATGTTAATACTAAGTGCAAACGTGGACTAGCTGAGATAAAATGGTTCATGATTCTTTAAACAGGCTAGAGCCGGTTTCCGCAAAAGGAGTTCTTTATCAGTTTAATCCAAACATAAGTGAAAGGTAAACTAAAGTGGTATTAATAATGTATTACCTCTTCTTTTGCAGAGCAGTGAAGTTCTTCTTGAAGGTAGGGCTGATCTGACTCAGCAGTTCCACTAGAGAGTGGCTGAGGAAGCTGGGGTTGGCTGGTTTGGGGCTGAAGATATAAGTTGTGGACCTGCGACAAATCACCAATAATATTACAATTCTACACTATTTTGTCAAAAATAAATTAAAAATAAACACTAAAATCAATCATTTTACATGCTACAAATGAATATAGGCATCACATTATTATAATGTAACAAAGATTGTATGAATTATTGAAATAATGCAGGCTGATGGCTTCAACAAAAGCATATAACATTGGTTAACAACCTCGTAGTTCAAAGTAGGCCTGGTTTTATCATTATTATCATTGAAGGCAAGGTAGGTGATTTGTTCTAGAATTTCTTTTTTTGTTATGCTGGTTGAAAGTCTTTTCACTAATTGAGTGGTCTAAATGTATTCATATGTATATACATTGTCTATGGAAGGTGTAGGTCCACAAAATGTTCGTCCACTCACTGCATTCAGTCCGAATGCAATAATAGGATGTCCTGCCTGCCTGTCAACGTACGTATTTTCATACCTCCGCGCACCTGCTCACGCAGATATCAGCACGACATCAGCACGTTTCATGCTATGCAGAGTTAGACAGACATCAGTCACAGAGGGCCGAATAATTTTTTTCAATTTATTTATGCGTTTCAGTGGCAACACTATCAACGGCAAAGCAGTCAGGTGGTACAGGTCAGTGCTCTTTAAGTTGTTTACGTTCATTATTATTGTAATATTATGTGCTTTGAGATTTGAGGTAGTTTAACGCCATCTCTCGTCTCATGACGCTTTGCAAACTCTGATGTGCGTTCGTGTGTTTTGAAGAAGGCGTTTGGAGATGCTCTGAAGGGAGGGTGGGATCTCAAGCTTTCAAAGCTAACATGCTATTGCAAGCCACTCCTAAATTTGCCTACCTTTAAAAATTAAGAAAATTGGGAAAATTGGAACCCAACTACTGCACTCTACAACTGATCATGAAACGCCACATTGACCCATCAGAATCAAGTATTCATGAGGGCAGTGTAATAAATTAGATTACTGATTGAGGTAGAATCCGCGGGTGGAGGCAGTGATGCTGACGTGTCTGTCCTCAACAGTCACGATGTACAGATACATAAGGTCTCCGTGCATCTTCCTATTGCCAGGCGGTGGGTTCCAGCCACTCATTGTCAAGACCTTCAGGCACTGCATAGGCTGTAGACAGAGGACAAGGCAAAAGTAAACTAAAATCTCAAAACAAAAGCAAGACATCATGAAAGAGTCATGGCAAAAATCTATAATCTGCTCTCACCTTCCAGTCTTTGTTCTGCGGCTGAAGGGGAACTAAAGGACGCTCTTTGCTGCCTGGCAGAATGTGTTCAGGTGGTGTGCAATCAATCTGCTCAAGTTCACTGCCCTTCTTTTTGCGTCTCCCAGTATCTGCGGAAGGTAAGAGCAAACAGGCAATCGAATACCAGCTGTCAATCTCCTAGAAACCATTTAAGACTTCACATTCTTCCTGTCACAGACCTCCAAGATCTCCATCCGTGAAGACACTGAGGAACGAGAGGGAGTTGCAGTCCACTCCATTATAAGCGTCTGATGGATCAAGACTCTTCAGCAGGTCTCTGATGTGACGGACGTGAATGCGAGCTTCACGCACTGTGTAGGGCTCTACGGTATGGAAACAGAAACGTTGAAAGCTCAGTATCTTCAAATGAGACGTATACTTATGATAGAAGGTCTCGAATTATACCTTCGACCACTTTGAGAAGGGAGCTTTCCTGCAGGCCCTCAATGGACTTGAGCTCAGCAAAGTTGTCAAGTACGTTGCCGTCGAGCTGCAGGGAGAAGCAGGTGCGGTGGCAGGTGTCCTCGCGGTCCATCAGTACTTGATGGATCTCTTGCACCATCTCTTGTGGTGACACCTGAGTAGGAACCACAGATTTTGTTACAATATTTTGTTACAAATGTCTGTGATGTGAAGTCAGTGCAAGAACAGGAATTACCTGAAGGTCAAAGGGTTCGGTTCCAGGTGCTTGGATCTTCACAGTGAAGCCAGTGTCTTGAATTACGATCACTTCCTGTTCGTTGGCATCCTCTGCAAGGTCTGCATCGGCACTGCCATCCTGCTTGGAGTCGGCCTGATCGTGACCAACGTCCCCGTTCATTACTGCTGTGTCCCCACGGTGTCCTGTGGGTAGAGGAATAAAAGTGTTACAATCATTTATATTTTAGTTTAACTTTCAGAAAATGTATGAAGTTTTGACATATTTTAATCTTGTGAGGTGGCGTTAGTTAATACCAATTATTATGTTATAATTATTAAAGTTAAATAATAATTATGAACCAGTTAATCAAAGAATCATAAAACAGTTTCAAACTTGTTTGTGATCAGTGATTAGAATCAGACTGAATCACTCACCCACAACTGACTCCCTCACTAAACCAGAAGTCAATTTTCTGTCATGAACACCTCTAAATGTGGTTTGTAAGCCTTACGTGAGTCTGTTAGTGTTTACTGAGGTGCTGTTCATACGACAATGAGTAAATAAGACACATTCACAACATGTAAAATTTAAATAAAAAAAACAACAACTAAAAACGGTACAAATATAAATCAAGATCCCTAGAGTGAAAGCATACAATGGGAACTACTTTATACCACATACAACTAGAAAAGACCATAGTTCATATAATATGAAGTTATATATTATTAAAATATTCTTTTATATGAAAAAGTATAGTATTATCAATTTAATATTATCATAATAATTTATAATAATTTTTTTTTTTAAAAAGGATCTTAAATGTTTAATTTCAGGAGCCGAAGTCTTTTTTCTTTTTTTACCTAAAGCCCTGGGGCCGTATTCACAAAGCATTTTATCTTACCACTAGGAGTACTCCTAAATCGCACTAAAATATTTTAGCTAGGAGTTTTCTCTTAAAAGTTATTCACAACGCCTTTCAGACCTACTCTTAGTAAAGAAAAATGACAACTCCTAAACTAAGAGTGAGTCTTCGTTGCTATGGATGACGTCATTACTCATGCACGAGCTTGACTGAAGTGACCACCTTGATTGGCTGATGATTGTAACGCGGGAATGATTCCAAACACCTCCCCTACGATGATGAGTGACAGGTGACAGGTCTGAGAATGCGTGAGCTACACAAGTAGTGCGAAGGACGGAAGATGATGAATAACTGAATAAATAGCCTAAATGAATAAAAGAGTAAGGCAAAACAAATAGCCTAGTAGCCTAATGAAACATATGGATTGATGCAATATCTTTGCAACATTATTGAATTAATCTGTCACTATATGCCTCTGCCTACGTTTGCAAAGGGAAGAACATTTTAATTTGATTCACAATGAAACGTTACAATTAGTTTACATGCAATGAGTAGCCTAGTTTTGGTTGTTGTTGGTGGCGTTATTGCATCCCTAATGCCTACAATGCAAAATTGTTCCCTCTCGATTGGAAGCTCCTGTAGCGCCGCATACGCATTTCAAAACATCGCAACGTGAAATGCCACAAAAAGCGGTTTGTGAATAGGCTAGGTCTTAGTGAGTTAGGAGTCCTCTCGACTTCTTTTAAGCTGTACCAGGCTTAGGTGCTACTTTTAGGGTTAAAATGCTTCGTGAATTACTCTTAGTCAAAAAAATGAGGAGTCCTAAAGTTACGGGTGACACGCCCATTATTTTTAGGAGTTGCTCCTAAATTCGCCAGTTAGGAGCTACTTTTAGCCTTAAAATTCTTTGTGAATACGGCCCCTGATTAATAACTCATATTTAATAACATTTTGTTATTGTACTAAAACTAAACCATTTTCAGTAATTGAAATAAACAAAACAAATATTGGATGAAAAACTAAAAAAAGGCAACCAAAAAAAAATGAAAATTAGAAATCCTCCCTCTGCAACAACAAGTTTAAGTACTAAAATGATTTAAACTGAAAAAAAGTAAGAATAAAATGACAAAAGCACATAACACAATTATAAAAATGTTACTATAATTAAAATGAAACCTGAAAATCTGACAATATAAAGCCAATTCAAACTATTAATACTATAATAGTATATAAATAATAAAAATAATAATACAAAAAAAACTTTTCCAATAATCATTATATTAGTTATAATAATTCATTAATTACAACCCTCTATAGTTTCACAAAGGACGTTACTCACAACAGTAATCTCACTAATCACTTAGCTTGTCGTTTCACAGGTACTGCTTAGCCTGAAGGAGTTGAATAAGGCTAGTGGATTTTTACCAGTAGGTCAGCCAACTAGCACACACCGGTCATCTTCTGAGGGCCTGTGACACTTCACACACTGTACACAATACAGCTCCCACTGCGCAATGCCGAGCTGCCATGGAGATCTCCACGGCAACAGTTTAAGTCCTGGGTCTCGGGGGGCAATCATTCCCGGCACGCTCTCCGGCTGAATGAATGTGGCGCTGCAATATCATCTGACTCAATTGTCTGAGGTCCCTTCTGCCTTACTGACTGATTCACTCAAACAGATCTGCTGAGGCGGCATGTTTTGTGATACACTAAACTGAATAAGATGACAAAGATTCGAGACTCCAGCCCAGGCAGACTAGTTTTCCAATGCCACAGCTGTCTCGGCCATAACTCACAGATAAAATACACTGTTTGCTTAAGACAACTGCAGCATGTCCTTGGCTCTCCTCAGTGGTCACGGCTATGACAACAAGCAGCTGGTCTCACACTTCAGACACCGAGGACCACAGGGGAGGCGGATCAAACGGATTTCACAAAATTCCCCAATCCACATATTTATATATTAAATACGTATGCCTAAGTGTAAATAGCATGTAATGAGTCATTTATTTTCACTGACTTAAAGGAACACTCCACCGTTTTTTGAAATAGGGCTTATTCACCTTCTTTCCTACATTTAGATAGGTGGGCAAATGCATTTTTGTCTCAGTGCATGCATTGTTTTAGTTTGACAGGGTCGGCGCTAGCTTAGCTTAGCATAATGAATGGAATCCTTTGTTGCCAGCTAGCATGTCCTGAGTAAAAGTGATATAAAAAAATAAAAAAAACCACCTAATTACTTCTTGTGGCCTGCGTATTCACAACAAGTACAAATAGCGATGCAGATTAACACTAGACGATTTCCTATGCAGATATTGACTTGGGACTATATTAGGGGGAAGCACAGGCGAAGCACTGCTACTTGGGCGCAGAGATATCACGCCCAAGTAGCAGTGCTTCGCCTGTGCTTCCCCCTAATATAGTCCTTAATATATAAGTCAATATCTGCCTAGGAAATCGCCTAGTGTTAATCTGCATCACTATTTGTACTTGTTGTGAATACGTAGGCCACAAGAAGTAATTAGGTGGGTTTTTTTAATTTTTTAATATCACTTTTACTCAGGACATGCTAGCTGGCAACAAAGGATTCCATTCATTGTGCTAAGCTAAGCTCACGCCGACCCTGTCAAACTAAAACAATGCATGCACTGAGACAAAAATGCATTTGCCCACCTATCTAAATGTAGGAAAGAAAGTGAATAAGCCCTATTTCAAAAAACGGTGGAGTGTTCCTTTAATGGAATGTGGAGCTTGTGCTTCCTTTCAGTCACTTACAGCAGCCATCTTCAGTTCAACACGAAACCGACTGTTTCTTCAGATCTAGCGGCACCATATGGGTATTTTATCTTGCTCTAGATTGAGTGTTTACACAGATCTCCCCCAATCCAATCCAAATCTAATCATGAGCATTAGGTTAGATGGTTCTAAGTATAGGAGCTGCTAACACAAATTTTGAACCACCTTACTGCAGGGAAATTCTGTGAATGGAGTGTGTACTCAAAAGTATTTTTCATTTTCATTTTAAAGTTTTAATTTTGATATGTCTCAGGGTCACAATATAGTTTTTATAAATTTTCATAAAAAAAAATGTATTTAGTTCATACATCAACTGAAACCAAATGCAAATGAAAAACATTGCCTTTGCATCTAGCTGAAATAAATTGATGGATAAAATAAATTGTTTATGGTTTTCGTTTGAGTTAACTAATAACCCTGATCAGAATAAAGAAAATGAAAATACATCACTGAAATCTGTTTTTTTACAAATGGAAAACTACAACCTAAAGCAGTGGTTCTCAACCTTTTTGATTTCAAGGCCCCCCGTCGTCCACGACAATATCTGAATGCCCCACGACTATTCTAGTTAAGCAAGATTTACTGGACAAGGATTATGGATTTCATAAAAAAAAAAAATGATTTTTGTCTTTTTTGTGAATTTTTTTTCCTTTTTTTTTCTCATTTTAAATAATCTCGACTTCTCCTTGGAAGTTTGCTGGCGTCCCCTAGTGGGCCCCGGGCTCCTGATTGAGAACCACTGCCCTAAAATGATTTCAAGCCGGGCAATTCAGTGAATTGCATCACAAAAATGGCTTTTAAATAGAACAAAGTGTGTAAGAGGTTTGTGCCTTGGCATTGCACAACCCCAAAGTCAATCCCCCTGTCCTTTAGTTCTCCCTCTCACTGGGTGAAGTCCAGGTGTACGCCACATTCAGTGAATTTGATAGGCTGGAGGATCAGATGAAAACAGTTTACATTAGGCTACACTGACATGCTAATCTCCCTAGTCCCTATAACAGTCGAACATGTTCAAAGACTTCACTCCATCCTTTTTCCTTATAAGCCCATCACAATCTAGTTTAACACAATGCATCACATATGGCACTGGTGCAGAGGTTCAAATAACTTCAGTACAGAAATAAAACCCTGACGATTAATTTGCAACCATATGCAGGTAAATCATTCAGAGGGGTGAGGACAGATTTTACACTCCTAACTAGCCAAACTTCTAGTTTGTCCTATGCTAAAGCGAAAGGCAAGTGCAAAGTCCCATTGTGACAACAATAACACTTAAACAACAATCCCAAAAAATATATATTTTACTAAATGGAGGCAGCACAAATTGGCAGTTAAACCTGCACTGCAGTCACACACAAGGGACTCCTGCCAGACTTTATCACAACTGAGATTATGGTGGCGTAAGTGAGACACGAGTGAGGCTGCAGCCCATACAGATCCCCTTTGGAGAGGCATGATGTGTTGGGACAACAGAGCATGGTGTCGGAACAAATGGCACCGGCAATGCAAAAGCTGCAGGAAGTGATCCTTGTAATCTAAGTTATATAAAAAGTACACAGCCATGATTATACATACAGTATCAACATAGCCTCCCCCTTGAGGACCCATTATATGCAAAATATCATATCTTTAAGTGCAAGAAGAAAAAGGTGCATCTTCAAAAGGATTTGAGGCTAAAAAAAACTTGCAGATTAGCAATATAGACAACAGAGTAACAAACCAAAGATGGTCTAACCAGCTTCTTACATGGCTTTATTCATATTTATTGCGTGTATAATCATAATGCAATTGCATACAAATCATGTCAAATGCGCAAAGACAGCTATTTTCCAGCCAGAAAATTCACAGATCAGAGAAATCACATCAGTCACCATCCCGTGCATCAAATTCAACATATTAAACGTGTTGTCAGAATGACCAATTCCACAGCTGTCAGGTGCCATAACGACTGTCAGCCTCTTCCAAGGTCTCCTTAAATGTGACACGGATTGCAGCGGTTAGCTAACTGACAGTGTGCACAGCAGCCGGCTATTTGCTCTAAAATGATTTAATGACAGCATGTAACGTTAGCTAGAAAATAAGTCGTAAATTACAGGATCGCCCCCTACGTGCTAGGCAAAGGGTGTAATCCCAACACTTACCAAACAGATCCCACTATATTTAACTGGTAGCAATAACCTTCTATCGGCATACATGCACCATGATGACTTTCCATGCGTGGCTACTTCCGCATCCGGGTCGAGGAGCGCAACACTTTCCTGAATGAAAACAGGAGGGGGGGCCGATAAACGCACGCGCGTTTAAACAAGCTATACATTGCTAATACGAGATTTTGTTCAAGAACATATTCTAAACTGCGAGATATAATACGTTGTTTTGGTCATCAAAAGTATTCAATACAGGGCCACTTAAAATTCAGACCGTAGTAAAACCCCGCTCTCCTCTCTCCGGCTCAATGGTTTCGTCCCACTGAAGGTGACCTTCAGTTTATTCGTGTTCATGCGCGCTGTTACAGAACATGTGCGTCAAGATCTCCTAACACACAGCTACACTTTACAATGATGATAATGAAAGTTACCTTGTAAATAACGAGCAAATCTCCAGCGTTCACGTTTAAGAGCTTCACATAGTCGTTAAATAATTTACCCCAGATAGCAACTTGCTGTTGACTTAGCAGAGGCAGGAGTTAACATGTCTTGTTGAACGTTTGTTATTCTATTGTCATTTACTTCGTATTATATTGCAAGAGTCATTTTATGAGCATAAACTACTTTATTAGACAATTTCAATGAACCGTAGTATTGTTGAATGTAAATGGGACACATGAAATTATAATAAACACCTTTTTGTCACTTCTATTTGTGTGTACTCAAGACTAATGCCTGAGTAAACACACCTTACATTAACCTTTGTAAAAGTTCACCATCCTCCTACTAGCTTAACTTAGTCTGGCCTCCCATTAAAATAGCACAAATCGTGATTAATTCAACTTAATTGCTCATCTTTAAAACATTTAATTGGATAGAAATTGTTCAACCACTACAAGATAATTCAAACAATATTTAGCAAGTAATAACAAAAGACTTGGAAAAAAGCAGAAAGGGAACCCTGATCACAGCATACTGACACTGCAAGGACATTAAGTAAATTTTAGTTTGACAACCTACCTACTTACAGAAAATATAATATTGAGAACCAAGCTGTGAATAAGTTTATCTACACCAAGCAGCAAGATAAGATCTAAATCAAGAGCAGTAACGTTACTTATTAAGACTTAAAAAGTAAAGGCCTGCACAAGGTTGTGAGCACAATGAAAGCACCTAACGTTACTTCCCCTATTCAGAAACACAATGGTGTTTATGGGTGTAAAGCAGACACCCCTGCGGGACTGTGCCCGTTTATGTCCTTTGATACCTATTTCCCTTTGACCTCTATCCAGTTCCAGTCAATCATACATCAGATCTCCACACTGATTTACCCAAAAGTGCCTTGTATTAAAATGCAACAAGATCAGTGAGAGCTCAGTGATGTCTGCCTTTGTGGCTGCATGCTACAGTGCAAACTGCTTTAAAGCTCACATACCGCAAGCACATGGATCCTTCAAGGCTGTCTCCTTGCTGCTGTCTTTGCTGTTTGCTGTCTCGCCTTCCCGAGCAAGATCAACGGGCACTGATGCTGGGATGTCATCCGTCTTGCTAACCATGATTCGTTTCCCAGAATGCTAGTTTGGCTTCAGAGTTAGCAACAGATGTCCGTTGCTGAGAGCTGTGATGTGGGTCTGCTGAATGGCCTTCCGTCAGACGGAATGGCTAGTTACATCCAAAGATATTACAAAAACAACTTGACTTGAGAAGGACAGTTCTCAACTCAGCCTGTCTGTCACACGTGGTTTCTCCTCCTCTTGACCTGCTTGCCTTTGTATTTGTCCCACCCACCAAACACACGGCTACGGCAACCCTATAGCTCCATTTAGAGAAGCGCGTTTTACTGCCTCAGTTTATGTTGGTTGTTTAGTTTGTTCTTTATTTAACCCAATTCAATAAAAATGTTACGTAAGATTAATATAAAATTCCTGTCCAAATTCAGGAGAAAAAATGCAGCACAATACATCAAAAATAGTAATGGTAAGTGCGACTTACATTCGAGATTCGGTTCTTTCGAGCTCTTAATTTCAAAGACCTAGTTAAAAAAAATAATTGAACGTAATTTGTACGTAATTTTTACGCATTCTGGTTTAAAATATGGTTTAATATTGATATGTATCTTACGTAACAATATATCATTACGTAACATATAGCCTATAATGTTACGTAATGTATAGCCTAACACAATAGGCCTATAAAAATAAGCTTTTTTTTCCAGTATGGTAAACCCAAGCCTTTTTTAGTCGTTTTATCTTTTGGATGTCTTGTTAGTTATAGTTGTAAATGTTTAATGTTATGTTTAATGTCTAATAAAAAATATAGGCCTATTTAATGGAATACAAAAGTGAATTTCTAAAGACTTGACATGGAGACAAACTAATCTACTTTTCTTTTATTGTATGCACTCAAATATTTTTGGGGAATATGTTATTAGTTAGAAATAAAGGTCTCATCACTGCCTACTTTTAGAAATATTGTATTTGGAATGTTGACAAAATATGGAATTTCCTCAGTAATGTAGTGTTTATTCTTTGTCATTTTTATTTATAAACGTAATTATGAACTGAAGACAAAACATAATTTCTCTGTATTTTGTTTGTAACTATTTTCCATCATATAAATATATCAAGAGTAAAAAGGCCTGCAAATTTGCTGGCATAAAATGATAAGAGACTTTAATTTATTGGAAGATGTATGAAAAGGCTGCTCTTATATTATTGGTGCATTGATTCATCATTTATTTATTTATTTATTTAGTTGTATGTATGTATGTATAAATTAATTCCATTATAAATTTATTTTTTGTTCCATCACACACACACACACACACACACACTGAGACAGACCAACAGACAGACAGATAGATTGACAGACATGGCATAATATACTTGTTCTACTTCTAATAAAGTCAAAAAAGTAAAAGTTTCTTTTATTGATTAGTTTTACTAATAAGGGTCTTTATTGTAATCTCATGTGTCTCATTTTGCTTTGTTTGCAGCCATTATTCAGGCATTTAGGAAATGTCTTGTCTGGGAAAAAAAAGTTTGCACCTTTTAATTAAAAGGTGTTAAAAATACTAAAACATCTGTTTAAAAACGGTTTTAAAAAACACAAATATTTCCAGTATATTTTATTTGTAACATTTCTGCTATTAAGATTTAAGGGTTAAGGAAATGAACAACATCTGCAACAATACAATTGTCATTCTCTAAAGTTGACATTTCTAACCATGATTAAGGTTGCAGTTAACACAGTCATTTAATAAACCCATTTAATCATATGTAAACAGTGGATTATTTATTGCGACACGTTGTCTGTCGACAAGTTGCACAATTTTGGGTCGTAAGAGATTTGAAGTACTGTGTGTACATTTCAAAACTTTCCAAATGTTTGTGAAACAGCACACTGATGCTATATACTATTGGCCAAACATGCAAATACAGTGTGTGAACATTGCTGCATAATAATCACTTCTTTCCCTGTCATATACCTGTCATTCTAAAAACAGGACAAACGAAAAAGAAGTTTTCAAATCCTTTTTCATATAACAGTCAGACTGTTAAAGGGAAGACTTTATCCCACACTTAAGGATAGAAAAAATCCAAATAAAATCACCATAAAACCCTCGGTAAGCACAATGTTAACCGCATGGAAATGGGGACAACAAAATAACATAAGAACAATCAGATATTGCATTTACTGTATCTATGGATTATTGTTTCCAATTTAACACAATTTTCAAATATGTATGCTGTAAATATGATTAATATATTGAAGTCCTCATGTGCGGCAGTATTGCTTCTCTTTTTAACATCACAATGGTATTATAAAGAGCAAAAAAATGTATTAGACAATTAATCACTTCATAATCATCAATTGTTTCCAAGATGAAACATTAAATGAAAAAAAAAAAAAAAAATTAATTAACTAATGTGATTATATCATGTATCACACAGTCTAAATCAACCTAATGTCCTAAATCGTTCCTATGTCTGCACTGATACAATACAAAAACTGGTTATGGGCCTTTTAAATAGTCAGGCATATCTTCGTATACATTTACAAAATAAGGTTTCAGACCCTGAGTGAAGCAAATATCACTTTGTTAGGGCTGTGTCAAATTAGACACAATTTTAAGCTGAAAGGAAAACATTTTATGCATTCAGTTACTTACAATCCCTATTCAGACTGCTTTTCATATTTGGATTTTTAACAAACTTATATTCAACATTACAAGCAAAATTACCATTCTGATCTAATAAAGCAAAGAGAAATATCACATATACAATTGTAAATATCTTTAGAAAAGCTCAGTTTGCAAATATGTGGTACTAAACCCCCTTTACTGTCATGTTTCTGCAGAATTAAAGTCTTAATTCTGGGCTGTGACACTATGGTAGCCTACTCATTAGACCCCATTATTACAATTATTAGTGTCTGTTAATTGTCAAGAAAAGCAATCCATGTCCATGGACTAACCCTCTCTTAGTTATACATCCGAGTGCAGGAGTTACCACACCACTTCTAATCTTGTACTTCTAATCTTATGAATTTACAAGCTTTTGTGTGATACAAACAGTTAATATGTTTAATACGTATCACATATTAATCATCATATCACCAAAGCTCGGTATATGCACATACACCTGACCTCACAGAATTATAAAACCGGATTGTGATTCGAATGAAACGTCTGCAATATCTGCAACATCCCACTAAAATATTACAGCATAAGCAGCAGCATTAAACCAATCAGTCCTTTGGGCATCACTGGCTCATTTAATGATGCCAGAACAATGGCGCGTTGACCCTTGACCCCACTCTCTTCTAATCAACAAGCGCATAAACACACTATATACCAGATAAAGCACTTAAGCAAATGATTCAGGCTGTACAGCCTATCATTCACACAGGATTTCTCTCACTGAACCAGTATGTATCCCCATATAGCATCAGGAAGGATGAGAGAGTGCACTTGTGGTGACACCAGACAACCTGACCATTCAGAAATATCTGCGCTGAGGCATTCCACAACAAGGGAATAGATTAAAACCAGTTGAACAAAGACTCAGCAGCAGTAACCGGTTCACAAGGACACGTTTCGCACATCATGCGTCTGCAGTGAATAAACAGCAGGGTCATGCTTTCACACTGACAGTGCTTCAGTAGCTACAGAAAGTGGTTTATGGGTTACTACTACATTGCATATTTCTTATCTAATAAAAAATGGGATTTCGATTGTGCAATTGAGAATTATTACTTTAAATTAGTAGGGGACGGCATTGAAATAGTGTTTACATGTATTCAAACACCTTTGTGTAACAATGCAATCCATTAAATAGTATTTGTATCCATTCCAAACAGCAATATAAAATGTTTTGTGCTGTGCGACCCCCTTACATCTGGCATGAACATTTTGTTTCCAGATTGCACCTTAATTCAAAATGCGTCTCCAGTGTGATCAAATTTCAGATCACACTTACATGTGCAAAATGCAACAAATCGACCCATTTTTTTTTAGATAATAGAGTACATTAACTAAAAATGTTCTGTCAGCTATAGAATTTTAAAAACATGGATCATTCAAAATGCTTTCAGTCGTTAATTTCTTTCGCCTAATGACAACGCATGTGCGTTTACACTTAAATAGAAGTAGGCTGAATTCGGAACCGCATACTACTATTTCAGCCACAGATATCGTAAACGTAGTAGGCTACGAGTTATACTAGTTTATGGTTCCGAATTCAGCAATAGAATCGATCCCAGACCATCTCAAAATTTGTTTTTTTCAGTCAGTGATCACAGGCATTTCAATCCTGATGTGAACACAGAGGATATAATAAAATAATATGAAGTGTAGGCTAATGCTGCTTACTTAAGACGATTTTATTCCTGGTTTTCCAGTCGCCAACAGTGAATTGAAATCGCTGACGAAATCAGAGGCAAATAGGTGCTCGTTCACATGAGTGACGATGGCTATATGAGTGAATTTTCAAATGGGCTACGCGATGCTGTGCCGATGCATCATAGATGACCTATATTTATTAAGCAAGTAAATGACAACATGAAATGAAAATTCACCTTTTTATTTTGTAAATGCATGTTATAAATCTTATTGTGACTGATTCATCTATGTAAATGATTATTATTAGCCTATTTTATTTATGTAGTGTGAAGTATAAAAGCAATATAATGTGTGGGTGGCATAAATGTCAGTGTGAATGCTGTAACCTCTTAATATTGCAAGCGAAAAAACTACACGCCGCAGATGCAGGATGCATGAAACGGTATTGAGGACCTTGGGTCATTATTGATTACAAAAATGCTTTACAGCAACATAAACATCAATTTTGGTTTAACAAGAGCGTAAGCAAGAATCTCTCCTCTGTCTATTCATCACCGCATGTGCAAACTGTGTAAAAAAAAAAAAAAAAGCCTAGTCGTATTGCAAATATAAACGATTCTGTCACTGTCATAATGCAAAAGAGCTCAAGGTGCAATTCAGGGGAAAATATCATAAAAACGAGTAGGTTGTTGAGGTGAACTGTAAAAGAAACGCTCATTCAGCGTTGTTCTCTGTAGTGGATGCCGTGGTTGCAGTGGCTTTAGCTACTGTTGTTGCCAGTCTGCTCACTGAAGCTCCCTGATCGAGCTCCTCCGCCTCCTCCCCGTCTGCCTCCTGCAGGGCGAGTCTGTGTGGTGGACGGGGCCGGGATCTGTGTCTGTATGGGTATAGGAAGAGGGCGGGGTCAGGCATGGCCATGGGCTCCTCCGGGCCCGTCACCCTCTCGCGCGGCACGCACTCCCTGGCACGCTCGACGTGGAGGTGTGAGGAGGGCCGGCTCGAGCTCCGCCGTTTGGGTTTGATCACTGCTGGGCTGCTAGCGCTGGCCTGAGATGAAGGGTGGACGGGGGGCTTGTCCGTGCCGAGCTGGGCCGGCCTCCTTCGCTGCTGCTGCCTCTGCTGCGAGAGTTTCTGCTTTGCTGAATGCAGCTGGAAGGACAGGTATGCAGCCGCCTCTGTCTGCTGCTGCAGCTCAGTGTTGAGCACAGTGGTCCTGTGGCTGCGGTGTTTTAATTCCTCCAGGAAACGCCGCTCCTTCTCCTTCAGACTGGCACGGAGAGCGCCCACCAGCACTGATTTCTGGCTCAGCTCCCATCTCAGATCACTCTGGACCTCCTGCTGCTCCTGCAGATGCTCCTCCACCTCCAGACAATGGGCTTCCAGCTGCTGCTCTTCCTCCTGCACATCTGGAACACATATAGAACAGAAACTTTTATTGTAAAAACCCGATTCAGTGGTTCTGTGAACAAGTTTAAAGGGGTGGTATAATACCCTTTTCAGAAGATGTTTAATAAGTCTCTGATGTCCCCAGAGTGTGTATGTGAAGTTTTAGCTCAAAATTTCCCACAGATATTTTTATATAGCATGTTAAAATTGTCACTTTTTGAGGGTGAGCAAAAACGCACTGTTTTTGTGTCTGTCCCTTTAAATGTAAATGAGCTGCTGCTCCCGGCACAGTGGGCGGAGCTTCAAGAGCTCGTGTCATTTTACCTCACACAGACTTGCACTGAAAGTGTCAATGTTTATGTTCAAACCGGAGTCAGACAATAATGGAGAGACTCAAGAAGAAGTGACAACATGTAGAAGCAACAGGAAGTTTCTGAATGGTTATTGATGAATTTATGTAGTCTATGTGTAGTTATTTTCTAGTCATTGATTAGCATATTCTGTCATGATAATCTATAAATCGCGTTCTGGGGGCGGGGTTTATGTAAATTGTAGGGTTGGTGATGTCACTAACCCGGGAGGAATGTTGTGTAGTCCCTACCAGCCGTTTGTTGTAGTCCTTAAAAAACGATTTCTTTAAAAGCAAATATCTTCCTTTGCTTTGAACTTTGAGCGTTGTAACTTTACAGATGTTGTTTATGCTCAAACAGCAACATTACACACTAACTAAAATTAAAAAAGTGAAATCATAATCAACCACCCCTTTAAGCACTGTGTGAATTATCCCACGAATTTCAGGAAAATTTCTAACGGTTATTTTCATGGGATTGTCAGAAGTTTGTCTTGCACAACTTAAACTGTCTTTAGACGCTCCAAGCAAAATTAGTCAGCATCAACTGACAATCTTAAAAACGTTTAGGATAAAATAAAAAAATTAAAATAACATAATTAATTTGAAATAAAAATCTTTTGTAACATCATCAATGTCACTTTTGATCAATTTAATGCATCCTTGCTGAATAAAAATAATAATATATATATTTTTTTAAATCTTACTGACCCCAAACTTTTCATTGGTAGTGCATAATATGAGTAATTAAAATGTTTGGTGGTGTATATATATATATATATGGCCGGTTTCACAGACTAGGCTTAAGCTAGTCTCAGACTAAAATGCATGTTTGTGCTGCTTTAACTGAAAGCAACTTGCACTGATATTTCTTAAAATATGTCAGAGCCATTGTTTTCACAACAGTCTTTTGTTTTTTCTAAGGCATGTTTATAAAAGCACCTTAAATTCCCCAACTGAACTAAAACCTAATCCTGGCTTAATCTAAGCCCTGTCTGTGAAACCGGACCGTACTTTTGAAAACATCCAACTTTTTGTTTCGTGGGTTCAAACCTTAATTAGAGGATCAAAAACCCCCTGTAATTCATACATCTTAGAGTTTCACATTTTACATGCAGAAGCTTCATCACACACTTCTGCTGCTGAAATGAGTGTATGATCTCATGAATGATCCACCTTGTGATATGAAACAGACATGTCTAATATGAACAAGCCCCTGCGTTTAAAATCAGATTTTAGCCGTAAAAGCGAATTTGTAACTAATCTGAGATCTAAAAGGTAAGTGGATGTGGTTGAGGAAAGCAGACAAAGAGCTCTTCTGTGCCCAAGGATTACAGACTCACTGAGTAAATCCAAATCAACTAATCTCAACTCTGGTCTGGCTACTGGCAGCGTTGCCATCTGTTCAAGGTTATCAGACACATTAAATGTCTAGGACAAGACCTCCCAGAGCATGCTTGACTACTGTGCCCACAAATCAGAGAGCAAATATGAAGTAAATTGCTTGCACACAAAGAAAATGACATAATTTGAAACAATTTTATTGGCAGAAATGACAAATTGTAAATCTACACTCACCTAAAGGATTATTAGGAACACCTGTTCAATTTCTCATTAATGCAATTATCTAATCAACCAATCACATGGCGGTTGCTTCAATGCATTTAGGGGTGTGGTCCTGGTCAAGACAATCTCCTGAACTCCAAACTGAATGTCAGAATGGGAAAGAAAGGTGATTTAAGCAATTTTGAGCGTGGCATGGTTGTTGGTGCCAGACGGGCCGGTCTGAGTATTTCACAATCTGCTCAGTTACTGGGATTTTCACGCACAACCATTTCTAGGGTTTACAAAGAATGGTGTGAAAAGGGAAAAACATCCAGTATGCGGCAGTCCTGTGGGCGAAAATGCCTTGTTGATGCTAGAGGTCAGAGGAGAATGGGCCGACTAATTCAAGCTGATAGAAGAGCAACTTTGACTGAAATAACCACTCGTTACAACCGAGGTATGCAGCAAAGCATTTATGAATCCACAACACGCACAACCTTGAGGCGGATGGGCTACAACAGCAGAAGACCCCACCGGGTACCACTCATCTCCACTACAAATAGGAAAAAGAGGCTACAATTTGCACAAGCTCACCAAAATTGGACAGTTGAAGACTGGAAAAATTTTGCCTGGTCTGATGAGTGTCGATTTCTGTTGAGACATTCAGATGGTAGAGTCAGAATTTGGCGTAAACAGAATGAGAACATGGATCCATCATGCCTTGTTACCACTGTGCAGGCTGGTGGTGGTGGTGTAATGGTGTGGGGGATGTTTTCTTGGCACACTTTAGGCCCCTTAGTGCCAATTGGGCATCGTTTAAATGCCACGGCCTACCTGAGCCTTGTTTCTGACCATGTCCATCCCTTTATGACCACCATGTACCCATCCTCTGATGGCTACTTCCAGCAGGATAATGCACCATGTCACAAAGCTCGAATCATTTCAAATTGGTTTCTTGAACATGACAATGAGTTCACTGTACTAAAATGGCCCCCACAGTCACCAGATCTCAACCCAATAGAGCATCTTTGGGATGTGGTGGAACGGGAGCTTCATGCCCTGGATGTGCATCCCACAAATCTCCATCAACTGCAAGATGCTATTCTATCAATATGGGCCAACATTTCTAAAGAATGCTTTCAGCACCTTGTTGAATCAATGCCACGTAGAATTAAGGCAGTTCTGAAGGCGAAAGGGGGTCAAACACAGTATTAGTATGGTGTTCCTAATAATCCTTTAGGTGAGTGTATATGGTCAATGGTCAAACTGCAAGGAGAATTCATTGGCATCTTCATCTTTTCCTACAGTAAATATTAAAATAAAATAAAATAAAATTCTGCAATTACACCTTCAATACTTCATGGAAATGTGACATGCTATTACTGTTTGTTTTGTGTTCTGCTTTAGATTATTTGCATCTTGTATTTTTCTAATTTGTAAGTCGCTTTAGAAAAACAAAAGCATCTACTAAATAAATAAATGTAAATGTATATTGCACTATTACCAAATCTTAAATCACTCTCACATTACTAAAAATGACATATCATTTACAGTATAGTGTCAGATATGAGTAGGAAAATGTGCCATAGAATTAGACAGAAGCATGGAAGAGCATCTGGCGTATGGCATGTCATTTATTACAATCAAACAAATGAAGGATAAAACATGTATTTTCCAGTATTTTCTAAAGTGTCTTTACGCTTACATTAATGTAATGTGTTTCAGATGAATTACAGGCTAAGTAGATTGAAAATGAATTCTGTAATCGGTGTCCTTCAAATGATCCACACAAACTTAATGACCTCGTGCTGAGTTCAACATCTTTCTATAATTTCTGTCTCTCGTGCTCTCCTTTATTTTACTGCAACTAGCACAGTTCTGTCTCTCAATTTGTCCAGATTGTCCCGATTTCACAGTCAGCCTCACCCCATGCGTCCAGACTGAGATGAGCTCATGGTGTGAATATAGAAAATGCTGTGTTATCTGATCCTTAAATCTGATCTCTACTGTTCTTCAGTGAGTTCACTCTTTGCTGCCTCTGACCCTTTTAATAGAATAGGTAATGAAACTGAGATGTCGACAACCATCAGTTGACAAAGACATTAGCGCAGATAAGAAGTGATGGACAAAAAAAAAGAAGATAAGTATTGTTCATTTAATACTCACATTGCGCCAGTAATATGCTTGTAAATTAGAAAATCATTTTCACTATCAATCAGTGTTTAGTTCCTCTGGGGCTTCTTTGAAGAATAAACTAACACATCCAAAATATCCTGATGTGTCTCAGATAAATAATCTTTCAAGCAAAGAAGTAATACATATGCTTCGGGAGTCATGACGCGGCATCAGTTAACACGCCCTATATACATTTTTGATGCACTGCACAGTTACCTCAGCAATTTATTTGCCGCATCCATGGGGAATATAATAATTAAGAATTTTTCCACAATATAAATTTTTTTCATGTATATATCACTCCACTTGTCTGTTTGTATATTGCAGACGGATTGTCAGTCAGTGCATTGATTTACATTGTTACGCCAGTAGGTGGCATTAAGTGACTGTCTTTATGAGGCATTGAATCATTCACTCAACCAATCAGTCTAAAACACTGATTCATTCGGGAACATCACAACTACGTATCCAGCTAACAGGGAACATTCTTAGAACTTTGGGTAATATTCTGGCAGGGTTCTCTCAAAGTTATGAACAAACGTTTTTCCAGTAACAAATAGAATGTTTGTTTAAATTTATCTGGTCTTTAATAATGTTTTTAAAACGTTAGGACAAAAACATTATTTATACATTGTTCACGGAGGTTTTTATTTCAAAATGTTAGAAGATTCAAAAGTAACATTCCCAAAATGTTTCCAAAATGATCAAAAGGAGTGTTCCCTTAACGTTCGCATAACCAAGAATAAACATTTTTTAAACGTTCAATAAACTGGACATTTAAAACGATGAGAGAACATTCTGAAATAATGTTTCCATAACTTAATGGGAACGTTAGCAAAAATTAATAATTTTTAGCTGGGTATGTGTTGCTCAGCGACTAAAAGGTTGATTCTACTTTTGTTTGGAATTATTTTCGTTGGCAGAGCACAAAAAGTAAATGGTGATATTATGTCTTAAATGTAAGTTACACAATACTGACTTCTTGTTTATTGATCTCTTATTTGAAAGCAATATCACACTCACAATCTTGCTGCTGGAAACTTTGCAATTAGGCCATTTTACTGATAACAGCTTTGTTGGAGTAGAGAAGACATTAAAATAAAGGTGTTAAGTTAATTTATATATTGCTGAATATAAGTATTAGTATCTTTAAAAAAACTGTTATTGTCCCCAAACTTTTGGATGGTATAGTGTGTTATGTTCACATTGTGGTATTTGAATTAGATAACTGATTACATGTTTACTAAATAATTTGTAATTTGTACAAATACATTTTGAAACCTCTGATTATAATTTAGAAATCTATTTTTTTCTCTCCTGTACTCAGCTTTCTTGTGCTATTCCCCTCTGTCTCCTTGCCCGACTTTGTCTCAGCAAAATAGCATGCAGTAATTGGACACCCCCACTGGGACTGTGCAGCAAAAGCAGAGGAAAACGCAGGCAGGATCAATTTGTGGGTGGATGAGGCTGCGTCGGGCTGGAGGAGAGAGGGATGACCTGCAGTATGAAGAGGAGTCTTCTCCTTAACAATGATGCCTCTTGATGTGAAATTGACTAGTGTTTTAGATCAATTATTATTAATATCATAAGACAGTCATTAAAAACACTATATGTGCCTTGTTGAATCGTAACAACAAAAGAAGTGTTGAGTGCATCATTTTATTTATTATCAGTCAATATGATGCTTTCATGCTGGCTAAAGTCTTTCAAATGTGATCTAGTAATAACAGATACCAAAATATGTATGCAGATACTAGATGCTGTTGTATTAAATAGACCAGGCTACTACTGTTGTTCTTGTTGCTTTGTACAACTGAACACCTGTGCTAAAAATACATAAGTAACTCTGCTCACAAATAAATGAAACAACATTTTTTGGGGAAGGCAACAGAGCTCACCTGCTACGCTCCTGCCTGGGGGCTTCATGTTGAGTTCTTGGGTAAGTTCTGCAAGTAATAAACAGATGCACTGTTAATTCTGAACCGATTTTTTTATTCTGCATTTTGTATTCTGCATTTTGAAACTGACACATTCCAGAATCATTATAAATCATGCCATAAGTCTTGCATGATCCATAATCCAATTAATTGTTATTAGATAAAATGTCCCATCCTACATTTTACATTTCATTTGGCATAGATTATGGAAGTAAAAGCAATAAGAAGTCAAATAAAGCAATAATAAAGCTCAGTTTATTTATTAAATCATTATAGACTCATGTACAAACACTGATCAAAAGTGAGATCAGTAAGATTTTATTCAGCAAGGATTAAATTGATCAAAAGTGACAGTAAAGACATTTATAATGTTTCAAAAGATTTTTATTTCAATTAAATGCTGTTCTTTTGAGATTCCTATTCATCAAAGAATCCTGACAAAAATGCACCATGGTTTCCACATAAACAATTACTGTTGCTGCTTTCAACATTGTTTTCAATGTTGATGATAAGAAATATTTCAGCATATTAGAATGATTTCTGGAGTATCATGTGACTGTCACGGGTGGTTGATGGCAGACAGATGAGGAAGACGTATACGATTCAATTCAAAAGGTTTATTCTCTAAATATCTAACAGGAAGGCGAACGGATTGCAACACACTGAACATAGACAATACCGGACAATGAACTGAAACAGAACTGAACATATATACAGATGTTAATGATGGTGACTGATGAGTGCACAGCTGAATGTGATTAGTGTCAGTGACAACAAGTGAGTGATGACAAAACAACGAGTCCAAACTAACGTGAATGTGACTGAAGACTGGAGTAATGGCTTCTGAAAATTAATTTAAAAATAGTTATATTTCCACAAAAATGTTAAGCAGCACTGTTGTTGATTTTTTAACATTGTTTCGATGTTGATAATAATAAGAAATGTTTCAGCATATTGATGAGATTCCAGAATGATTTCTGGAGTATCATGTGATATTGAAGACTGGAGTAATGGCTTCTGAAAATTAATTTGAAAATAGTTTTATTTCAATTACAGTTTTCACTGAATCCTTACAAAATAAATGCTGCCTTGGTGAGCATAAGATACTTCTTTGAAAACATAAAAAAAAATCTTAGCCCACACTTTTTAAAGGGATAGTTCACTTTGTAATTAAATTTTGGTATGTTTTAGCTTACCTCAAGGGCATCCAAGATGTAGGTGTCTTTTTTTCCGCAGTAGTTTCAATTTTGATATTTTTAGGTCAATCCGTTCTTGTCTGTCAGTCATATAATGTAGGTCGATGGTCACTGTCTCAAAGAGCATGTCCGAGTGATCTGAGGGCGCGGGCGGGTATAGATATATACAATAGAAGTCGCCTTGGCGACTGCAGTTCATTGGGACGAAACCGTAGCCAAGGCGACATCTAGTGTATATATCTATACCCGCCCGCGCCCTCAGATCACTCGGACGTGGCTGTGTACAAGAGGTAAAAACGATATAAATACTGTTCGTTTTCTCACACAAACCGCTCGTTTCGTGTCTTAGGCCATCAATGTGTACTTACGATGGGGAATTGTTTAATTTGGACGACGGGGAATTGTTTTAATTTGGACTCTGTGCATGCTCTTTGAGACAGTGACCATAGACCTGCATTATATGACTGACAGACAAGAACGGTTTGACCTAAAAATATAAAAATTGAAACTACTGCGGAAAAAAAGACACCTACATCTTGGATGCCCTTGAGGTAAGCTAAAACATACCAAAATTTAATTTCAAAGTGAACTATCCCTTTAATGGTGAATTACATCAAAGGGTATCATAAGAAAAACTGATTTCCTGTGGTTATGAATTAGAATGATTGGTTAGAAGAGCAGAAAAGCCAAGAGATGAATATGCAATGTGCTGCTTTTTCTGCCCTAGCTGGCTCAGCACATTTACAGCAATGTTCAGGTAGAAAGGCTGTGTACTATATTACAGAGAGGGAAAACACAAGCCCTGCAATGACAGGAAGCTATTGACCTGTATTTCTCTCTCTGGAGCTTGTGCCATCAAAGAGATCAACGTAACCCTGCTCTTTTCTGCAGAGGATCCTGGCATTATGCATTAGATTGTGTGCCAACATTATGTTTGGAATAACATCCAATTAGTTGTGACTTATGACAAATGAAATGTGGCTGAAATGTATGCAAACTTAAATTAAAATACAGGAGACTGTACAGTGGGAATGGTCTTGACACACACCTGTGCAGCGTTTCTGGAGGGACAGGATCTCCAGGTGTAGTCCGTGCAGCAGAGACAGCTGTTCCTGTCTAAGGAAGACAATGCTCCTCTCCACGCTCTCCACCTGCCGCTCCAGTGAGACCACCGGTGATCCCTTTACCGTACAAAACACAGGGATATTTATTTACAGTATATAATGGTACGTTCCATTCCTCTAATCTAAACTCCCAGCGTTCCAAGAGTACTGACATTTAGTATAGTACAAAACTGGGACTGTCCACTGTTTAAATCAGAGCATCTGTCTTTTCTCTAACTCTATAATGCTCTCATCAGTCAGGAACTAAAAGTGGTGCAGGGATGACATATTTTTGTAGGCCAAAACCAGGAAACGAGTTAGCATTTTAGCACTTTCGGTTCCATCGTCTTGAACTCAAGGGGTGTTTCTCAAATGGAAAGCTGCATCCTTCCGAGACTGTGTCCTTCCTAGTTCTGAGGCTTGTAGGCTGGAGTCCTCCTCAGCAATTAAACGCTAGAATGAGACAGTCTAGTAAGAGCGCATGACTACGTCACTCACGCCCCCACGGGCACGGCACGAAAATACTATTAAAACCTACATTTGGATAAATGCTTTGTATTACAAATCTTTATATTAACTGGCTTTCTATTAATGCAATACAGTGAATGACAGCCGTCTGCGATCTCCCAATGGCTTACATTATTGGCAGTTTAGTGTTAGTGATTCATTTACAGCAAAACAAATGATTACATCTATGCTTTCATGTCTAAAAACATTATTTTTGACTTACATTTCAAAATAAACTCGGACAAGCTCAGTACCGACCTGTTTTCTGTCCGTTTATTTTTGTGAATTTAAATGTGAGCAAAGGATTGTGGGTAATTGAGATGGCCTTCAGCGATGGTTGATGACACGGCAGTTGAGATGTGCAGCCTTCATAGGATGCAGCCTTCCGTTTGAGAAACACCCAATGAGTTTTGAATGGGTTTTCATGTTTTGTGTAATTGGACTTTTAGTTTGTGTTTTACCCTATGTCTGTTCCTGTTTCTTGTCCTGTGTGCCATTTTTTAAAGTCCTTTGTAGTTTTTCTAGTTGATTAGTTCTGTGATGATTGCCCAGTTGTGTTTCCTCTAGTATTTATTCCCCAGTGTTTCTTGTATTCCTTGTTCAGTCTTGTCCTTGCATGCACTCTCAGAAAATAAAGTACATAATTGTACCTTTAGGGGTACAATGGCTTGTCACTGGGGCTGTACCCTCAAGGGTACAATATTGTACCTTACCTTTAAAAGAAACGGTACATATATGTACCTTTTAATGCTTTTTGACCCTCAAAAATGTACCTTGAGGTCCAATAATAAACCCTATGGGGTACGTTAGTGTAGATTGTACCTTGGGGGACAGAAATGGACTCCTACTGTACCCCTATTTGGATGTTTTGTTGGGGTGCTCATTCCGTTTCCCTGGTTTTCTAGTTCCCGTGTTTGTTTTGTTATTTATATTCTGTTAAATAAAATAACTGCATTTGGATCCAGCTCTCCTTTGTTTTTGAGTTTTGAGGGAGGTGAACACAAGCTCAAGATATTTTCATTTTATATTCTACGACACATAATACGTAAGGAATAATTGCTCTGTACGGAATAAAACGCTCTTGTGTATAGGACTAATTTCTTACTGATTTCCCACGCCTCCGTTGCTAATTCCAAAATATAATTTTAGAGCTAGTAACTGAGGCCATTGATAGCAGACTAATGCAGTTAATGAAGTTAGAGAGAGAAAGATTAAGCGTATTACCTGAGTCTGTGCGTCTCTTAACAGTGTTCTACAGCAGTGTCTCTAATAGCGAAACTGTAAGTTTATCGGCTTCATGAACAGCGCCGTTATTACCTCTCTCTTGAGAAATGTCATGTAGCTTTTCATTTGCTGAACTATTTAACTGATAAAATCGTCAGAACAGCGCTGACAACATGCTTCTGTGAGAGTGTGTGTCCGTACTGTATGTGTGTGCGTTTGAGTGGAGAGAGAGCGGGAGAAAGAGAGTATGTGCTTTCCATACATAATAAAATGTAATTTTGTCTCAAAAACATGGAAATAATTTGACATTTTTATCCTATAGTTTACTTGCTTGGTTTTGCTGTTGAAGGTTGTTATGACCTTTGAAATAACTGTAATCATTTGGCGAAGTGATAAGGAACTGTAATTCATTCTGATTCTAATGCGGTCAAGACCTGCCTGGAACTACTTTAGCCATGCCATCTGAAAATAATTGCACAACTCAGAACGTTCATCAACCAATCATATTCAAGCATTCATCAGCCCCATAGTATAAATCAGTAATATCCTCTTGTTTACTTGTCTTGTAAATGAGGTAGCTAAAAGTGGCTAAAAGGGACTACAGAGGTTGTCGGGGACATTAAACGTCATCATCCGAACAGGTAAACTCATCTTTTTACCAGTCCACTTTCACTGCATAGTTGTGTTCATAATCGTGCTCTTGCAAACTATTATAACTCTAACTTTTATAAGCTAGAGACCGAAAGAGTTGTCGGAAGTAAAGTGATGGTGACGTTGAAGTCATGCGACCATGGTATAGTTTGTTTATAGCCAACAGTTAGCTTTTGACTTCTGAAGATTGTATTTATGTTTTAAAATTCATAAATGTTGTGAAGCTTATCATGATAAACAAAATGCGTAAGAATCATACGCTTTTATTAGTTACACTTACAGACCTTACTTTCTGCAATAATCCAAAAGCCAATGGAAAAATCCTATTGGGTTTTTGTTGAAAGGAACCAGGGCTGATGCTAATTTCCTACAAAAATAGGCTACATCATCCCTGCACCACTCTGAAACCCTGGATTACAGAACATTTTGAAAATATTTTGTGTTGATATTCACTACAATATATGAGAGAAGAATGTTGTCCCAGGCCCCGTAATAAGAAGTCTAGCATAGCCTACTCTCTGTGCACCCATATTTGGTCCCGGGCCCCATGAATTTACATACACTAGGGTCAGAAATGAATTAAGACTTGGTGCAAAATTTTACGAAAATACCCATGAAATTCAAAATGTGGTACAAAATTCAGCAATATCTGATATTTATCCTAATGATTTATTTTACAGTATTTTACATCAAAGGTAATGGTTAGAAAATATGTCCTCTCCTCATAAAGCTAAAAAAAAATGGCCCTTAAAACATAAACAATAATGACTGAATTTCGGAATAGTTCTGATCTACCTGCTGACTTGACCCTTAAATGGTTGGTGTGACCTAATGTAGCCTAGGTCGATTCATTCATATTTTTGACTTGAATGATACCAATTTTATTGATACCATGCACATTTTAAAAATAGAGTGCATTTTAAGAGCACATAAGCACAGATTAACAAAATATTTTAACAAATAGGCCTAATATTAGGCTACTATATTATAATATCACTGACAAAAGATATTACATTTTTATTAATTTACTTGATAATTTGAACATTTTGTTTTGGCGTAATCTTCGTGTGACACATGATGTCAAATAAAACTTCTGAGGGTTATTCTGCATAAACACCCAGCGAGGTTATTAGAAACATTTAATGTCGACTGCTCGCAGTCGCAGATCCCTTACAACTAGGCTACATCGTAAAACATAAATGTCAATCAGCTAAATAGTCATTCTTTCTCATATAGGCAACACAATAAAAGCCTTAGGCTTAGATAACACTGCTGCGCATAATATTATACAGCACTCACCGTGTTTTCCATATTAGTATCCAAAAGATGAGGCGTTATAATGAAGAGGATGAACGTGCTCCTTCACTTCCACATCTCTGCCCTTCAACGAACCGACCCATGAACATACAGGATGACGACATCTTTAAAGAAGATCAATACACATCTCAATGGGAGAATAAAACACGGATCTGCCACGGAGTAACGGCAGAGGTTTCGCGAGAACGACGAAATCTCAATCCTTCACAATCTTGGCGAAAGTACTATTGCTTTATCCGACAATGTCACGATCGATTAAAGTGATGCCGGCGTTTAGCTGGCACAAGCGTGTTCGTCTGTCCTGCATCTACTGAACAGCAGCAGCATCATCATCATCATCATCATAGCGATGACAGACAGCAGGAAGAAGAGGCTCCTTCAGTACCAGGGAAATGATGCAACTGATGAAGGAAACATAACGATGCTCTGAGGAAACTCCACTGCAGATCCAATCATCTCACGCGCGCATCTACTAACTATACATTAAGCTAAGGCGCATTATGTATTGAAAATATCTAAACTAATGTTTAATTTAGCACAGCTGAATTAGACAACAGTTAGTTTCAGTCCTCGAATTTGATTGGCCGAGCGGCGTTTCAAGAGCACTAATTAGCATAGCAAATGGGACGTTTCGCAGTTTGAATCACTCGAGATCAGAGACAGATTATTTGGCTATTGCCATTTTATTTTTGTTTATTCATATTTTATTATTTGCATTGTTTATTGTTATTTTATTATTTGTATTGTTTATTGTTACAGAGTATTTGTGGCTGCGACGCAGAGATTTTACCCCTACTGTTACTGTATTTGCGTTGTGAAAGCGGAGTGGAGTTATTTTGTATGGTGCAAGAAGCGTTTGGTGGCTTCTCTCGCTCCAGACTGTATTATTTACTATTCCCTACAGTGGATGTCTTATATTCCACCACATTAGACAGTATTGAGCAAAATTTAGTGTACGAATGGATGTAAATATCGTGCGCTGGGGAGGATTGTGGAGCTGTCCCGCAAACACAGGCCTACACGATTTCATTAGACGACGACGAAATGTTCGACACGCAAAATAGTACATTAAGAGTGAATTCGGACAGCTCTGATTTCTGTAATTAATTTCATTAGCGAAAGAAGGCGGGAAACTGAAAACCAGAAGTGGAGTTAAAGACGAGAGTAAATTTCTGTCGCTGATCCGCTCCACTCGGGTTTTTCCAGACCATATTTTTAGTATGTGAGTTGATTCGTAACATGGAAGGCTGGACTATTTTTTATTTTTTTTATTTTTTTTTATTTTTAACTATCTTCATTAGCAGAGACGAAATTGACTATTCTACCACAAATTTGGTCTGAAGCAACATTTTAGAAAAAAAAAAAAGTGTAATTACAGGAAAATGATTCGGTTTAATGTTTAAAGCATATAGGATTATTAAAGGGGTGGTATAATGCGCTTTTCACAAGATGTAAAATACTCTCTGATATCCCCAGAGTGTGTATGTGAAGTTTGAGCTCAAAATACCCCACAGATATTTTTATATAGCATGTTAAAATTGTCACTTTTTGAGGGTGAGCAAAAAAAAAACGTTTTTGTGTCTGTCCCTTTAAATGCAAATGAGCTGCAGCTCATTGCACTGAGGGCGGAGCTTCAAGAGCTAGTGTCCTTTTACCTCACGCAAACACGCACTGAAATTTTCAAAAACATTTATGCTTTTATGTTCAAACCGAGTGAGAAAGATGGAGAGACGACAGAAGAAGTGACAACACGTAGACAACATTTCTTAATGGTTAGGGTCAGGAATTTATGTATCTTATGGTTATTGATTAGCATATTCTGTCTTGATAATCTATAAATCACGTTCCCGGGGGGTTTATGTAAATTTTAGGTTTAGTGATGTCACTAACCCGAGAGGAAGCTTGTGTAGTCCCTACCAGCCATTTGTTGCAGTCCTTAAAAAACGATTTCTAAGAAAATATCTCCCTTTGCTTTGAACTTTGCAGATGTTGTTTATGCTCAAACAGCAACATTACACACTAACTAAAGTTAAAAAAGTGAAATCATAATCAACCACCCCTTTAAATCCTATCTTATATTTTATACTATCTTGTCTTTCCCATAAAACAAAAACTTCAAATAAAGTGTTAATAACATGTTTTATTTCACAATTGACAACAAAATGGTCATACAAATAATTTTATATTAATTACAAAATTCACCCAAATAAAAATAAAATTATTATGCTATATATACATTTTAGACACAATTGTTTAAAATTCAATTAATTAGGATAACTCATACAGCAAGGGTAAAAAAAAAAAAAAAAAAAAAAATGTTCTGCTCTCCTAGGGTATAGGCATGGTTATCTCTTTTTTCAGCTGGGATTTCTTAAAAATAAAAATAAACAAATAAAATAAAAAAATTCTGGCTTTGGATAACACTGCAATACTATGGTCAAAAAATCAGATCCACAATAAAACAGTAGCTTGTCTTTCACCAAACTCAGTACAGAACTGCACTCTCAAGTCAATGACAACCACACAATTGAAATTATATTTAAAAAAGTAAGTCACATCAGGTTTTCTCTCAACTAATTTTTTTTTTATGTTTCCTTCTTAAATAAATTGAAATACCAATTACCTCACTAAGGGAGCACATATACAAGCACACAGTTTCAACGTGAAGCTGCCAATAGTTTTAAAAAAAACTCAGTTTTACTACTTCAATGCAAACTTTTACATTTTCTATTTTTCACGTGCTTTCAAGTTCCTGCAATAGTTTTGACGTGAGCAGCTTTAGAGTTCCTTGATTATAAATCTGTCCTTCAATCTGTAAAATAAGGCAGGAGTATCTGAAAGAAACATTGTTGTGAATAAACTTTGGTGATTTGAAAAGAATAGTTTTGTGGCACAAATCGGTGATGCTACATGTGGTTATAATGCGTCAACATTCCCACCGGATAAACAGGCCACTCTTGCCCAATCAAATTATAATCAGACTTCAGTCTACAATCTCAATGGCACCGAGTATATGAAATAAGGCTAAACAAATAACTGCCTTTACTTTAGTATATCTGACCAGGACCGTTCTTTGTTCACCATCAGCAAAATCACAACATCATTTTGCACAAGACAGTGTTCCACCATTCAATGTGTTTTTAAAAAAGTTTTTTTTTTTTTTGCAGTTCGCATCCAACCACAACAATCAATGACATTAAGAACAAATAAATTACAATTACACAAAACCAAAGCTGTATTTAAAAAAAAAATCTGCACATTTAGAGCAAGATAGGTGCTGCTTTAACCATGCCTCTCTATAGTCTAAGCATTAGCATAAGCTAACATGAGGTCTCAGTTGTGTGTGTAGTGCCACCTACAGGCATGATTTGTGCAATGACTGTCCTGTCAGATCTCAAACCTCACACATATTGCTCTATAATAATGAGTAGGAGTGTTTTTAATTCTGATAACGGTTGTAAAGACTCCAGCATGGAGATTTAGATCCTCCACTTAAAGGGTCAATTATTAACAGTGAACAGTGATCTTTATCCTCAGGGTAAGACTGTGGCCATGATGACCAAATCAAATCATACCCCAATTTTGTGAAATACAGTACTGATCACTGAGCACTTCCTGTCCATGGTCACCTCATTTACTATTACTAGTCAGTACAGAGAGTTTTAATTCAAATTCAGCTCTATGAAATGCAGCAAAAAAAAACAAAACAAAAAAATTAAAGGGACAGTTCACCCAAAAATTAAATATCTGTCCTCAAATTGGCTACTGTTACAGTACTTTGATGATTTTATTTGTGTTTTTGGAACTTGACAGCCACTGGTCACCATTCACTTTCATTTAAAGGAAAAGAGCAGCGTGAACATTCTACTAAACGTCTTCATTTGTGTTCCACAGAAGAGAATATTCATTTTTGGATGAATTGTCCCTGTGTACAGAATTAGGATGATACTGCTACAAGCTAATGAGGTAGCAGCTGTAGGCGTTAATGATGCTAGCTTAATGCTAGTTAAAATAAATAAACCAAATTTTTATGGTCTTTTTTCATATTTTTAACCTTACGTAGTTCGTAATTGAGCAGAATATTTGCTTATATTTAATAGGTAACGTATACATTAAGTGCGGTCGTTCATTAGCATACGATTAGATAAAGGGAAGCAGATCCAGTACCTTTTAACTTAAACATAATTCGTTTGATATGCTCAAGTCATTGTCTAAAAACCATGCAGGAGTATTTGAGCATAAGCTTGCATGTGTAAATATGTCATCCGTTTCAGACATCTGTAAACCTGTGACAACAGTTATCATAGAAATATCTAAGCACAGCTTGAGTTGAGCTCTTCATGAGATGGGAGTCAAAATGACTAGACTTTTGTTCTAGTCGACAAGCAGGTGTTGAGGGAATGAAGTCAGCAGGTTGAAGGTTGAGGTTCTCCAAAAGTCTGGAAACGGTGGCGATGAGAGTGGATTTGGTTGGAGCTGTAGTGGGAGAGCAGGAGACGTCGTCTTCCTACTTTTCTTTCTCCTTCTCACTCCTCACCTCTTTCTCACGGCTGGACTTCATGAAGTCACTTCTCATCAGGCGGTAAAACAGCACAATGTTCATGGCGGTCATGATGGCCAGACCCACGCTGCCGATGGTGTAGCTGGCCAGGGGGATGAGGTCACGATTCAGCACCAGCCAGCGGGTCATCCAGGCCAGGGTGTTGATGCGAAACACCACGTAGGTGCCCAGGTTTATCATGCTGTTGACACGGTAAAAAGTACTTTTGGCTAGGCTGGCCATGCGGAGCACTTGCCTCAGGTGCAGAAAGATCGAATTGATCTCAACCAACAGCGCCACCACTGCAAAACCCACATACCGACAGGTCAGCACCGAGATCCCGAAACAGGTGATCACCTGCAAAGAAAAGAGATCGAGATTTTTTTTATTAGGAATTCACTCAAATTTAAGGAAAAGGAAAAGTCACCATAAAATCAAAATTGACAATTCTTATTTTTTTATGGAATATTACTGTATTAATAATAAATGATTTATCTATACATGTTTTTTTTAAATACACGTGCCCTATTTAATCTTTTTTTTTTTTTTTAAGATACAGGAAATATACACACAAAGGTGAAAATATTGAAATGCACTAGGAGTAACAATACCTTCCCCCCTTTTCATAATTATCAAGAACATTAAAGGAAGAAAAAAAAAGCAAATAATAAAATGAAGTAACTTAAAACACAATCATAGAGGGAATGTCCACTGTGCCCAAAAATATTTGGTTTCATTTGTGTCACTGCCCATTTCAAGGTCAGCACATTTAGTGCAAAATCAATATGCATCCAACTTTTTACAATTATTACCATCAGAAACAATCTTTGATCATAATATCATTTTAAGGTTGTGTTTGACCCATTCATTAATCTACAGAAAGTTTAAATAGGCCAGTTAAGCTACACACAGACTAATGTGCTTAATTTCAGAAGCAGGTCTTTCGTCTTCTCAACACTAATCTGCTGCGAGGAGACGAGAAACAAATGAACGTGTGTTCAGAATCATCTGATAACAGCAGGGAGAGGCTGAGCTGAGGACAGGAGCACAAAGGCTCTTTTGATCAGTCCTAAACCCAACATGACAGCAGCCAAAGCGTTCAATCACAATGAGTGACACTAATCCAGCTGAAGTTCTACAGTTTAAACAAATCCTAGTGATGACTTTTGCCAATATTACTACAAATAACATTCTTAAAAGAGATGGTTCACCCAAATATGAAAATTTTGTCATCATTTACTCACCCTCAATTTCTTTCCTCTGTTGAACACAAAATATGATATTTTGAAGAACATGGGCAAGTAAACATTTTCTGGTCCCCATAGACTTCCATAGTATTTTTTTCCCTACTATGGAAGTCAATGGTGCCTCACAACCGTTTGGTTACTTCAAAATATCTTCTTTTGTGTTCAACAGAAGAAACAAATTCATACAGGTTTGGAACAAACTTTAGGTTGAGTAAATTAAAAAAAATTCATTTTTGGGTGAACTATCCCTTTAAATAAATATCGAGTCTTGAACCAAACCAACCACCTCTAAGAATAATCCGAGCAAAAAACCAAAGGTGTAATTTCTGACCGACTGTGTATGTGATATTGGTTTTAATTTAATGAAATAATGTGAATGATAAAAAAAAAGTTACAAGAAAAAAATACTATGGTACAATATACAACTATTAACTCATTGAAAAAAATATTGTTTTTATAAAAAATATACATAACAGATTTTTTTCCGGATTTGTTAGTTAAATCAAGTTTTAAAAAATGTTTTAAATTTCCTTTTGGATGAAAGAGGATTGAAAAGGAAAGTTATCTTCCACTAGATGGCAGTCTATACCTATCATTACAAAACATTGTAAAGTGCATGGATTAATCTGAAGTAATGTGTCATCAAAAGCTCCTACTTAACACTTATTAATGCACAACAAATATTGAGCATTTAGATCCATGACGCATTATAATTCTGAATTTCTGTAATTTATATACATTTTATTGACGTTTAAAAAAACACGTACAAGTCTGTTATCAAAACCGGTATGATGAGTTTTCCACAGAGCACAAAGGTGCGGTTAACATGACGTCCAATACTGAGTTACATGACTGGGTGGTGTTCCCGTGACGCAACTCCTTTTGTAACAGAACATAAATTCCTCAGGATGAGTCTGTAATGCAACCGTTCACATGACACCCGCCTGGTTCTTGTGGTCAAGAATGTCACAGCAGTAAGGCTAGTAATGCTATTCACATTAACACTGCTGCTTTAACACATGCTCTCTCTCAAAGCCCATGGTGTGGGTTTGAAGCAGGCAAGTAATGTATAACAGCTTTAAATAGCTTGAAATCCAAACATACGCCTCTTTATAGCAATAATGTGTCACGCCTGATGTATTCATAAGGCTAAACATGACAAACGCTGACTATCTAGCTATGTGGACTGTAAACACTTCAGAGTATGCTTTACAGTGTCTAACAAAAGAGGTCTACAGTTAGACCTAAGGTTACAGTAAACAGTGATGGTTGAAAAATGTGTTTGACTATTTAAAGCAATTAAACATCCCAAAAAATTAGCAATCTGCTGGTTTAGCAAGACCGCTAGCTCTGTAAACATGATTTCTATCTGTAAATGCTTCTCTGACTGCAGTGAAGGGCCTGTTTTACAAAGACGGATGATTACTAAATAAGATTTGTGTGACCTCAGTCTTATGACTGAGAGGATGTTGACCTTTGGTTAACACTTTGTCTTTCTCTTGGTGAGGTTAACGTGTCTTCTTACACAACGCTTGAGTTGGATAACTCTCTAAACATCACAAACCTGTTATCTTCAGGAGACAATTTTTCTCCTAAAGGTGAGAAGAACATCAGTCCACTATATGGAAGTAGTAAAATACGATGTTGTGACCTTAAACACAAAATTAGGTGTGTCGCCAGTCAAAGACGTCAAAAACAATCACTCACTATTGTACAATTTGTAATATTTGAACGGCGGCCATAATAGAGAGATAAAACACTATAACATCCTTCTCAGCCTTGAAAAGAACAATCATTGACAGGAAAAGAGCAAAGTCTTCATGTCATATACATCACATAACATGTTGCTTTATGTTAATAGCTGTGTATATTTAGCTCCTGCTAGAACGTCGCAACAGCAAGGTCATGGGGTTGATTCTCAGGGAACACATATACTGATTTAATGTATAGTTTTACTGTAAATGTATATCATACTTTTATTCACCAAGGATGCATTAAATTAGTAAGAAATGACAGTATAAAAACATTTAATGTTACCACATTTTTTTTCAAATAAATGGAGTTCTTTTGAACTTTCTATTCATTAGTTTCAAAAAAAATAAAATAAATGTGTGTATTATTCACACAAATATTAAATGACACTATTATTTAAAATTTATAATAATAATAAAATGTTTCTTGAGAAGAAAATCAGTTTATTAAAATGACTTCTGAAGGATCATGTGACACTGGAGACTGGAGTAATGATGTTGAAAATTCAGCTTTGCATCACAAGAATATACAGTATATTTTTAAAGGGGTGGTTGATTATGATTTCACTTTTCTAACTTTAGTTAGTGTGTAATGTTGCTGTTTAAGCATAAACAACATCTGCAAAGTTACGACGCTCAAAGTTCAAAGCAAAGGAAGATATTTGCTTTTAAAGAAATTGTTTTTTAAGGACTACAGCAAATGGCTGGTAGAGACTACACGACATTCCTCCCGGGTTAGTGACATCACTAACCCTATCATTTACATAAACCCCACCCCCGGGAACAAGATTTATAGATTATCATGACAGAATATACTAATCAATGACTAGAAGATAACTACACATAAGCTACATAAATTCATCAACTAACCATTCAGAAACGTCCTGTTGCATTCTACATGTCACTTCTTCTTGAGTCTCTCCATTATTGTCTGACTCCAGTCTGAACATAAACATTGAAATTTTCAGTGCAAGTCTGTGTGAGGTAAAAGGACAGAGCTCTTGAAGCTCCGCCCCCTGTGCTGAGAGCAGCAGCTCACCCTCAAAAAGTGACAATTTTATCATGCTGTATAAGAATATCTGTGGGAAATTTTGAGCTAAAACTTAACATACACACTCTGGGGACATCAGAGACTTATTTTACATCTTGTGAAAATGGCATTATACCACCCATTTAAAAATATTCAAAGAAAATCAGTTCTTTTCAATTGTAATAATATTTTACAATATTACAGTTTTTTTACTAAATTTTTTATCAAATAAATGCATCCTTGGTGAGAATAATTACAGAGTCCCGCACATGACATGTAGACACACACACATACACACACACACACACACACACACACACACACACACACACACACACACACACACACACACACACACACACACACACACACACACACACACACACACACACACACACACACACACACACACACGTGCTGTCAATCATTTTTTCTGTAATTAATAGCGAGGTTAATAAAACATTGGAGTTTTTTATATTTTTATATTGTAATAATTTCATGTGGTGAGTAACTATGAATGTAGAAAGAACCTAAAGACAGTATATTTTAAATATTTATTTATGATTATTATTAGAATGAAGGCCAGTATCACTGATACTAATACTGGAACTGATGTCTCTACTGATGTCTTTTTAAACATTAGTTATAGACATTCAACATTACAGTGTAACTGAAAGCTATCAATTTCAACATTTATTATGCTTTAAAAAATATTACTTTTAATTTAAGTGAACTTAAAACAATCTTCACATAACTCCATTATAATAAATGTCATATTTACCTGTGGCCTTCCTACCTGTCTCAAGAGGTAGGAAATATACAGAAATGGAATAAGGTCATCAAACACTTTACAGTCGGTTACCTTCTTTGATTAACGTTAATGACAGACATCACAGCAACTGGTTTATTAGGCTGCTGTCACTTTAAGATCTGCCACTGCTGCACATTTCATTTTCTCACAACTCTTTTAGTTCATTTAAAACTACTCTTTTGAGGATGCTCGACAAAATAGGCATTATGGCATAATCTTGTGTTATTGTTTGTTCAAGCGTGAAAGCACTCAATACTGGCGTGCGTCTCACTGTGCACACAAGGCGTGTGTGTGTGTGTGTCACATAGACACGACATTCACAGACAGCGGGTTCTCGTTTGTCTTGTGGCACTTGAATGGTTTAAAATCATTTGCATGAATAAAAGCGTAAACAAATAATGTAACACTAGCCAAATTATGCTCCGTTAATTGCGTTAAATATTTTTATTAGAAATTAATCACATGCGTTAACGCGTTAATTCTGACAGCCCTAATTTATATATATATATATATATAAAATACATTTTCAAACACTAGTATATAAGATTTCAAAACTTTGCAAGCCGCTTGCACAAAATGTTGTGCTGAGAAAAATAACCAACTAAAATAAGAACAAAAAATATAAAATAAAATAAAAATAAAAACCAACAACAACAAAAACAAAAACCAACTAAATTAGGGAGGCAAATCGAAAAATTCTAAATTCAGACCCAGTATAGTGTTTAAAACGAGTTGAGATCACAGTGTTAAACGACAAGGTGAATACCTGGGAGGCTGAGACCTTTCTCACTAGCACAAAGTGGCTAATTTCAATCAAGTTTTTGAAGAAACTTTCTTTTAAGGACACCACAGTATACATTTCTTTTACAATATAACTTGTGCACTGTGAAAAGTGCTAGTCAAATAAATATATAAAAAACACAATAATCTACTCCAACATACTGCTATAGACATCAACAGACAATCAGAGTGAATTGCATTGCCAAGATTATTCCCATAATCCATTTGCAGTCGTGCCGAAATAATCTTATTCACACACACCCCTAAAGTTCCTAAGTCATAGCATGTGAGCGATAAAAAAAGCATATGCTGATCACACCTGAATATTTTTGTTTACAACAAACACAATGCCCCTATTTTCAATACAATTATGCATGAAAAGTATTAATGCTGATGCAATAATAACATCAGATTAGCACATGCCTGTTAGAATGCTCCCATGTTGTTTCCCTGTTGTAAATCTACAGGTCTGTGAATGTGTGTTTGGTTTCATTAACCTCTCCCTGCGGGGTCAATTATCACTACTACGTCTCTAATTTCTCCTTTACACAAAAAAACATGGCAGACACAAACACCTCCTGGGTAACTCGATGGGGGGGTGGTAGCACTGAAACCAGTTAACCTGGTTACAGGTGAAACAGGCTCGCTTGAGCAGCATGTGAGGAATACTGAAGCTCAGTGAGAAATAGAGCACAGATGCAAATGGCTTTAGGACCACATGAGGTGATGGGAAAAGAGTAGACAGGTGGAATAACAGCGAGGACACATGCTTCGATGAAGATAAGCACGAACGCACACAAAAATTAAAGCATTTGAGGGATATGGTCACTTTTACAATAATTCAAGAAGGAAAACACTTTAAAAGTGGTCCATATAAATGATGCACTATTTACACTCAAAAGTTTGGGGTCAGTACAATTTAAAAAAAAGAAAATAAATTAATTTTATTAATTTATAAATGTAACAAATGCATTTCAAATATGCTGTTCTTTTGAACTTATTTATCCAAGCATTTTTAAAGGGGTCATATAATGGTACATGCACTTTTACAAGTTGATTGTCCTGAAATGTGTGTTGGCAGTGCCTGTACACAACCATCATAAAATGATAAAAATCCATCCAGTGTTTTTTATTTTTTATCTTCTTATATGTTTCCCCCTCTCTCAAATCAAGCCATTCAATTTTGTGACGTCACAAAATCGACGCCCCTCCCACGATTGTTGATTGACAGCAGCGTTTCAACACAGACCCGCCCTCGCTCGTGAGCGAGCTGTCAATCATAGCCCACGCGGACCGGCGCGGTCATTGTTGATACGCTGGAGCACTGTCTATGAGCAGAATGGCGTCTAAGCGATTGTGGTGTTCTGTTCTTGGGTGTAATAAGGAACACAGAAGTCTTTTTGATGTTCCTAAATCCGAACCGCTGAAGACGCAGTGGCTGAGTTTTGTTTTCGAAGGGAATCCCCCACGATCAACGTCAATGCTTTCATGTTTGCGCGAATCATTTCACACACCAGACTGCTTTATAAACGAGGTCAGTAAAAAGCTGGTTTTGCTAAGAAGCTGCTCCTGAAAAAAGGATCTGTACCAACTATTCGTGTTCCTGCTGCACCTCCAGAAGAACTGAAGTGAGTCACGTTTTATTAACCTTTATATTAATATTAATCTTCGCAAATCGCTTGCTGCACGCTTCACAATGAATGCGGCTGTTTACACTCAGGGTAGGCTACATTACAGCATGTTTTCTATGTACGACTCAATATAATTCATAATCCCACGTTTATAATGAACAACGCGTTATGGTTATTGTGTTATGGTTATAACAAACGGTGTACGCACAGAACAGAGGGGCGGGGTGAGCAAAGCTCATTATCATTTAAAGACACATGCACTTAAATGGCGTGCTGAAAACAGAGCTGTTTTTGACCAGGTAAAATTAGTGTTTTCTTACAATACTAATGAGAATTTTTAATTAAAGTATATTACAAACTTTTAATTTAGACCCTAAAGAATCATATTAGCTTGTACAAAAATGGCATTATATGACCCCTTTAAAATAAATGTATAATGGTTCCCTCAAAAATATTAAGCAGCACAACCATTTCAACATTGATAAGAAATGTTTCTAGAGTACCAAATCATTATAATGATTTCTGAGGGATCATGTGACACTGAATGACTGCTAAAAATAAATGCAGCTTTGCTATCACAGAGATAAATTATATTTTAAAATGTAGCTGCAAGCAGCAATTATCGGGGCGAAACCTTTCAGAAATTACAAGCAAAAATATAAATGTCTCCTGACCACTATGTGGCACTGCGCAGAAACTATAGGTAGCCTCAGGTCACGGTTTTCATAACACAAACATACCCTGCGTCTCAATGTCCATACTATCCATCCTAAACTGTATGTGAGATTAAAATAAGTGTGTCCCAAAGCATAGTATGTTGAAAAGAGTATGCCAGAAATCACCGGATGGTCTACTATTTCCGTTGGATTTTCGAAGTGTGGATCCGTGCTCACTCTAAACAGACATAAATACATAGACGCCCTATTGGCCACTTTGGAACGTTGCTGCGATACGTTAGCGCGTCCGCCATATTGCTGAGGGCAAGACTGCGCTGTAAACAACTGAAAATAAATGGGTGATGGATAAAAACAAAAACAACGTTTATCAACCGATTTCAGTGGTTTGTACGTGGTGTACAAAAAGTTCCATCTCTAGTTATTTAAAATCTTGATAGTTAGACTTATAAAATATTTTTTTTAATAAGGAATTGTCAAAGCTCAGGCTTGTCATGTATTTGGCTTTTTATTCCTGGATAAGAATTGTGAAGACCCCCATTCTGAGATATAATTACATTTGGCTTTCTTCACAAAAAGAGTAAATACTTTTAGGGTGTATAAGTAGGCGAATTGAGACGCAGCACAAGTTTGGTCAGAATACGCTAAAGCATTGCGGAGATATAGCCTTGCGTTCATTTTGGCATGCACTTCGTTGAATTCGTTTTCGCGTTATCCGAGAACAGTTTGACGAATTTACTTGAAATCCATAACTTTTTGTCGGCATAACTTTTTGTTTCCAGCCCTATAGTTTCCAGCATTAGCAGAGATCATTTTTTTTATCCTTAAGAAACTTTTAATTATAAGTGAAATCATTTAAAGACAGGGACACAATTTGTTCAGTAAACCACCGTTTAATAATAATAAAAAAAAAAAAAAAGTTTAATAAGCAAGTCCTCCCAGTTCAAGAACGAGGAGGGGTTGATGATGTGAGAATGTGAAACTGGGCTGGGAGATAAACCTGAAGGCGTGTATGTGAAAATACAACATTATGAAATGAAGGTGTTGAGAGAGCTGAACTCAAAGGGTGTGGTAAAGTGTTAGTGGGAGGAAAAAAATTATACAACATGTATGAACATGCCAGTTTGTGTTAATGAGTCCAACAATCCAGTGAATCATTGATGATGTTTAAGTTGGGTAACATGAGAGTTTGAAGCAGCCGGGGAGAAGAGAAGGTTTCTGAAAAATTCCATGATATGTATAGCGGTGAGTGATGGAGACACATGAAATCTATACTAAGCCAAACACAATTTCTTGTGGAGACAAACTTGCTAGCAGGGTTTGGTGATATCTTGAATGTTCACAGTATTTTTGCAATGAATTTGCCAGTGATTAAGCAAAACCATAAATATTGCAATGATTTTACTGTACTTTTTATTTGCCCATTAAGTTTCCTAAAAAAAAAAGTCATCATTCGACTAGTTTCACAATTGTGCTTTATGTTCATATGTCATATAGGCATCATGGATTCGATCAAATACCAATAGATAAAATAAAATATTTAAATAAAAACCTGACAACCTCTGCTAGAAATCTTATAACGGGCCATGTTTGGATCTTTATGGAAGTAGAATAATGTCAAATGTTTTTGAAATAAAAACCCTGTTGAATTGCACTACTTGAAAAAAATAGGCATTGCATTAACCATGCTTGCATTTTAATGCATTGTATTTTTAGTGCTTACATTTTTATGGGCTGAAATTCAACATGGTTGAATATTTAAGCTGTGAATATTTCAATTAAAAACATTTCAAACACCTTTTCATTATTAAAAATTCAATAATACATATTCACCTTTCATATTTCACTTCCAAAATATTCAAACTGTTTAAAAATACAACCAATAATATTCAACAGGCAATTTTCGGTCCATTTTATTTCGCTTTGCAAATTCGCTTCCACAAATTCAGTGGTTCAAATTCGACAGTAAATTCAACATTGACGTCCAGGAACTGCAGGAAAAGCAGTAGATTGCCGAGCATACTCTCCATCTGCTGTTAGTCGACCTCACCATCAGATGGTGCAAAAGCGCTTGTTGTTGACGAAGACATTCATTCATAAAATGAAAATGATTATCTGTGTCAGTATATGCGGAAAAGATGATAAACACACAAAAGCTGTGTTTATGTTTCATTCAATAACTTCATTGTTACTTTCCCTGTGTATTCTACATGTCATCAGCTTTCTCTACCATGAACAGGATTATAATCGGTTTCCCTCAATAGGCTACCTCATACTCAAGGATTTCCCTTCCGTTGATAGTGATATGAAAGACCAATCTTGCACCTTATTAGGGAAGTAGGCTGCTGTAGGCTATTATATAGGCTACAGGCAAGAAGATGGACTCAGAATATGAACTGAACGCGCAAAGTTTCATGCTGAGCGTTTCGTGATATACTGGCATAAAATCAACACATGTATATATAGTATGCATACGTGTATTGAATTAGCTTAAACTGTCACAGCACTTGCATATTGTCCTCCTATTGTTAGTTTAACTGTAAATCGCTTTGGATAAAAGCTTCTGCTAAATGACTAAATGTAAAAATTGGCTTGACATTGGACATTCGCACATTTAGGGACCGTCTCTAAAGTTGCATACAACATTGGCATGTACGTTTCTAACTTCAATAGCAAACTTAAATATATTGAATAAATATCAAAAATCCAAAGGGTGCGCATTATGCCTGACACTAAATAAACACTTTACAGTTGGTTTTATGACTGTAAGTCGTTCTATTCAAATGCTATCGGAGTTAGAAACGTGTATACCAAAGTCGTATACACTTTAGAGACGGTCCCTAAATGTGCGAATGTCCAACATCAAGCCATCTGATCTGTATGCCAGTCTATCACTGGGAAACGCTCAGCATTAAGCTTTGCGCGTTATTCTGAGTCCATCTGCTTGCCTGCGAGTTTGGTCTTTTACATCACTGTAGTCCATTAAGCTACGTTAAGTTGTATGTCCAGCAGGGGAATCCTAAGTATTGAGGGAAACCCTAATAGCCTGCATGCAGCACATCGCCACAATATAAAGTTAAGGCAACTAAACAACCAAGAGAAATATATGTCAACCTCAAAAATGTAACATTGGATCTGTATATCCGCATCGGGGAATAACATTATAATCTCGTTCACGGTAGAGAAAGATGCATGTAGGCTACACAGGAAAAGTAACCGTGAAGACACTGAATTTAACATAAAACAGCCGTCATAATAATCACAAATACACTTACATTGCTGTAAATGAGTTTTATGAATGAATGACTTGTTCTAACTGTTGCTGGTCTTCAACACGCACTTTTGCACCCCCTGCTGGTGAGGTAGACTAACAGCAGATGGAGAGTATGCTCGGCAATCTACTGCTTTTCCTGCAGTTCCTGGACGTCAATGTTGAATTTACTGTCGAATTTGAACCACTGAATTTGTGGAAGCGAATTTGCAAAGCAAAATAAAATGGACCGAAAATTGCCTGTTGAATATTATTGGTTGTATTTTTAAACAGTTTGAATATTTTGGAAGTGAAATATGAAAGGTGAATATGTATTATTGAATTTTTAATAATGAAAAGGTGATTGAAATGTTTTTAATTGAAATATTCACAGCTTAAATATTCAACCATGTTGAATTTCAGCCCATAAAAATGTAAGCACTAAAAATACAATGCATTAAAATGCAAGCATGGTTAATGCAATGCCTATTTTTTTTCAAGTAGTGCAATTCAACAGGGTTTTTATTTCAAAAACATTTGACATTATTCTACTTCCATAGATCTTCCAACAGGACAGTGATCCAAAAACAAACATCAAAATCAACACAAAAATGGGTTACCGAGCACAAAACCAAGCATCTGCAATGGCCCTGACCTGAACCCCATAGAAAATGAGTGGGCTGAACTGAAGAGAAGTAGCGCCAACATGGATCTGGCAATCTGAAGGAATCAGCCATCTTTGATCATATTTACCAAGGGGGCAAATAATTCTGACCAGCACTGTGTGTGTGTGTGTGTGTGTGTGTATCACTCCTAACGCAATCACTCCTACTGGCCACTTTGGTGGGTTGAATTTTATATATAATTATAGGCTACATTTTTCAATTGTAGTCTTTTAAAAAGGCATCTGAAATAATAAACTAAGTGCAATGTCATGTAAAAAAAAATCATTTTTTCGATACTGAAATATCTGAAACGCTTCCAATACCAATTTCCTGCAGAATACACGATACTAGCTAAGCTTTCTCGCTCTCTCATCTCTCCAACAGCGAGTTGACACTCAAACCCACCTCCCCTCCCTCACTTGTTTCGTTTGCATGCTCAGGATGAATATTGTTGGTGTTACAGGGCTTGAATTTCAGTGTAGGATTGCGTGTATTGCGCATAATTTTACTTATTCCTGCAGATTTTGTGCTCACACTCAAAAAGCACAAAATAATGTCAAAATGCCGGTCTTGGCGAGTATTGGAGTATTCACATAAACAGTCAGTAATGTTTTAAGTGAACGTTAACAGTTGAGAAAGAAAACACGTGTGTAACAGTATACTGAATCCGTGCCTCAGGTCTTAAAGTGACATGGTATCGACATCAAAATCGTGGCCAGTGAAAATACTGAGTGGCTTACTTTGGAAAACCACTAGCCACAGTATATCTTTCTGAAAATGAACACTAAAAAGTGTAGTAGATGCTGACACTTTTCCCCTCTATCTTTGTAAATGACTGTGAGATTGTAGTGGAGATGTTTACCCAGTCATGGTCAGGACAAAGTCCACACTGTGGAATAAACCAACTATTGTGTCACCCTGAGACAGGGTAAACGTAATATGACCCTGAGGAAAGCAAGGGTACGTTAGTAAAACCCCCATAAAGCCCCGGTCAGATAATGGCAGGACCCCCCCAAAAAATTATATAGACATGCTAGCAGTCAAATGTTTGAGGTCAGTTCAAATTTTTAATAACATTTTGGGGAAATATTCTCTTATGCTCACCAAGTCTGCATTTATTTTATTAAAATACAGTAAAATTATTAATATTGTGAAATTAATGACTTAGTTTTTTTATATTTTAAAATGTAATTTATTCCTGTGAAGCCGAATTTTCGGCATCATTACTCCAGTCTTCAGTGTCACATGATCCTTCAGAAATCATTTCTAATATGCTGATTTGCTGCTAAATAAATTATTATTAATGTTGAAAACAGTTATGCTGCTTATTAAAAAAAATATATAAATGTCTTTACTGTCACTTTTGACCAATTTAATGCATCTTTTCTAAAAAAATATCTAACTGGCCTTGAACTTAGTTAATTCTCCCTTTTACAACAAGCCATTTTGCATGTATTTGTTCATACTTGTCGGAACATACTATGTTCATATAAACCAAAATAAACTAGACAAAACAAAGAACAAAGACATCATCTTTTGGCATCAGAATACAACTAAAGTACCGTACTGATATGAAAAAATCTGATAAACTGAACACACAAAACAAAACCAAGCTATTTTTAAGCACAATAGCGTTTCAACCCCTCCATTTGATGAACAAAATCAGCATTCATAATTTGGGAACCATGCATAGCATCATGCATTCACACATGCACAACACAGTTGCCGTGGGAACCAGACACGTACTATGGCGGTGCTCCAGATCCACTTAGAAGTACTCAGACTCGAGGCATTGAAACGCTCTGAATCAAACAGGACCATGTGTCTTCAGGACTTATTCTCAGTACGGTACACACTGAACCCGACACGCCAATAATTGTTCCTCGGCTGGCAGCATTCCTGTGTTTTGTGATCGTCACATCACACAGTGCCAAAACGTACCAACATTTTCAGCCTGACTACAATCTATTAGAAAGACAAACATCAGGCGAAGCTACTTCATACAAGGAAGTTCCATTCAAAAAAAAATAAAAAATAAAATAAAAAGGCAGGATATAAATTTCATGCCTTTTTTTTTTTTTTTTTTTTTTTTTGGTTGCTAGAAAGACTGAGATCTTATTTATAAGTAGATTGTTTTGGCTCAGACAGCATGTCATCCAGGAAGGTTTGCTGTAGTAAGTACAAACAGAGATCTCTTGTGATATGGGGAAGGGTCTATATCAGAGAAAGACAGAAGTTTCTAGATCTACAGGTTTTAGAGGAAATTTTGAGTATCTCTTTTATTAGGGTGCTGAGCATGAGCATATGTAGACCAGATGTCTCTGCTTCTGTCTGGAAAATGCTGAATGCATGCTACAAAAGGAGGAGGGATCCAACCACAAATACATTACGCTCTGGAGACAAAAGTGGTTCCCTCGCTCGTACACATTCTTTCCTTCTCATTCCTCCGATGCCTCTTATTCTTTCCATTTCCTTCCAACAGAACAAAGCTTGATGTTAACCTTTGACTCAATGTAGAACACTCTCTGTTATCATTTGCAGGAACAACTGTGCAGCGGATATAGTCAGTGGGCAACTAGGTAATACATTTTTTATAAAATTACTGTAGTTTACAGAGGAATCATATCAAATCAAACATACTGTTTCACAGTGTTGGGGAAAGTTCCTTTTAAAAGAAATTATTTAAAATATTCCATTACTCCCTAAAAAAGTAACTCATTGTGCTACTTAGTTACTTTTTAAAGAAAGTAATGCATTATGTTACTTTTGCATTACCTTTTCTCACATGGGCTGGACTTGGTGGTTTGTTTTTAATAAAAAAATAAAAAAGTATTTTTTTTGGCAAATCTCAAGGCTCTTTCACACCAAAAGTGAAATGTTGCAGGAGAAGAAAGTTTAACACTCTTATTTCAGCAATAAAAAAAGAGAAACAAATGTGATGTTTAAAGGGGTTCTTTTATGCCCTTTTACGAAGTCTTGATTTTGTTTTTGGGGTGTTCTAGAATATGCTTTCATGCTTGATTGTTAAAAAAAAAAACACTTTTACAACACTTTTAAAGATTATTACAGCACCACTCTCCCCTATCTGGCTCGAACGAGTCGTTAGTTCCTGTTTGATGAACCCCCCTCCTTTCGAAATACCAAATGTGCTGTGATTGGTTAGATGGGCCAGTGTGTTGTGATTGGCTCCGCTTGTTTGAGAAATGTCACGCCCCTTACGAGTTTCATCTGCTCAGGTGTAAATATTAAGGACGGCATCAATTTCAAACCAATTCAAGCCCGATTCAGACTTAAAAATGTTAAACTAAAGGATCATACAGTGCGGATTTCAAGCACAGACCTTGAAAGCATGGATTTCACAGGACGAGTGGTGTGTGTTTTTATTTATATGTACATTTTAGATATGATAGATAATAGCATTACTTGTTTAAAAAAGTAATGCAGATATTTTATTTTAAATTTAAAAGTAAAAAAAAAAAAAAAAAAAAAAAACTTGTTAGTTGAATAAAGTAATCTGATTACGTAACTGCAATGCATTACTGCCAACACTGCTGTAACAGCCGAGAGCAAAACAACTGCCAGGTAAAGATGAGAGAAAACAATTATAAGAATAATTAAAAGAAATGAAATAAATAACAATAAAAGAAATAAAACAGCAAAATAACTAAAACAAAATAAAATTAATTAATTGTCTTAAAGGACAATTCCGGTATTTAACACTTTGAGTCTATTTTGAAGTTTGTTTTGAATGAACAAGAGTGGTGGACAAAGAAATTTTGACAATGGTTCCTGTCTCGACTTTTTGACTATTTTAGATTTGCCCATGACCGCTTTAGAATGGGAGTCTATGGCCATGCACAAACATGCCCTTAAAACAACCCTTAACGTTCGTTTTCAAAACTGTTCAACTCACCGAGTGGTTAGTGGTGTTCGTTGATGTTCCAAAACAAGTAGCGTAGCGAAATACAGTTTCTGTCGTGTTTTATTTGGCATTTTGTAAAATCCCATTGATTTCCGTTGGAGGACTCATTGCTCGGTGATATTACTGCGCGACCGGAGACGGAAAGGGGGCTGTTTACTTTTGGTTGTAGTCTTTTAGGTGTTTTCGCTCGGTTCTCCGTCTCTCAGAAGGCTAGCGTGAGCAGAGCAACGGAAGTTGCCGAAGAGCGGAAGTTTATACGCGGTTGTGAGGTATCTGAAAAAATAGTTCCACTATAGAAAAATAAACGGATTGAAATCATACATTGCACCGATATATTTGTTTTTAATCATCAACGAACACCACTAACCACTCGGTGAGTTGAACAGTTTTGAAAACGAACGTTAAGGGTTGTTTTAAGGGCATGTTTGTGCATGGCCATAGACTCCTATTCTAAAGCGGTCATGGGCAAATCTAAAATAGTCAAAAAGTCGAGACATTGTCAAAATTTCTTTGTCCACCACTCTTGTTCATCCAAAACAAACTACAAAATAGACTCAAAGTGTTAAATACCGGAATTGTCCTTTAAATTAGTCTTAGTGAATAAAGCCCTGTAAAATCAGGTTAGTTTCAGGTTCATACTTAGGAGATGTTTACCCAAGACATCTAAAAAATAGCTAAAGTCTTTTCATTTCAGACTTCAAAGACGTCTGTCTGAATGTTCATTGCTGTACTGTTGGTAATTAGCTGCTAAAACAAAAAAGAAGCAAAAACTTTAGCACACTTTACCAAACCGACTAGTTGGTTGAACAATCCCAACTATGCAGTTCCATAAAAAATTTTTTCAGTGTAAATAAACAATGCAATTGTAATGTTAGGAATGTGCAGGCCTTTTTTTTACTACAGATGACTTGTTTACCACTCATGCATGCTACTGACAGCTTTATCCAGAGTACAGCAGCTTGAACCAGTCAGGGAAAGCTGCAGGTTTAACTGGATTATTGGGTACTACAGAAAATGCAGAGGGCTGTAGTTGAGGTTCCTGGCATGGCACCACTCGACTGCATCACTTTAGCCATTGAATAAAATCTGTCACTGAGCAAATACAATCACCTCAGGCTTCTGTGTTTAGGTGAACTAACAATCACCCTTAACTCTGCCAAACAATCGCACTCCCTCCGCGGTGTTTTGTATTTTTCCACCGATCCTACCTCTGCATGCATGGTATGAATGAGCACTAATACAAACTGATCATCTGAGCCTCCTCTGAGGCCTGCAGGCTTTAATTAGCAAACTCAATTGTGCTAAACGAATGGGGGATGAGACACATTTGCTCCAAAAAGCACCATTTCTGAGAAACTGATTTAAAGGAGGTTTGTGGTGATCCAAATGCCAAAAATGTTATTGGGTTAGCGTGATGCTTTTCACAGAACTACCTCTGGAAACTTGAGCATTTGCAAAAAATGACAGCCAAGCAGTAATACCCACAAAGCAAGCAAACCATTTTTAATTTAAGTAACAGTTCTCTTTTTTCCGTTTACTATGCTGGCATATGACAACACTACTTGAGTAGATAGTGGGCCTCAATAACCGTGCTTTTCCACTGAAAATGTATGACTCCTTAAGCAATCAGTGTTTCCACTTCCTCCTCACCTCAAATCAGGCTCATTCTTATGTACACGCTACCATTTAAGTTTTGAATAGGCACGATTTTTTTTTTTTTTTTTTAAGAAATTAATACATTTATTCAAGTTCATTCCATTCAAACTAGGCACATATAAAACAAAGCTTCTCTTATTATTACAGTTTGGCTCCTGATGTAAACAGTGGGGAAGAACATGACGGGGTGCAGATGAGAGGGTCTGAAAGTTTCTCACACTGCCATTAGGAATCTGGCAGCATGTTCCCTCCAGTCACTGAATGAAATCCCAAGAAAAGAGGGAACAACAACAACAACAGAATGAAGCTGGCTACTTTACCAAGTGTTGACGTCATAGAACCCCAATCAAACCAAAGCTCAGAAAACCCACTGAACTTAATGGAAACGTTTGGACAGCATCCTTCCTCTGCCCATTGCAACAGAGCAGGACTGTGATAATCTGTATATGTACTGAGCTAATGCAACCGATTTGTTCAAACGGCCTCGCTATTGATCTGTTTATTTTACATATCTTAGCTATTTCAGCAGTTTACCCTCGGTTACCTCTGCTGACCTTCTCACCTCAGTAAGTCTAAACACACACAAAGACACAAAGCATAGAAAGGTGGTCAGACAGGTTGCACTAAGTGAATACAATGAAATCAGGTCTGTGTAGCTTTAATTAGATTAGGGAGTAATACAGAAACTACTTTTGGAATTTTTGGTTTACAGAAACTGCTTTTGGAATGATGTTATGGTTTACCACCAAAATCTGTCAGTGGCTTTCTTTTAATTCTCATTCATTTTTTTTTTCTATTATTTTTACCATTATATTTATGAAAATTTAGCACATTTACCATCCAAATTCTCATTACTGTAATTTCAAAAAATTATTTTATTTAATTTAAATTATTAAGTACTAAGAAATTAAGGTACAACTTGACCTTTAATTTAAGATGATTATATTTTTAATTTTATCAGAATGTAATGAGAATCACTTTTGATATAAATTATATTAATGATAATAAAGACGACAAATGTCTGGAAGCATTACAAATGACAACTTGGAGGAAAATATGTCAAAACAAAAAATCTGAGAAATCTTAATGGTCTTAAACATAGGCTTTACCCATTTAGCAGTTAAGTAACTGTCTTTCTCCAAAAATACATATTTTCTTTGTACCATGTTTTATGTCTACTCACCACTACATGGTGGAAAAGTAGCTCCCAAGAATGGCTGATCTTCTGATTAATAACCATATCAAAGAAGTCATATATGAAGTACCCTGAAACACATAAATGCATATTAACACCGTATTTCTCAGGTTTTTCAAATAACAGATCCCATGACAACAATTGTGTTGGTTACCAAGATGTCATTTCCAGAGGGCTATTTATATCCATCCATCTCCCAATAAGAGGGTCTCCATGGAGACTGCATTTTAAAGCAGATCAACAACAAATGAAGCCAAATATGAGACTAATATAAATGTACTGATAAGCATTTTCAAAATACATGCCTGTTTCCATTTTAGTTCACATTACACTAGTTCATTTTCTGAAAACAAGCCTTACCATCTTAGGTGAAAGGATGAATAGATATTGTCTATATTGAAGCATATTAGAAACATGCTTCCCTCAGACTTTTGAGCAAGGCCATGAATAGCCAAAATTAGCTTTTTATGGGTATATACTATGCAGAGATAACAGGGCTTGTATCCCAGTCCTGTTATCTCTGCATAGTATATACCCATAAAAAGCTAATTTCTTCTGTAATATATATTTGTTTAAATTGAGAGAATATAATAAACTTAAAAGCAAAGGCCCATTCATAAACAGTCATGTGACCTATGGGGGTAGCACTGGTGCCTTGCTGGGACGGATCATAAAGCCAGCCATTGATTCTGTAGCTAAAGCTAACATCTCTGCCAACTGTATGTGGGATTCCTCACAGTATTCAAAATATTTCGGATATTTGGCATTTTAAATGGGAGTTATCTACTTATTGGTTGAAATGAACATTCCAGTCAACTGTGCTACATTTTAGAGTGGTGCAAAATAACACACTACACAAATTATAGCTAATAATCAAAAGGGAATAAAAAATTATGCTGGATGTTTTCCAAAAAGTTTCATATCACATTAATCTCATTATTGCAATGAAATGCTATGCAAAAAAAAAAAAAAAAAAAAACGTCTTCACTGTAATGCAAAGAAATTATATATGATTTAAATAATAAAGTATTTGTGAATCGTGTTATTATTTGTTGTACCTTTAATTTATGCAGATTTGAAAAATAATAATATAAAAAATCACTGTATTTGTATTAGAATCACTATTGGTAATATTGGGAATTTGAAAAAAATAAAAGAAAAACATGGATTAATTAGGAGTAATCAGAATTTGGGAGATGTGATTAATTGTCCAAAAAAAAGTCCCAAAGCTTTTTTTCAAAAACTTTTGAAGCTGTGATTACGAGCTCATCACTTTCAAATTTTGACTTGAGAGGGCGTTCATATCCAATTTTTTAACTAGGAAACAAAATTCTTTATACTCACCGATTGATACAGACACTAGGGCGTGAGAGAAAACGGAGTACGTTCCTATCAAATCCTCGGCCATCTGGGGGTGCATGCAAAAACTACAAAGACAGACGAATTATGATCAGGGCATTGCGTTTAAATAAAAGTGCATCACATTTGTGAAATATGTTGGGTAGTAATGAACAACGTTCATATTATCAAGTAATATGAACCACATGTGTCGTCTATGTGCAGCCTGTCAAATGGCCAAGTGTCTGTTTAACTGCATCTAGGCTATCAAACAAATAGGTGGCAGCCGAAAAGATGTTACTCTTGGATAAAATTCTCAAACATCTGATAAAGGAATCAAACAGACGGGAGTATGGGTGTGTATTGTTTTCCTCATGCACATGTGGGTAATTCTGGCACTCACCATAGCACGGACCACACTCCAGTTATGAGGCTATGCAAGAAAGAGGTGGAGATGTTTTTCCATTTCCAAGCGTTCCTCTGAGCTGTCTCGGGGATGGGAAGTTTGCCGATTCCATAGTTTACCAATTTGAAAAAGCCAACCGAGGATCCAGCGGTCAAAATCACAGAATTCAACTCCATATTTTAAGCGCGCGCTTCTGTTTTCTTGTCACTACCCGAGATTCTCGCGCGCGTATAGACCTTTCGGTGATAAACCCGCTTTTTTACGTTATTTCGTCAAATATACATCCCGAAATGTTTGTTTCTATTTCATTTTCACCTTCAGTAGTCCAAACATATGCGACTGTGCCGTCTCTGTAGGCAGAGCCCTTGTATAATAAAAATGTATCGACACTATCTTTGTTAATAAAAAAATAAAAAAAAGCTTTTTGTTTCAGTGCTCAGTTTGTCCGGTCCGATATAAAGCTAGGACACTGATTGCTCAATTACGATTGGCAACAATGACATAGTATCTAATGCATGTGTTACAAAATCCTGACGCTAACGCTTGTGTAACTTTTTCGCTTTTACAATAACCAAACAAGAGAATCCCCGCCCAATCATCGTAAGGCGCGTTTGAGGAGCAAATGAGCGTCTCGGGCGTGCGATTCCCTTACGTATAGTCCCGCCTCTTCGTGTGGAATTATGGGAGATGTAGTAGACTAGGCTATATGCGGCGATTTCGTAACTTGCAGAAAAGAAAGTAGAAAAGAAAGTTTTCAGCTGACGGACGCTCAGATTTTATCTTTGAAGCGCCATAGAGTTTCTCCAGCCTCTTCATTATCCCATATCTGATATAAAACGATTTTATTCAACACATGTTTTTCCATGACTGTCATAAAAACTGTTTAAAAAACGTTTGACTGCGACATTAAAACCACGTGTAGGCAGAGATGGGCACAAATACATCAAAAAGTATTTAATTACAAATTACAAATACATACTCATCAAATGTATTTAAATAAAATACAAAATACTGCTGTGAAAAAAAAGTATTTCATTAAAATACAAGCAATTTGAAATTTGAAAATACAAAAATACAAACAAAATGTACAGTCTTTTGTAGTGTGAGTGTAAGTGTGGAGTTAGATACATGTAAGAGTAGGCTATAGAATATCGGAATATCATCGTTTAGTGCAGAAGATGCGCTTTTAACGCATTTAAAACGCATTTTGCGCTTTTAAAAGTGATATGCAGTGGATACATGTGCTTTAATGGACTTCAAAACTTAAACAGCCATTTACTGCCATTATAAAGCTTGGAAGAGCCAGGAATTTTTTTTAATATAACGCTGATTGTATTCGTCTGAAAGAAGAATGTCATATACACCTAGGATGACTTCAAGGTGAGTAAATCATGGGCTAATTTTCATTTTTGGGTGAACTAAACCTTTAATCCTGGTGATGAAAGTTAATATAGGCGAAATAAAATGATATATTTAATAAAGTATTTTAGTATTTTAAATACAAATTACAGTATCTTGAAGTATTTAATTACAAATTACATTTCATTTATTTTTGTTAAGGAAAATACAAATTACAAAATACTCAAAAGTAATTAAATACGTATTTCAAATACATGTAATTAAAATACTGCCCATATCTGCGTGTAGGCCTATATACGCAGTTTTAATAGTAATAATTATAAGTAGAAGAAGAAGATAAATACTTTTTATTGCTACCAATGGATTCCCGTTGAAAAGTTGTAGACCTAGATAGCCTAGTTCTTCATAATTATAATCAATCCTTGCTGAAGACATTGAGCTCGCAGCTGATTGGTCCGTTTCAACCATGGTTTCAACGTGAGTCGGTCATTATATTAAATGTTTAAAATGTAATTTCCAGCAAAATGTGATTTGAGATGTAGTGGGCATGGAGTTTCATAATTCATCTGTAGGCTAATGTATGTCCAATGTTGGACAAACTAAACAAATTAAAGGAAATAGCATATTGTTGAGTCTGAAAAGTGTGTTTATTGGAGTTTAATTTCCAAAAGTCCACATGGCTAGAAGAGCAGCAGGTGTTTTCGTTGTCTAATTGGTGGTGTCGGGCGACATCTTGTGGTTCTTTTTTATGTAAGATATGTTGGAGCTGTTTCACAATAGGCTACTTCAATGTCATAGGCTGTTACATGTGGCTGAAACCATAAAACAATTAGACACACTCAAAGTGTTAAAATGATAGCTTATACTGTAGCTGTAGGCTACATGAAGAAGACTTGGCTCATCTGTTTTATATAGCCGCGAATCTTCAAAATGTTGGTCTGCTATAGCTCCTTTTTATTTGAGCCAAGGAATGTTAATTTGATGGAATAGGCAATGTTGTGCACGTAGCCTATACTGTATTCACAAAACAATGTTTACTATATACATTGCCTACAATGACTCTACTATTCCTCTTTAAATATTATGGAAGTTGAATTTGCTTTTTATAAAAACACTCAATGTCCTTATTCACACCTGAAAACAGTAAACAGAAGCTAGAAGTGGCTCGTTAGTTTCGCACGCACATTTTGATGTGACCGCCACGTGCGCTGATTGGCCGGCCTCTCTGTCGCTGATGCTGTGTCATGATGAGTTGTCAGCGATTTAACGAGTTCATTCTCAATGGACTGCAAAGAAACCAACAGAAACGTTTGACTTGTCACTTGACAACCGGAGAATTTCGTCCAGACAGGTAAGAAATTAGAAAAAATGGTAAAGTAGCCTACGCAAGTACGACACCAGATATCAACATTAGTAAAATATATGTATCGTGTTGTCCTGCGTTACAAGACAAGACATCTCAGCTCAGCTCAGCTCAGCTCAGCTCAAGGTGTGTTCCAGTATTCCGCGAAACCAGTGACAGCTGGCAACGTGCGTTCCTTATTAAAAAATGTATAACTGTATTGCTTCTGCTCTAGTACAGTCTCTTGTGTGTAATCTAGTTACCATCACTACTTAACCCTATGATGTATCTTGTGTTACAGATAAGTGGTGAATACTGTGCAGTTGGAAGTTCAAGTGTCTTCCTCTCCCAGCTTTGACGGTAAACAGAAGCTGATTGACCAGACGTGCTTGGCTGTATAAAGGTAGCAGTAGCCTAGTACAGTGATGTTTGAAGTGCACCGGTTGGAAATGGAGAGTGGCAAGTTTTGTTACATTACTAATTAGTTGTTATTTCTTCAGCTGATAAACCAACAATGGAGACAAAACAGTGTGAAGAGATCACGGAGATGGTGTGTTTAGAGTCAGATCTGCTGGATGGACAGTAAGAGATTTTAGATTACATATGATCCAAACATGTTACAGCATATTTTACTATTATGCTAATAATAGTTGTTGTTTTTTTTTGAAAGAAGTATTTTATGCTCACCAAGGGTGCATTTATTTTATGAAAAATACAGTCAATCATTAATATTATTAAATATTATTACAATTTAAAATGACTGTTTTCTATTTTTAATATGCTGATTTGCTGCTCAAGAAATATTTCTTATCATTATCAATATTGAAAGCAGTTGTGATGCTTCATATTTTTGTGGAAACCGTGATGCACTACCATTTAAAAATTTGGGGTTGTAAGATAGAAATTAATAATTTAATTTAACACACATTACATTAATGGTAAAGGCATATATAATGTTACAAAATATGTATGTTTCAAATAAATGCTATTGTTTTAAACTTTCCATTCATCAAAGAGTCCTGAATTGTTTTTATTACAGTTTCCACAAAAATATTGAGCAGCAAAACGTTTTTTTCAACATTAATTATAACCATTAATCATAATAATATATTTATAATAATTCAGCACCTAATCAGCATATTACAATGAAGTTGCTGGAGTTGCTGAAAATTCTGCTTTGCCATCACAGGATAAAATCACATTTTAAAATAGATTAAAATAGAAAACAGTTATAATAATAGTTATAATTATATTTTTATTTCATAATAAATGAAAATATATTAAAATACCCCCCCCCCCCCCCCCCCCAACCCCTAAGAGAAAACCGCACATAATTATTAAAAACCTTTGACTGCCAGTGTAAATAATTTATTTATTTATTCAATCTGGCACCATGTTACCCTGTTCATCCTACAGAATGAAGGAGGTTGAGGTGGACCAGCATAAAATCCTGTTGGTACGCACTAAGGGAGAATTTGCTGCTGTGGGTGGTCTGTGCACTCATTATGGCGCTCCACTTATCAAAGGTATGGTCTCTGATCATCACACAGACTGACACAAACTGAGCAATAAATAACCCTGTCCTGTGTTTACTTAGAACTGTAAGTAGAGTGAAAACAGGTTTTGTTTTTTTTCATTCATCATTCTGTGACCTTTGTCATTCTTAATTCTGAGCTGTATCCAGTGCCTTTCTTTTTTTCAAGTCTACCGTGACATTGTGTTTCCAACCATCATAAAGGCGTTTTTATGCTTGCAGGTGCATTGCTTGGAGAACGAGTTCGGTGCCCATTTCATGGGGCATGTTTCAATACTAAAACTGGAGATATTGAAGAATTTCCTGGACTGGACTCTCTGCCTACATACAAAGTATGAATATACACTGCAGGATGGCACTTAAGGAATCAAGCATTTTTGTTGTGTCATGTGCCCGTTACAAATTCATATTTTATGTCACATGCAATTTCCCATACAGTTTTATGAATGAATCCATTACCTATTTGTTTACTTCTCCTGTCCTGTTAAGGTCAAGGTAGAGGGTGGTAAAGTTTATGTGACTGCTGATAAAAAGGTTAGTCATGTACCCCTGCGATTTTTAGGTCCAGCACAAGATTAGTTGCTTTTGAGGTGCATTTCATGAAATGTTGTGTATTTTGTAATTCTTAGAAACTGAAGAAGCGAGTTAAGAAAATGTGCGGTAGAGTGCCTGGAGTCAGCCACACGGTTGTTCTGATTGGAGGAGGTGAGTAATAGATACATCATCTAGACAAACCTTAATATATGTTTAATGCTTATTTCGTGCAAGAATATCTTTTACCTGATCCTCAGGTGTTCATCACCCCCTAGAGGGTTTTGCATCATACTGCAGGAGGTCAGCCAAATAATGAAAATATGTTTAAAAATATACATTATTAAGTTAACTTAAAGCTAAAATTCAGCAGTTGAAGTTCAAATAAATGTTTCCTTGTCCCTCCAACAAATAAATATACTTATACAATTAAAATTCTAGTTACAATTAAAATTAAAAGTCAATCCACCATGGCCTGAAAAAGTTTGTATGCCTCTTCTCTAGTCTGTCATATTGGGAAATGCAACATTTCTATGTGTTTGTGTTTCCACAGGCCCAGCTTCATTGCAGTGTGCGGAAACCCTTCGTCAGAATGATTATGAAGGGAGAATTATAATGGTTACTAAAGATGAGCAGCTGCCTCTGGATAAGACCAAGCTTAGCAAGGTTGGAATCCATGGATCATAGATTAAACAAAACCAGATTATATGATTTGATTGTCTCCCCATTACCTTATTGAATTAATAAACCTGTGTAGTTCCTTGTTTATGAAGATGTTGTGTGTTCATGGACTCTTGTAGGCAATGAATATTGAAATTGAAAAAGTGTTGCTACGACAGAGTGATTTCCTTCAACAACATGGAATTGAAGTATGGACTAAAAAAGAGGTGGGTTTCTTTTATTTCTTCCATTTATTTTCCTGGGATCACATGCATTGTATTTATTTGTGGATATTAACAATAATTGTCCCTCAAAGGTAAAGTCTGTTGACACAGAGGCTAAAACATTGACTTTCAAGGATGGCACTGTCCAACACTATGACCAGCTCTTGATTTCTACTGGGGGCAGGTTAGATCATAACTTCTTTTTAAAAGTGCTTAAGATTAGATAAATGTCCGATAAAAAGGCCATGTATAATGATAGACATTTGGACCTTTTATATGAATGCAATGTTTTATGGTGAATTATGTACTTTGTCTTTAGAGCCAGACCTCTGCAGTGTCCTGGTGCTGAACTAAAAAACGTGAAATTGCTGCAGAGCTATAAGGATGCCACAGAAATCCATCACATGAGTGCAGGCAACAAGGCCGTCATCGTTGGAACTTCATTCATAGGTATATAGAAATCAATTGGAAAGTAGCATTCTTTCACAAACACAAAAGTCTGGATATGTCCAAAAGCTTAGACAGTTGATTTGTTGCCTCATTGCCCTATCAGGCAATGACTTTGCAGGCAGCATTTGTGGACGAAGGTACCTCGCGAAACTGATTTCGGACAAAACTGTTTAATGATTACAACAAAATAGAGAGAGTTTTGGTAAGAACAAACCGAATATTTAATTACTACAATACTAATTTCCCTCTAGAAATGATATCAAAAGTGGAAAAAAGTTGGTCAAAAATGTACATTTACAAACTGACCACCAACCACAAATTTCAGATGCTATTTTTATATTTTGGCTCAACTGTCACGAAATGTAACACACAGGATGTTGGGATATCAAAGGCAGTGAAGGATTAATCTATCCTACCTTCAAAAATTGGTCATATGAAGATATCTTACTAGATAGGATGTGACACAATCATTGGATTCAGAGTGTCTTGTTGCTGCTGCCTGCGGAGGCAGCATTTTTCAGCTTTTGGATGCAGCCTAAGTTAATGGCAATATTGCAAATTATGACTTTCAATTGTCAATCAGGAATGGAGGTAGCAGCTTATCTGTCTGACAAGGCAGCCAGCGTCACTGTTATTGGCAGCAGTAAGTTTCCTTTCCAGTCATCACTGGGTCCAGATATCGGAAAAATGACAATGCAGGTCAGTGAACATTGTGGTATTTTCTTTCATTTTTGGTTTACTGCTATACGCCATCTATCACAAGTAATACATCATCTGTTAAAGATGCTGGAGGAGAAAAACGTGAAGTTCTGCACAAGTAATGGTGTGGCTGAAATTCGGGGTGAAAATGGAAAGGTACTGTAAGAGTAAAGCACATTAGTAAACAATCATAGAACTGATGTCAGTGCATCATAAAAAAAATAAAAATAATAACTTAATTGTTTAGGTCAAGGAAGTTGTTCTGAAAAATGGTGAAGTCCTTCCAGCGGATATTGTAATTGTGGGCATTGGTATGTACCAAAACAATTTTTTCATAGCAGTTTTGTTGTTGTCAATGACAAGCTGTTTATTTCTAACAGTTACATCTATAACATTTCAAAGGTGTCATTCCCAACTCTGATTTCCTAAAGAGAACATCAGTGGAAATTGATTCACGCAATGCTGTTGTTGTTGACAAGGTAACCGCCTTCATATCACATAGAACAAACACTTTCTTTTAACAAATAGAGTAGTTTTTATGACATCTGTGTTTTTCAGTTCATGAAAACCAACATTCCTGATGTCTTTGCTGCTGGAGATGTGGTGTCTTTTCCACTTCCTTTGGTCGGACATAAGAGAGTCAATATTGGACATTGGCAATTGGCGCAAGCTCACGGTACCACATGATATAATAATAAGAGTTTGAATATTAAAAAAAACACTACCATTCAAAAGTCTGGTGTCAGTAAGATTTTTAAAAAAAGATATAATACAGCAAGGACACATTTCTTTCAGCAAGGCACATTAAATAAAACATTGTTACCAAACATTTCTATTTAAAATAAATGCTGTTCTTTTTAACTTTCTACTCATCAAAGAATACTGAAACAGTTATCATGGTTTCCACAAAAATATTAAGCAGTACAACTGTTTACAACATCAATAATACAGTAAATGTTTCTTGAGCAGCAAATCAGCATATTAGAATGATTTCTGAAGGATCATGTGACACTGAAGACTGGAGTAATGAATTCAGCTTTACTTTCACAGGAATAAATTACATGTTAAAATATATTAAAATAGAAAACAGCTATTTTAAATCATAATAATATTACTATTTTTACTGTATTTTTGATCAACTAATACAACTTTGGAGAGAGACTTCTTTCAAAACCAAAAATTTGAAGGGTAGTGTTTGAGGTAATGTGTAAAATATGTGGTCGTGGTCTTCCACAGGAAGAATTGCTGGCTTAAGCATGCTGAATCAACAGGTTGCGATTAATACTGTGCCATATTTCTGGACCATGCTGTTGGGCAAAGGCATCCGATATGCAGGTGACCATTCCAAGATAAATCTCCCTACTCTGAGCAAATATGATATTTCAGCACATGAATAAAGTAATTTTAACTTCATCTATTTTAATTTGACCAGGCTATGGAGAAGGATACACTGACATTGTTTTTAAAGGAAGTACTAAGGAAAGAAAATTCTTGGCATTTTATATCAAGTAAGCTGATAGCTAATGAAGAAGCCTTAAAGTCCTTCAAATCTTTATGTCTTGAAATTAGGATTTCTCTTCGTTCATCACTGTTTATTTCATAATCCAGAGATGAAGAAGTGGTTGCAGCTGCCAGCATGAACTTTGACCCTGCGGTCGCTAGTTTGGCGGAAATGTTATTGATGGGGAAGAGGATCACTAAGACTCAGGCACAGTGAGTATCAATAAGTCAGAAACCCTCAACTCATTGCATCCATATGCCAGAGCTATGAATTGAAAAGCAGTTATTGAATGTATTTGCATGCATACAAATGAAACCTGTTTAGGGGATATAATACAGGATTTTCTCTGCTTTCACAGATCTGATGACCTCAGTTGGCTGCAGCTCCCATGAAAGTGCTTTGGCAACACTTTCCTCCATGACTATATTGATTACAGTTTGTCCATCTATCATTTTATTTGACTGTCTTAACTATATCTTCAGTAACAAAGACTGTACTTTATTTTGTCTTCTATATTAGTTTTTCCCCCACATAAATGTTGTTGTTTTCCCCCCTGGAAGGAATAAAACATTTCTGGTATAGTTATTCTTAGAAACAGCTGGAGACCAGCTTCAGCACTTGTATTATGTACTAAATAATGTGTGACAAGCATTTGTGTCAGTAGGAAATTTTATGATACAATAAAATATATTACTTTTTCTTTACTGAAATATTTCATACCCAAGTAAGATATATGTAGAATTTTGGATCCCCTGAGGAAAACATACTTATAAATCATACTAAATCATGTTTTGTTTTTGTTTAGGGGTTGGGTTAAGGATAGAATATACAGTTTGTACATTATTAAAATCATTATGTCTATGGAAAGTCCCCTTACAACATAAACAATTGAAACCAGTTTGTGTGTAATGAACATTTATCAAATTTTCAAAGCAGATAATTTGTTCTTCAGTTTCAAAGAATGGTGATACATTGCAACATCAGAAATAGACAGATAATGGATATCTTCAGAAAAGCTGTAGAGACAACACCATGAGGATTTACATCTACTGAAGTGTCACAAATGATGTTTCTATGTGGTTTTAATACACTTTAGTTATAATATTGCTAGGAAAATAAGATAATAATCTTAATTGATCATATTGAATAATTGTACTGTAAATATGTTGATTTCTTATTAATTATTACACTTACAATTATAGCAGACTTTTTATTAACAATATAAAGTAATAATAATTAAATAAATACACATACAGTACAGGCCAAAAGTTTGGAAGCATTACTATTTTTTATGTTTTTGAAAGAAGTTTCTTCTGCTCATCAAGCCTGCATTTATTTGATAAAAAATACAGATTTTTTAAAAAATATTGTGATATATGATTACAATTTAAAAGAATTGGTTTTCAATTTATTATACTTTAAATTATCATTTATTTCTGTGATGCAAAGCTGAATTTTCAAGATCATTACTCCAGTCTTCAGAGTCACATGTGACATCCAGTCTATCACATGATCCTTTAGAAATCATTCTAATATTCTGATTTATTATGAGTGTTGGAAACAGTTCTGCTGCCTAATATATTTGATGAATAAAAGGTTAAAAAGAACTGCATTTATTCAAAATAAAAAAATATTTTCTAATAATATAAATCTTCTTTACTATCACTTTTTATCAATTTAACAAATCCTTTCTGAATAAAAGTATTGATTTATTTCCAAAAAAAAGAAAGAAAAAAATTACTGACCAGTAGTGTATATTGTATTGTTGTTACAAAAGATTTCTATTTTTAAAACATTTGCTGCTTTTTAAAAAAAAAAATGTTTTTTTTTTTTTTTATTCATCAAAGTTTCCTAAAAAAGTATCACAGGTTATGAAAAAATATTAAGCAGCAGAACTGTTTCCAACTTTGATAATGAATCATCATATTAGAATGATTTCAAAAGGATCATGTGATAGACTGGAGTAATGATCCTGAAAATTCAGCTTTGCATCACACAAATAAATGATAATTTAAAGTATAATAAATTGAAAACCAATTATTTTAAATTGTAATAATATATCACAATATTACATTTTTTTCTGTATTTTTGATCAAATAAATGCAGGCTTGATGAGCAGAAGAAACTTCTTGCAAAAAACATTAAAAATAGTAATGTTTCCAAACTTTTGGCCTGTACTGTATATAAAGATGTTCTACTGAAATTTTTAATGTGGCATGATGCTTATGTATAGTAGCCTACTGTGGCTGTGAGCACGGCATGCTGGGGCCTATGGCTGGGGCCAGCGCTCAGTGGTCAGTTCCCCGGATGACGGTTCAGCGTGAATATGGCGCAGAGGGCACGAGCAGCGCGCTCGTGAGGGCTTCTGTGAGACTGATACGCGCACTTAGCCCGCTGAAGCTAACTTTACTCTCAAGAAACTTAACCGACCATATGAAGTTTATTTTTCAGCGAACACTCTTCTCACCACAGGTAGGACTTTTAAAACACGATTTGTATTACAAACGAGAGTCGTTTGTTTGCCATCGCAGTTTGTTTTGTGTGTCAGCCTGTAGTTTCGGTGAGTTTGTTCGTCGTGCTAATTTAGCTAATTCCTCACAGCTAGCTAAGTAGCTTGGTCTACCGAGTGTCAAAACATTACTTTAAGTGATAAAAGATACCAACTAGAAAGTTACTTCGTTTCTAATGCCACTGAAGTTTGTATTTATGTTTTCAGTTTTAGATTGGGAATGAGTTACAGTAGTCTGCAAATAATGCCATCATTCCAGACCCTCTTTTCACTCAAGATTCGGATCAAGAGATAGATTTGTGAGCTGCTCCTGAATTTGCTATCTGGAAAGGAATAAATTATTCGTTATATTAGTGTCAGAAGGAGCCTGAAACTACTTGAAAGTTTGACTAAAGTGTTTTCGCGTTACTGGTGGTGCAGCTAGTGACATAATACAGTAAATAAATAACACAAATGAATTAGACTTGTTGTTCTGTTAGAGCTTGTAAATCCCTAAAATGTGTGAGCGATTTTCTACGTGTCTGATAAGAAGCTGTGATGCTGACACTGTCCATACAGTAACTAAGCTATTTTAGTTTATTTGACATATAATATCATATAATTCATGTCAAAGTTCACAGTATCTTCTAACGATTCTTCGAATGTAAATTTGTAATTTTTAGTCGTGCAGTGTTTGGTTTTGGTTTTGAGTGGGCAGATATGGTTTCAGCTGTAGTATCGATTCTGGGCTGCGTTTCTCAAAAGCATCGTGTTGAGCTAAGTTGATACTAGAGACCATTGGTGACTGTATGAATCACATCATGAGAGTCATTGTTTACATAATTTAAAAGAGACCTTTCTTTTCTAAGGGGTGTAAAGCAATAATCACTCAACATATTCAGTATGTCAGCTTGTTTGACCTAATTTTTTTTTAATGGAACAGTTTATTGAAACTTTACATAAAATAAACCTGCATATGTGTTTTGTTTTGTATCATATCAGGCTTTAATGTCCCTTATAGCATGATATGGTGATAATATGGAAAAAAAAAATCAGAAAAAAACACCCATTTTATTCAGAGGCCCAGACTGAGAAAAATGATGTCTAAAAGAGATGAAATTCTGATAGCTTGCCTTGTAATATAATAGGCAAGGCAAGTTTATTTATATAGCACATTTCATGCACTGTGGCAATTCAAAGTGCTTTACATAGAAAGGAATAAAAATAATCACAAAATAAAAGCAAGGAAAATTAAAACAGTTATTCAAAATGCTTTGCATAGAAATGAATTAAAATCTCACACTATGGCAATTCAAAGTGCTTTGCATAGAAAATAAGCACAAAATAAAACATACAATGAACATAATGCATTTCTCTCTTGACCTATATCTAACAATATTTTTTACGTTTACTTAAAAAAAAAAAAATCTTTAAAGATTGCACAATAAAAAGACACGTGTACCACGAACTGAAGGTAGATATATTTACCATTATATTTAAAAGACTTTGACTAGGCCTAACTAAAAAGTATTTACTGTCACAGGGCAGAAGACATGTAGTAGATTGTGTATGACAGGTTTTTCTGCACCGTTTTGATCATGTTGATAGGCCTTAGAAATTGATAGTTTTAGTCTATCTGTGCTTTTATAATTAGGTGTGTAACATGAAATAATGCTGCCTTTGTCTTTGTGATGAACTACTATAAAGAGTGAATACACACTCTCACAAGTTACTCAGTAGGTAATGGGGTTGTCGTTCAGAATCTCTTGTACCTTTCTCTAACCTTCCTATGTTCCTTGTTGGTTGTAGTTTCACTTTCTTTGCTCCTGTACTTGTTTCCAGCAGCCGTGAGTTTGGCTGCGTTCACACTGCAGGGCTTAATGCTCAATTCCGATTTTTTTTGAAAAAATTTGATTTTTTTGCAAGGCCGTTCACATTTCCAATTAAATGCGACCTTTTGTGATCTCCTGTGTGAACGTGAAATGACCCAGAAGTGACCCGCATGCGCAGAAGAGTACTCAACGGTCAACGACGTCACTTGTTGTTTGCGGAAGTAGCTAAACATGGATGTCAACAGTGGAGCTCGTTTAGCGATATTACAGTTATTTTCCCAATGGAGCCAGCACAATTACAATATTCTAGTTTTAAGAAGAAAATTAAAAAGGAGGAGGAGAGCAAGCTTTTTGGCCATGGCGTTTTGTGGAGCAGTGGTAGCAACATCGGTACAGAGAAACGTGTGGGTGCGGAGTCGCAGCCAGGAGTGGTGGGATACTGATGTGAGTGTTACTGTTGTTTATCTTCTCATTCCCGCCTACTTCAACGCAGAATTATGACGTTTGTCGCGTATCAATGATGTGCGGGTCGGATACATGTGACCTGGCCGTTCAGACTGAAGTCGCATTTCAAAAGATCGGATACGTATCGGATTTGGACCACATACCCAAGTGGCCTGGGTCGCATTTGAAAAGATCGGATCTGTGTCGTTCAGACTGTCATGAAAAGATCAGATACAGGTCGCATAGGGGCAAAAAAATCGGAATTGGGTCGTTTCAGCCTGCAGTGTGAACGTAGCCTTTGTCAGGATATGTCTGCTTCGAGGAGGTGTGATGGGAGATTCAGTCAAGGGCGCAGTCTGTACCGGGCACTCCAAACATTCCTTAAATGCTTCAGTGCCGGATAGGGTCACTCATAATGTGCAATCTCCCATGCTACCGCTTTCTTTAGCTCAGCGTTTAACTTTTGCTCATTAAGTTCTAAATTAAAGAATAAAAGTGAAGCCCTAAACACTGCTTTTGAAAGACAAAGTGTGGTGTTAAATTTTGTATTCGGCTTACTCAGTATAGGTTTAAACATTCAGTTTTCCGGTTGTATTGCTTCTCAATGACATTGACTCGAATTTCAAATGAATCTGATCATTTTTTTTAATGAAAAGGGGTTGAATGAGACCATCTCTTCTTCTGGCTTGAGAGGCAATTTTTCAGTTTCCTGTGTTTTTTTTCTCTAGAGCTCTGATATGAATTTCAGGTCTGCCCATGGAAATTGCTGTCTGGACAACATTACCGTGTCACAATCGATCAAAGGATACATTTTTTGTTGTTGCAACCATTACTGATTTTTTTCAATAGCCAAAATGTGGACATGATTTTTAATTATTGTTCTATTTCTTCTGTTTTGACAAAAGTAATTTTTCAAATAATGTTTTTGGTATTTGATTGATTTATCTGGGGAAAACAAATATACATTACTGTTCAAAAGATTGCTGTAAGAGTTTTGAAAGAAGGCTGCAGTTATTTGATAAAAAATACAGCAAAAAGTAATATTGTGAGAAATTATTACAATTTAAAACAACTTTTATTTTTTAATATGGGTGTGATTCACATCATACAAATTATTATATTCCACGTATTTATAAAAAAATAATAATTTATTCATGTCCATTTCAGTGTCCATTACTCTAGACTTCAGTGTCATGATAATGCTGTGTCTGATTTGGTGCTCAAGAAACATAGTTATGCTGCTTATTTTTTTAGAGATAATTTTTTATGCTTTATATATTGTATGCTTATTTTTTGGAGATAGCATTTATTTGAAATGTAATCTTTTATAAGATTATATTTAAGTCTTTTGCTGTCCCTTTTTCAATTTAATTCATACTTGCTGAATAAAAGTATATATATAAAAAAAAAAAATACCCCAAACCTTTGAATAATGTATATAAGCCATCACCAAAAGCATTTTAATAAAGTATCAAGTGGCAGCCAATAAAGCTGCATCAGTTCTTAAGGCTCATCTCACTTTGTTTGAACTTTTTGGGTGTATGTAGAATGCTTAGCTGTTGTTTCATTGGACAATGTGGTGTTGTGACAGGAGGATTCAGTTTTGCACTGTAGGAGAGCAACAATATTTTCTAATGTTTTAAAATGAGCGTTTTCAACATGTTTATTTACTAGTTCTTTTGGTTTGTATTTCATGGATTAAATGATCAAGGATACTTTGTAACTGAGTTGAATCTATTGTTGCACAAGTTGTTCAGTAGTGCATTACCTAATTACCCATCAGCTGCAAAGTGATGCCACTTTCCAACTTGCATGTGTGTTTTGTGAGTCCCTGTACTGAACACTGTACTGTTGTCTTTGGTGAGATGATGTGTAATCCGTTCCATCAGAAAGCCCTCTATCAAGCTCTGACCTGCAGTCAAGTTCACATAAAGACTTTGTGTATGTAGCACATGCAAAGCATTGTGAGACATTATCACATTGGAGTTAGGCTACTGCTTTTAGTGCTGCACAATGACTGAATAACAAATAACGGTTGTTGGCCATGGCCAACAAGAAAAGCGCTGTTGTTTTTGTTGCATTATACATGTATTACCTGGAATATTCAAAAGGAGACTCAGTGTTTTGTTTCTGATGAATGGCCTGAAACATGTCTATTCAAGGTGAGAACTGAGACCCCTAGTTATGTGTGTAAAATAAAGTTTTTGCCTGGAAATTGTGGAGAATTGGTGGGAAAACTTTGTCTTAAACAAGCAACATTGCATTGCTTTGCTCTTGTTTTAATCACAGCATTTTAGTGGACAGAAGCAGCAGGTTCTGTAAACACTGGGTTGGTCTGATAAGAAGACCTCTAATGACAGAGTTTAGTTCCAAGGTCAAGCTGTTTTTGCACTGCTCTGTACTGGGCTTGTAAAAACAAACACTGCAGGCCTGTTTCTGCTAAGCTAGCTTTATACTTCAAGTACAAACTTTTACAAAGATATCAGTCTACTTGAATTGTTTCCCCAACTCTTTGGGCCGTTTTGAGGGGTCAGTATCTCTGCTTATTAAAAGCCAATCCGCAGAGACAGTCTTCCTGGCCAGCGAGCGTTGACCACAGAGACGTCTTTCTCACTGTTCACCAGTGCATAATGGTATGTGTCTGGAATGCCAGACTCAACCAGGAAGTATTTGACTGTTCGAGTTTAACTGCTTTACACTTTTTAATGTCAGACACAAAGCCTGATTGATTATTGCTCTTTTGTAAACATTTCAAACCTTTTGTGGGCTGATGCCACTGATGGTCATAGTACAGGAAGCGTTTATGGAAATGAAAAAATGATTAATTCACACTTATTGTGTTAGTATTGTAGTCGTGTATTTGTATTTCTGTGTCATGTGAGTGAAGTAGCTGTAGATCTCTGCTAGAGAACCTGCTCCTGTCACTCATATTTGATCCTCACCTGTTCCAAAGAAACAATCTCACAGGTGCAAGTTAACAGCCTCAGTTTTTCTGTATAGCATGTAATTGAAAGCTCAGCTGGGTTTGAAATTGCTTCCTTTTTCCTTAGTATTGACACGACTATATTGAGTGTTGTACATTTGTTTTGCCAGCTCAGCTTAATGCAAATGTTTTTTTCTTTCTTGACTCACTCATTTACTTATGTAACATTACCGTTAACTCATTTGCTTCATGATTCATGTACTCTGTTATTATCTGTAGTTAACATATTTATCTGTCAGTGGACTACTTGCACTGAGCTTCATGACGCACTTCAATTTTGAAATAGTACAACTCTTTTGTTTCCAGTTATGTATATAATAATAATAATAATAATACATTTTATTTGTAAAGCACTTTACATTTGACACCAAATCTCAAAGTGCTACAGTAGAACATAATTAAAAACAATACAGTATACAATAAAAACACAACATGTTAAAAAAAACTTATATTCAGTGTGCTGTCCCCTAGTTGACTAAACGCATCCCTCTACAATGAGAGTAAATCTTCACTCTGGGCAACTAAATAATGTCTATCATTAGCCATTGGCTAATAAATTCTTAGATTGTACTAGCAGTTTGTGTTAGAGGCTAAGTATAAGTTTAGCATAGATATATTTTCACTCGCTGGCTGAACACTGACTGAGCACTTGAGTTTCGCTCTCCGTCAAGCGATCTGTACTATTTCAGTTCAGCTCAATGGATGAGCAGTGTACCTGTATTTGACGTATAGTAAACACTAGTGTGAAGGTGCACGACTCACCATCACTTTGCTGTGACAGTACTGTGTTTCTCGCACACAAAGAGAGAGTGAGAGTCTTACATGCCAGGCAGAATCGACGCGCCACATGTAAACGATATTCTTTGTTATATTTCTCTGTCAAAATAACACCGTTCATTTGGAATTATTCAGCTTTTAAGAAAAAGCAGAAGATATGCTGGCTTCTCCGGTATTGGGCGGAACTAATATGCAAACGGCAATCTCATTGGCTGCCGCTCATCGATTACCGTCCCGGTTTTGATTTCAGCAAATCATTTAGAGCGAATGCTGACAAAGTAATTTATATTCATGAACCCAGCAGCTCATCAATCCTTAGTGCGTTGTATATTGTTAGTAGTAAAATTAGTAGTCGTATTATTATATTTAAATAATAATTACTATTTTCTAATATTCATTTGATCCTTTTTTTTACAGAAACACTTAATGACCAAAATATCTTAAGCACCACCACCAGTCCTAAGTTCAGTTAATGAAAAATATTCATTCATACATAGTTACCAAGTTTTAGTTAAGTACTAATTAAGTTCTATCATTAAATAGTGCTTGATTATCATAATATCATAATATAATGCTTGATTGACTGATATTAAGAGTGTACGTTCAGATATTTAAAAAGCTGTGCTATTTTTTACACTCGCACTCACACTCTCTCTGGGTGTAACCGGCGTAAGCTAGTGTTTTTAACCCCTTAGGTATCAAAATTTGGTACCGAAAGACAAGACGTTTTTTTTATACTCGATGGTATAGAGGCAATTAGGTCGGTGCCTAAAAAAGATCGAACTCGATATACCCTGCCCTACTCCTCGGAATACAATGCTCCATGTAAATGCACCTATTATTGTGGCCTTGAAAGGTCCCCTCAGCGCCAGCTTGCTCCAGGGTACATTTAAGTTGCCATAAGCATGAGTGATAAGTAATAAGTTGCTAGAACATGAGTGAGACATAGACACATAGTTGCTCATCAAATTGTCAAATGAGTTATGACTGCTCATCACCATGTTGTTAACTGATGTTTCCTCTGCAGTGCTTGTGCACGCTTTCTTCCTTATATATATATATATATATACACACACATACTCTGCTTCCGGAAACTATTTTGAATATTTTCCAGTTCTGCGACTTTTGAGTTCTTCACTCGCTCTGAATGTTTTCATTTACTCTCAATGTTGGAAACCAGCACTTCATAAAACATTCACATGGATTCCAAGACTCCTGAAGCTGTGACCTCATGCCCCTGCTGACATCGTCCCAAAAGATCAGGTTTCACTTCAAATGCTTCACTCTTTTGAAAAATGCCTCTTGCTGCTGCATCGTCCCAGGAAGCAGATGAGTTTTCCCAGGCTCAGCCCATCAGGTGTGGGAGGGGGTTTCAGCCCAATCATATCAAGGTCCAGTATTTGGATTCTGGGAGTGTCTCTGATTCCCATGGAGAGAATGGGCAGGGCAAAAGCGAGAAAAGGAAAGGCATGGAGAGGTGGACTGCTTTGTTTTGTACTGCATAAAGAGACTGTTGTTGAAATGCTCAGAAAGGTGAAGTGAGAGAGTTGACATTTTAAAATGAACAGCTGACTGTGTGTCTCTCCCAATGTTTTGTGAATGAACAGGCTAGTGTTAATTGCTATCAAGTTATTTCTTACGTTGTACAGTACATTACTGCTGAAAAGTTTGGATTGTTTTTCTTTGTTTTTTAAAGGAAGTCTCTTATGTTGCATTTATTTGATCGAAAATTACAGTAAATATGCAAATACAGCAAAAAGGAGTATTGTCAAATATTTGTACAATTTAAAATAACTTTTCTATTTGAAATTTGAATATTTTAAAATGTAGCCTAATTTATTTCTAATATGGCAAAGTTGAAGTCTTCAGTGTCAGATGATCCTTCAGAAATCATTCTATGCTAATTTGGTGCTTAAGAAACATTTCTTAATATTCTCAATTTTGAAAACCATTGTGCTGTTTAATATTTTTGTGGAGACTGTGATACCGCCCCCCTCTCCAGGTTCTTTTATGAATAAAAAGTTATTTTAAAGTCATTTTAAAATAGATTTTGTATCATGTAATGTCTTTACTGTCACACAACGTTTCATCTATACTAAATAAAAGTATTAATTTATGTCAAATTATTTTATTGACACAAAACTTTTGAATGGTAGTGTATGACTCGGAGAGGTTTCACTGAATAATTTAGCAGATAATTATTTTTGTCTTTCCCTGGTTCTAGGTCTGATGATCTACCGCAGCCATGTTCAGCAAGAAGAAAAAGCAACGTGTCCAGATCTCGGCACCCTCCAACTTTGAGCATCGTGTCCACACTGATTTTGATGAGCATGAGCAGAAGTTCGTGGGGCTTCCGCGCCAATGGCAGAGCCTCATTGAGGACACGGCCAAGAGGCCCAAACCCTTCATCGACGCCACAGTCATCACTACTGTAGAGCCACGCAAGGTCAGAGGAAATGAGTCAGCTTGTGTGTTTGGTTTAGGTTTTGATTTAAGCTTTTTAGTTTTTGTATGTTACAATCAATGAGGTAAAGTACTAAGTTTTGGATTCACTAAAGATAAATGATAAATAATGATTCTTGGTGATGTTTACAAGTAGGGTTGGGAATCTGGGAAAATATTGGAACTTGTTCCACAATAGGGATGGGACGGTATGAAAATTTCATATCACGATTATAGTGACCAAAATTATCGTGATTATCAATATTATCACGGTTTTGTTAAAACGAGATGAAAGTGTTCAAAAAGAACTGATGCTCACACTAAAAACAGTTCAATATTTGATATAATCAACAAACAACAAATAAAACAAGCAGCTCTATGCACTTTTTTAAGCAAGATTATATTCTGTGGCATTTCCTTCCTTATAATGACCGTCGTCAATAGCAACACATTATAACACCGCGCACATCCATGTATCGCAACGGACGCGCTCTCTCGTTTCATTCAAATACAACTTGCCGTCTTGCGTCTCCGTTTTTGGACGATTGTTTTGTACGCTGTACAAAATGGATTTATAAACAGGTAAGATTTAAAACATTAATCTCAATTCAATATGTCCCTGTAATTATGTGGTAAAAAAAATTCGGTGTAATAAGTGTACAATGATATACATTATTATCCCTTAAATGTCACTCTTAATAGTCTTGTTTGAACTTGATAGTTTGTCTTTGGCTCAAAGCCACTTGCTGCGAACTTTTCTTCGCGGAAGCTTCACGTTTATTTCAAGTGAGTGAGATAAAATATTTAAACTCAAAACAACATTTTGAGCCCAATTATTTCCCAGACGTAGTTTTGGTATTGAAGTCAAAGTTAACTTGCCTTGCGTTCGCTATAAACAGTTGGTGATGGTCACACAAGACGACTCGGCAGATTTGAAGTGTTTCCCCCCTATTGTAGTGACCATCCTCGATTAAGTTTCACTCAGGACTTTTGTAAAAGCCAAAATATGACCACACCTCAGAAATGGTCCTCTTAAAAGGTTGAAAAATCTCCCGAGAACGGTCACTGCCTTCCGCCATTCCTTCTCGAATAAAAAAAAACAACAACAACATTGCGCGCTGCGCCTGCGTCAGACTGTTGCTGGCTGGACAGGATTTACAGTGAGTTATTAAAATCGCGATAATAAAACACGGTTTTAATGATAATTAAATTTTAAACGATAATACTAACCGTCAGTACATTTTATCGTAGTTTATAGTGAAACCGGTAATCGTCCCATCCCTATTCCACAATTGGTACTTTTTACCTGTCGCTGGATCTACAAAATAATTGGTGTGACCTTGCAGTTTGAATTGAATGTGTGAGAGTAAGACTTGGAACTTCTGTATTTAGTGTTTTCACGTTACTGGAATTTCTCATTTCGATACGATAACTTGAAAAATATCTGTTTTCGATACCATGGGGAGAAACTGCCAAATAGATATTTTTTATATTATCTCATCATTTTTGATCCATCCATTGAAAGTGTCTAGGTAATCAATATTTTTAAGCTTCAAAAATAACATATAACCCCCCGGTTTCGCAGACAAGGCTTTAAGCTAGTCCAGGGGTCGGCAACCCGCGGCTCTAGAGCCACATGCGGCTCTTAAGCGCCGCCCTAGTGGCTCCCTGGAGCTTTTTCAAAAATATGAAAATGGAAAAAATATTTTTTGTTTTAATATAATTTCTGTAGGAGGAAAAACATGACAAACATTCTTAACCCTTTCGCACGTACGATCGCATCGGTGTGATCAGAACAGTCAGTACATGACGTGATCAACTGCTAAATTCAAATGTGCTCTCGCGCGTTGGCTGGCGCTGAGCCAGAGACAGGCGCGCTCAGCTGTCATAATATCACAACTTTTCAGTGTTTTCAACCACATAATGTTTATTTTAGGTTTCAGACATATAACGTTAAGTACTAAAAAAACAATACATTTAGAGTTTGTAAAATACACACTGATGTTAAAGGAAGAGGCAATAATCCTTTCCAAGACACGTTTTATTCATATCAGATACACATTGTGTAAGTAACTTTAAAGTTTACTCTATTCTTCTCCCAGTTCACCAGCCACTTACTTTTATGTATTTCGGGAGAAGTGGATGAATTCACGTGTTGTAAATCCAACAGATCTGATTCTCTGACCTGCGTCTGCGGCACAAACTAACACGGCGGCGCCCATCGCGCATACAGCTCAACTAACTCGATCGTTATAAAGGTGTTTAAACAAGAAAACACTTCCACTTGCATATATTTGACAATCGGAATATCAGATATTTCATGCCATATCTAACAAATTTGTGAAAATTTTAAATAAGAAAGGAAAAATGACATAAAAGCAGATCATCATTCATTCAGCTCTGTTGTTGCTGCGGTGTGTCACGTGACACGAAATGACGCGTCACCTTGGAAACCATAAAGTGACACATTCTAAATAACGGTCGCCTTGAAAAACTTTTAAAAAACTTTTAAACTTACGTGTGAAAGGTTTAAAGTTTTTCCACGTTGTAAAAAATAATACACAAATAAATAAAACGTAATACATTAAAATTATAATGGAAGTTAAACTTAAAGCACCATAGTACAGCAGAGTAGTCACGTGGTGCGTCATTCTCTCCAGGATGCGCTGCAGGGAAAATAAACATTTAATCATGAATGCTCATTATGTATTTGTAGGCTACTTATCATTTTGATACTAGGGGGCAAATAAAGCTAATATAGACACTTACAGCATGTGTTTCCTTCATAATAAGGCTTATATAAGGCTTTTAATTTTTTGCGGCTCCAGAAAGATTTTTTTATTTTTTTTCGGGTCCAATATGGCTCTTTAAACATTTTGGGTTGCCGACCCCTGAGCTAGTCCCAGACTAAAATGCATGTTTTAGCGGTTTTAACTGAAAGCAACTTACTCTGACATTTCTTATAATATGTCAGTGTCATTGTTTTGTCTCAAGATGCACACCAGTAATGATTTTTTTCTAGGGAACGTTTATAAAAGCTACTTAAATGTCCTAATTGAACTAAGGCCTAATCCTGATTCCTGGCTTATTCTAAGCCCTGTCTGTGAAACCAGCCCATCGTAACAGCAGCCATATCACCCTGTAGCCCAAGACTGGTTGCCCACTGAAGCTAAGCAGGGCTGAGCCTGGTTAGTACCTGGATGGGAGACCTCCTGGGAAAAACCAGGTTGCTGCTGGAAGAGGTGTTAGTGAGGCCAGCAGGGAGCGCTCACCCTGTGGTTTGTGTGGGTCCTAACACCCCAGTGTAGTGACGGGGACACTATACTGCCAAAAGAGCACCGTCCTTCGGATGAGACGTTAAACCGAGGTCCTGACTCTCTGTGGTCATTAAAAATCCCAGGATATCCTTCGAAAAAGAGTAGGGGTGTAACCCCGACATCCTGGCCAAATTTGCCCCTTGGCCTCTGTCGATCATGGCCTCCTAATCATCCCAATATACTGATTGGCTTCATCACTGTCTCCTCTCCACCAGTAAGCTGGTGTTCGGTGAGCGTTCTGGCGCAATATGGCTGCCGTCGCATCATCCAAGTGGATGCTGCACATTGGTGGTGGTTGAGGAGATTCCCCCCTTCTATGTAAAGCGCTTTGAGGTCTCAGAAAAGCGCTATATAAATGTAACATATTATTATTATTTAACAGTAAGCAATATGAATCAAGCAGAGACATGATCGCTTTATATGATGAACAGATTTTAATTTAGGCTTTTATTCACATATAAGCATTGATCAATTACCATTATTATTATTATCTCACCTCATTTTTTCCCCACTCAAAGTATTTGTGTTTTTACAATGGGGTAATTTTTTTTGCAATGTCTTACAGCCAAAGGAAGCTTGATTTCAAACTTTGAACTGAATATACAAAAAAAGTACTAGGGATCCGATACTGATACTTTCATTTTTTGTACTTGCCGATACACAGTACTGATACCTGTATGTTCATTGCATTTATAATTTTTTTTAAATATTGGGTAGAGAAACCAAAAGAATATGAATCAAATTAGTTGGCTTAAATTCTTTTAGAAAATAGAGATTTTCTTCAGTTATTTTCATGACATTCTTAGCAGGAAAAAGTCAAATTTAATGTATACGTACAATCGGCCTGTAACAGCAACACTATTCAACTGGAGCGAATGAGACAAGTGAGTGAGGGGAAGCGGCCGTGTGTTTACTTGCTGTCGAACAGAAGAGAGAGATGAGAAAGCACCGCTGGTATCTGTGTTTCGATAGTGCGGAAAATTGAGTATTGGAACATTTTTAGATATTTTAGTATTAAAAAAATCTATATTTTTGACAACACTACTCTGTGTGTGTGTATTTTGTCATCTTTTACCTTTTCCCTCTTATCTATTCACCATAAATGCCTCATAACCTGTTTGTATTGTACAGGCAATCGTGCGGGGTCGTAAGATCGGTGACGATGGCTCTCTCACGTGGCTCCTGGATGAGTTTGAGACCATGTCGGTGATTCGCTCAAACTCTCTGCGGAGAGGCAGCCCGCCACCACAACCACCACCACGCAGAGACTCCGGATCATCAATAGGGGGCAACGAGAACGGAGAATACCCCCAATACAGACATCCTGATCGCTATGGAGACAGCAAAGAGAGGTGCACAACTTACATCCCTTACTTCAAAATAAATTTTCGGTTTCCAGTGACTACCATGGCAATATTGACAGTGAGGCTGTTTTTTTTGTCCATGTAGGGAGAAACCGCGTCAGGAGCACCCAAGTGCTGATCCCAGACAGTCTCAGCGACCAGCCCGTTCATCCAGAGAGGACACCCGACCTCACCAGCAGCCTCGCGGTCAGGAGCCCAACAGACACAAAGAGCCCAACTGGTTAGGAGGGCCAGCTGCACCGCCCCAGCACAGAGAACGTGACAGAGAACCACGTGATCATCACGATCAGGTAGTAAGGAGAGAGGGGGCCAATGATAGGAGGCCCAAATCTAGCTACACTGGTGGGGACAGTAGCCCACAGTCGCCCCGTGAGAAGAGACCACTGTCTGGGCCAAATATCCGCACCCCTAACCTACCTGTTACAGAGGGAGTAATAAAGACTGCACAGCAGACTGGCCGACCTTTCAACACATACCCACGTGCTGAAAGTGACTCTGGAAGAACCCCCAGCGGTCAGGTACACAGAAATCAAACTGAATATACTACTATGTTTCTAGAAAATTAACAATTATAGATGTTTTTTGTAGGACTGGGCTGCTTGTATTTTATACCATATATCTATATAATATATATTAGTGTTGTCATGATACTGGAATTTCTATGTTCGATCTGATACCTTGAAAAATATCGATATTCGATACCATTTTCGAAACCATGGGAAAAACTGCCATATATACTGGCATATAGATATTTTTATCATCTTATTATAATTTTGATAATTTGGGTGGTTTTGATGCATTAGCTTTCACACAGTATAGGGAGGCTTTATTTGAAACTGAATTTACAAAAAAGACAAGTAAAGTCAGTATTAAAATAAAAACAAATAAGCAAATTGCAAATGATATCACAAATGAATACAATAGAATAAAAAGACAAATGAAATAAACATTGCTTTTAAGTTTTTCCAGTGGGTCTAACAGTATTATTTGAATAAGAAATACTACAGAAATGAAATAAAGTAACCAAATATAAAATAACACTGGATAGTCTTCATTGTATAAATTAAATACAGATCATTGCTTACAATTAAATTTATAAAAGTTGTTCAGTCAAGAGCAAAGAGTGACTTTTTCCTTTGTCTCTTGTTCTTTGATGCACAGCAGCAGGTTTATTAGGCTGCTGTCACTTTAGGCGCTTATGAACAGTCCAAATGTACTGTTACACAACATGCGTTTTCTTTCTCAACTATTTATGTTCCAAAACTAACTGCGTTTACCTGAATACTCGCCATTTTGACAATCTTGTGTGTATCTGACTGTTTAAATGCAATAAGCCACAAAAATTGTTACTGTTTGAGGCTGTTTGAAGATACAGCTTTATGAGAGCGCCACTTATATAGATAAGCTTTATGAGAGCGCCACCAGAGCAAATGAGACGAGTGAGTGAGAGGAGGGGTGGGTGGGTGTGTGACAAATTGTCAATTTGCCGTCAGAGAGAACGAAAACGCGCAGCTGGTGTCGATAATGCAGAAAAGGTGTATTGGAATTGTTTCAGATATTTCAGTATCGTTTATCCATGTTATGCAGGATTTAAAACCAGCTAAATCTCATGAGCCTTCCCACCACAACGGCCCCTCTACTGGGGCAGTCCGGGGAGGCAGCAGCGGCGGCAGTAAACCTTCTCAGGGGCAACACAGAGCAGAGCCCCAGCATCACGCCTCCCATCCAGCCTTAGGCCCTGAGCCTCCTCACAACCAGCAGATTCCACCGGCACCAAAACCATCCGCCCCAGCTGCACCACCTCAGCAGGCGCGCTCACCTCAGAGGGAGCCACAGCGGGTCTCCCACGAGCAGTTCCGTGCTGCTCTACAGATGGTGGTTGACCCCGGGGACCCACGCACTTATCTGGACCACTACATCAAGATTGGGGAAGGTTCCACTGGCATTGTTTGTATCGCTACAGTGAAGACCACAGGCAAGCTGGTGGCTGTGAAGAAGATGGATCTGCGAAAACAGCAGCGACGAGAATTGCTGTTTAACGAGGTGGGTGCAATCCACACGCGATTACTGTGTTATAATTGGATGTGTTTAGATGGGTGTTTTTGTGTGATATGCAGCACATAGGAGCTGAAAATTCTTCAGTAAACACTGTTTGTGGATTGTACATTAAGACATTGTGAAAATGATTATTGCTGGTCGATTTTCCTCCAACATTTCTTTCCTTAGCCACTTAATTCGATTTTTAAATAGTAACTATGTGCTTGCTGTGTTTCTTGTTTCTAAGGTGGTGATCATGCGGGACTATCACCATGAGAACGTGGTAGAGATGTACAACAGTTACTTAGTGGGCGATGAACTCTGGGTTGTCATGGAGTTCCTTGAGGGTGGAGCTTTAACTGACATAGTCACACATACCAGGCAAGTATTTCCAATCACTAATTATTTTTCAGTTATACTCTTAATCGCACATATTTTCAGATTCTGTTTAAAATAATTCATGGTTGTATTAGTTTTAAATTCTTTGCTTTTTTGTCCTTTATTTTACTGTATTTTCAGATTCTGTTTAAAATTGTTAAAACAAAACAAAGTTATTTAAACTGTCTATTTTATTTATTTAATTGCAGCATACCTATTAAGCCACCAAAATGAAAATATGATCAAAAGTATGAAAGATAAATAAATAAATCTATTGTCTTTGTGACAGAAAATATATAATGTATTTAAATATTTTTTCTAATACAATTATTATAAAATATACAAATATGAAATACATTATATGTACATTTATAGCTGTCCACCTGTTACTGAGTAATAATGCAGTACCACTAGGTGGCAGGGTTTCACAGCAGTCCAGTGTGGCATGCCATTCAGCCTTTGTTAATTTTATCAGCTTTAAGGATTTCATTCAATGTTTAACATTTGTTATGTTGTTTGACTGTGTTTTCAGGATGAATGAGGAGCAGATCGCCACTGTGTGTCTGTCTGTTCTGAAAGCGCTCTCGGTCCTTCACTCCCAGGGAGTCATTCACAGAGACATTAAGAGTGATTCTATTCTTCTCACCCATGATGGCAGAGTAAGTCCCTCAAAGCTCTTCAATGAAAATGCAATTACGTCAGATGATAACCAGTTCTTTGGCCCTACTGTCTGCAGTTGGGTAGATGAACTGAAGCCTTTCATGACATGTTTTGACTTGTTATGAGATCAGAAAGCTGTCCTACTCGCTGTCATTGTAGTGTTTTCTGAGAACCTCTTTGTTGATCTTTAAACAGGTTTTTGACAGACCTGTTCTTTTGTGTTCTCAGACCAGCATTTCTTCTCTTGTGATGAACAGATGACCTAAATGTGCCATTTAAGTCAGCAGTGAGCTAAATCAGAATTAAATAGTTGACAAAGTACCAAAACCTCAAGAACACTACCACCATTTATGTATTTAAGATACCTCAAACAGACCCTGGTTAAAAGACCATAGTTTGAGATGCACATTTTACTTTCTTCTTTTTTTTTAGCTACATGCTTGTCAATGCATTTAATTCTGCAATTTCCGACCATGACACCTAACCCAGATCTTCTTTTTGATGGTTCTGAACTAGGCAGTGGTTTGTTAAACAGGGTCTATGTGTCTGTGGTTGAATAGGCGGAAGTTCTTTAAGCCACCCTCAGCTGTTTCTCGGCAGTGGCTGATTGTCTTTGTATGTGTTTGACCTTACATGTTTCATTTCCTCTTGCATATGTCTAACGCTGCTTCTCATGCAGTGTACCAAAGGGCATAGTTTTTTGTGTAGTTACTCAAGCAAGCATTGCAGAAGCTTTCACAGAAAATGTAAAAGTTTTTTGTGAAAATACTTCAAGCAATTATTTGTGATGCAAACAGGGCTTTTTTTTTTTCACTTTCACATGCTCGTATGCGGTGTAATTTCATGTAACAGTGAATATTTTAGAGCACATGATATTAGTTAAAAATAATTAAGCCACCAGTGCATAATTCACACATTTATAAATGTTGTTTTTATTTATATATATATATATATATATGAAATTACACCGCATACGAGCATGTGAAAGTAAAAAAAAAAAAAAAGCCCTGTTTGCATGGCATACCATCAAAATATATATATATATATATAAATGAGTGTATATAATATAATATAATATAATATTGATATATGAATGAAAGAAATAAAACGAGTTCTGACAATTCGATAGTGATCTGACTGATAGCTGCTTTCAAATTCTCACATGCGTACTTGTGCATGTGATCTGCGAAGGGCGCTGTAGGTAAATTGTGTAATTGACATGGTGAATCATAACATTTTTATTTTATGGACGACTGGCGTGTGGATTACCGTGTTCATGACACAAACAGGTCTTGCTCAGACACTTAAAAAGAGGAGTAATTAACTATAGATCCATAATAATAATAGTTCGATCCCAGCCATTAATGAAGAGGCAAGCCTAAATAGAAGTCTCCATTTATTTTGGCTGGTAATATAACTTCCTCTCTTTCATTTGATTTTATCTCTATTCTTATTTGCAGGTGAAGCTGTCAGACTTTGGCTTTTGTGCCCAGGTCTCTAAAGAGGTACAGCGCAGGAAGTCTCTTGTAGGAACGCCCTATTGGATGGCCCCTGAGCTCATCTCAAGACTCCCGTATGGACCAGAGGCAAGTCCCCTACCCCTTTACTGTTTTCATATTATGTTGCATTACTGCTGACATTACTGCAGCTTATACAAACAAAACTGTTTCTACAGGTGGATATTTGGTCACTTGGCATTATGGTGATTGAAATGGTAGATGGAGAGCCGCCGTACTTCAATGAGCCTCCTCTCAAGGCTATGAAAATGATCCGAGACAATTTGCCACCCAAGCTCAAAAACCTCCACAAGGTAGACCTGTAACCTCTTGCTTAACCATGAAGGCAAAAAACATAATGTTACACATTACAATGTTGTTCTGTATCCATAGGTCTCGCCACTTCTCAAGGGATTCTTGGACAGAATGCTCGTGCGAGATCCTGCCCAGAGGGCCACAGCTCAAGAGCTGCTAAAGCATCCCTTCCTGAGTAAAGCGGGCCCTCCCTCTTGCATTGTTCCCCTCATGAGACAAAACCGCATGAGATGAGAAGAGAAATCAGGGCGGGATCTGTCAGGCCCTCTACTGAGCTCAAAGCAAAGACCCAGATGCAAAGATATGGAGTCTGTACTCTGCACACTTTAAACATCTGAAATGATTGTACAGGTCAAGAATTTTAGGAGAAAAGGCCACTGATGCTACGAATCTTGAGGCCTTTTTGAAACAAACATTTTTACCACTGTTTTTTTTGTTTTTTTACACCTATAGAATTCACCCCATTTGGTGACATGAAAAAGACATGATTAAATCCTTCACAGTGTTCTGCTCGAAGAGGTTTTCCTCTCTGGCTAATTCAGAAACACCCAGAACATGTGTTCTCAGTGGTTTTATGCTTGACCTCTAAGACTGCTTTTGGGTGAACCGAGTTAAGGAGGATTAGATATTATGAAAACAAACCACTTGGAGATTCTAATCTGCCCTCAATGTAAAGCAACAATTTGATGGATTTGTTCCAAACCTCAAGCTTTTTTTCCTGCACTTCATCTTTTGCACCAGGACCACACTACTCATTAATCCATTTGAACAGGAAAACAACTACTGAAGAAAACCTTTTACTTTATAAAAAAAAATAAAAAAAAAGACTATGAGAAACTCTAGGCTCCTGTTACAACACTAAGCAATGGTAAACACTGGAGGTGTTTTGTTTCAGACCTTTTTTAATTTTGTTTTAATGAAAGTAGAGAGCTATATCGATTTTGTTTTCATAGTGTGTTTTGAGTGACAGTGTGATAGTTTAAAACACTGTTCTGAGATTGAGCTGCACTCCAATATGAAGCTTCCTCCTTTGATTCATTGTTCCACTTTTTTAAAATAATAAGGGGGGAGGGTTGGGTGTAGTTTTTTTTTTTCTCTTCCAAAACTTTCACCACGGCGCCACGCCACAGAGGAGATCGAGTTGTTTTCCGTGCAGGGCAGTCTGCAGGAGAATGTCCTTTCATGTGTGCTTAAATCCTCCAGCTAAGTAGCTTACATCTTTGAAGACTTGCGGCCTTTCTCTGAAAGATTCGTTTTGAAGGAGAGATGCTGGACTATACAAATGTATAGTTGTGAGTTACGTATGCTCTATTTCATGAGAGCTTATAAGTGGAACCTATAGATCGCGCTTGATCACTAAACTACAGGCTGGAATGCTCATATAATTGGTAATTTACACTACTGCTCTTTATTATAAGAGTGCCATGACATGTTCAAGGATATAACAGAAGAGTAATGGAACAACCAAAGATGGAAATACTGCAAGTTTATAGTCCAAACATATTCCAAGCACACTACATCACATCGCGTTAAAGGGATAGTTCGCCCAAAAATGAAAATTGTAATTTATTCTCCCCTTTTTTTCTTTTTTTTCTCTGCAATGTTGTTTTGGAGCCCATCAACAAAAGAAAATTTGTGTGCAAAATATCTTCTTTAATGTTCCACAGATGAAAGTATGCCATACAGGTTTGGAAGAACATAACATTTTCAATTTGGAGTGAACTATCCCTTTAAGACTGTGTATCTTTTTTTTTTGCTTAGTCACAAAGATCCAGGACCAAAGTGGTTGAAAACGCTGACAAAAAAACCCTGAAAGGCGTTTAAATATTTAGATTTGTTGTAGTGACTCCACATTAGTACAAGTTGAATCGTTTAAAAGAATCGAGTGAATGCACATTTGTTTGAAGATCGAGGTCACAGTTACATTCGGTAATTTACAAATTGTTTCGAAGATGAATTGTAGAGATTAATCCTAGACTGAAACGGTAGCTAATGTATATATGTCGAGTTTTTCAAAAAAAAAAAAAAAATCCTTTTGCTGATGGCCTAAACTGTAAGACAGCAACCATAACTCTAATTGTAGATGTGAAGGTTTGAGAAAATTAATGACAGACATAATTAATATAAAAACACTATTAGGATTATAATTTTTTTTCCACCAGTAAAAGTTTTTAATGGTATTTCTTTACATGCTGGGCTGCGTTACTTTTTTAGAAGGTGAAACAATGATGACAATCGGCATTGAAGCAAAGTATATACGCTAGCATTTAAATGTACATTCAGAGATGAATAAATAATGAAATTGAGAGAGTAGCGTTTTATAGGCTCACGTTTATCTGTGAAATATTGTAGGGATTGTAGATTGTTGTTTAACATCCTCAGTGCACTGAAGCAACAGATAAGTTTAGCATTTCTACAAAGAAAAAAATGCCTTGATGCATGAATATCTTTAATGCATAACTGAAAATGAACACATTCTGTTTGGGCAGTGGCACAATTGCTTTGTGACCAGCCATGCATTCATTTTTGTTTATATATTATAAACCTGCAAAGTTGAATGACTATTGACTGTTTTGTAAAAGGATACCTCCTTTGACCACAAGCCTTATGTTATTGGATTGTGTAAATGGAAAAATGCTGTACTGTGAGCAAAATGGCATAATGCACGATTGTCTCAAAAGACTGATCCAGTGAACATGTTGAATGGCTTCCAGAAATTACTTCTCTTTTTTTTTTTTTTTTTTTTGAATCTCATTCCCAGGGCCAATCAGAGTACGTTCTCTTGTGTGGTAAGGTAATCTGCTTTTTTTTGTGTTAAGTTTTCAATTTTGTTCCTAAATTGGTGCTCACAAACAGTACTGCGAATGCTCTATGGAAAGGGTACATTGTATTATCACTTTGTCTCTATCTCAGATTGTCACTGCATTAAAACTAATGGCTTGCCCATATTCTGCTGACGACTTATTTTAAGCCTAATAGGTTTCTAATTAATCTTGCACTGCTCTTTTGATTTTTATCATAATTTTTTCATCATGTAGATAGTTTTAAAAAAAAACATTGTTTTAAAGGTGGAATAGAAGCATGAACTTTGTGTCCTCACTGGCATTCTGACATCATCTTGATGTTGCCCCATATCTGACGGACTTACTTTGGACTAATGTGTTAAAATCATCTTCACCGTGCTACTGACAGGCCTGCATTTTTGTGACATGTAAAATGGTTCATACTGTTCATATCGGTCCTGTTGTTTTCTCTTTATTGTCATTTTTGGTGGTCAACCAATGTCAGAGTTCCCTTTTATAACGTGAATTTTTACTGGTGGTAAAATGAACTTTAAACTGTTTTTTTTTTCTTTTTTTTCTTTTGTTTTCCCAAATACAGTTTTTAAACAACACATTCCGGCTCTTTCATTTCACTCTAAAGTCAAATGTGTTACAATAATTTTGCTGGAGTCTTCGGAGAACTGTTACGTTATTAAGTCAAATGTGTTACAATGATTTTGCTGGAGTCTTCGGAGAACTGTTACGTTATTTATTTCTGCAGAATGTGTCGTAATTGTTTTGTTGAGCATACAACATGTTTCTAGGTAACATGTGGTAATTATCTAGATGGTGCTAACTGGGAAAGTACTGACAATGAATGTCATCATTTTATAAATATAAAATTATAACATTGTATAATAATCATTTTATAAAATGTTAATTACACTATATAAAAATTAGATCGTTTTTATATCATTTTGCGGGTTTAAGATTATATGCCGATATGTCAGTGACATGAAGTAAAAACAATTAATATGAATCCAACATAAAAAAATTAAAAAAAGCATTTGAATGTGCCCAGAAAAGCAGTCTAGGTAAGCAGCTCATAAGCTTTTGAGATACAGCCATTGTCACTGCATATTTCAGCTTTTTCGCTCTCAGGCGATTCATTTATCCACCCTTTTTATCACTTCTGTTTTGTTATCTGCGTTTTCCTCAGACTTAAAGCTAAATAGGGAAGCGGCTGCTTTAGGTGTGGTCGTGCAAATATTTGTATAAATAATAGGCTTCAACCACAAAGCCTTTTTCCACGTATTGCTTTCGGTTTCTAGAATATGATGGTCAATGTGGGCGGTCCGCTCTCGCCGCTGTTGGGCGGGGCTGTCGTGATCGCGCATGACGGCGACCAATCAGAGCTCGAGCTGCTCGTGATAACTCAGCTGTGCGGTGAGTCATCTGACAGCTGCTCGGGAATACATGCACTTGTTGAATCAGGTCCAATACAGCCGGGGGACAGAGGTTTTCGTTCAGCTATATGACATCTATGACGAACCCCTTGTAAATAAAAACACACTAAAGAGCCGACTGGACTAAGTCGATTTTATAACCTCACATCACCGCAAGCTGCATTGCCAGGTGAGTTTCATTTTGAATCAGACTAAAGGCCAATTCACATCTAACAGACAATCGCCAACAAACACGTTTGTTGGGGTTTGTGTTACCGCTGTTGGCGTTTGTCGGGGTTTGTTTATATTATAACAATATGATGCTACAAAAGAGCTTTTGTGCACCTGTCTTTCCTTTCACAAACCCACAGTAAGCGTGTGAATGGTGATATTGAATCACACATGGGTTTTGTGCAGTGTTGTAGTGCACAGCAATGACGAAGATAATTAGCATTGTAGATTAATGGCTTGATTTGCAGAGCAGAAGAATCAAAGATCAGTTCTCTTTTGTTGTGTGTCAGTGATGTTTCCCAGCATATACCCGTTATAGCTTTCTAATGGCCAGTTAAAAGAAAAATGCATATTAATAACCTATAGCAGAGCACTTTAATGCTTTTATTTGATATACACTGCTGTCACGACTAAAATATTTTTTTGTCACAACATCATATACACAAATGTAATGATGTAGTGAAAATCATGTGTGGAGATATTTTTCCCCGACCGATAATAATTATTTGTAATGATTATGTTAAATAACGAAAATGTCATATACAGAGGTTTTTTAATTATTGTTTTATTTCTGATTTAATAATTATAATAACATTCATGCTATTAATTTTCTGCAAATCTAAATTTTGTTTCATTTTAATTCTTTGGATTTCATTTATTTAGTTGCTTTGCATTTATTCCATTTATTGGTAGATCCAATTCTAAGGATCAGATTAGTGGTCAACTGATTATTGGTCTATTACTAATGTGTAATTACAGCCATGGAGTGACAGTAGGACATATTATACATTTACCTACACAATATTTCCCTATGCATAGTGTATAAAAAATATACATAATGTGCAATATACACACAATATAACTTAGAATTGCAGTATGCAGCTCACATACAGTAATCCTGCAAAAATGCACATACTGGTAACATTAAAGATTGTGGATTCACATTTAAGTTTAATAATGCATTTAGTAAAGTCAAGCCGCCCACGTTGTGTTCTGTTTTGTGCCAAGTTTATGAGTGAAAATGTCACGCTGCCAGGAAGGGACAACCCCTCAAGTTACACAGGTGACTACACCATTGCAGATATCAAAGCAAGCATTTCAGTGTTTGTGGTTCTTGACATGTTTGCATTCATCTTCCCCCAGTTTGCGGCAAAGCCGGCACCGGCAGTCATTTTTAGACCACTATCGAGTGACGCTGTGACATTTAATGCCACCTTTGGCATGGGAAGTTGCACTCTGGGTTGTGCAGATTTAGTTATTCTAGGGTCACGGCTGGGTGTGGAGTGTGCCAGCTGTGGCACGGCCAGCTGTAGATGCATCCCTCCTATTTCTGCGCAACCTCACCAACACGTGGTTAATGGTCAAAAACACATTGGTTTAGTCACACGTAAATGCACTCAAGAAATATATCTCCGAATGACGCTCAAATCTAACCTGTAAATGCAGTGACTCTAACTCGGAAACAGAGTATGTGATCTGCTGATATGCGAGTTACTGAGTCTTTTTGTTTGTCTGTTATCAGGACAGGTGTTTTGATGTCTGCACAGCGATTGTCTCTTTTGCCATGTCTGCGTACTGCCCTGATCTGCGGGGTTCTCATGCTGGCTGCTCTGACAGACTTAACCTCAGGTATGAAGATTTCCTTTCAGCGCGCCACATCTTCCTCTTCCAGATAACCAGCCACTAACTTCCTTTGAAAGCTGCTTGTAAAGATAACCATATTGTCATTTAAGCAATAATCACTTATGAAACTTTGTATAAACTATTGTTCAAAAGTTTGGGGGTCAGTAGTATTTTTATTTGAAAGAAATGAATGCTTTTATTCAGCGAGGATGCATTTGGTTGATCAAAACTGACAAACCTGTTTTCAATATTGATAATAATGTTTCTTGAGCACCAAATCATCATATTGGAATTATTTCTGAAGGATCATGTGACACTGAAGACTTCGAGTAATGCATCACAGGAATAAATTACATTTTAAAATGTATTAAAACAGAAGATTGTCAGGGTTGGACAGCTGTCCTGATCATAATGAAAGAAAGAACAGAAATTCTTGGAAAGAAAGCATTATTTTTCATTATGATTACAATTATTCATTATTATATATTAGTTATGAGTATAATTATTAGTTTGGTATAATATTTTATTTATTTAAAAAACAATTTTTTTATTGTTGTAAAAATGTTCTCCACCAAAAGTCATGTTGTGCGACCAACATGCAGAAAATAAAAAATAGATAATTGTATCATAGATACACTGAATGGTATACAAGTTTCATAACCATAACAAAAAGCCAGCATTGGACTACATGAAAGGGCTGAAATTTACCTTGTGTAATTCTTTTATTTTATTTTAAGGCAGGAATTGCTCGCACCCGATCATACCCGAGCATGGAGGTTTCCGCTGTGAACCCTCTCCCTGTCGTGGTTTCCCTCAAAAGAGCATCATTCGCTTCTTCTGCGAGCCCGGCTACACTCTACCCAAACGCCACCACTGGTCAAAGTGTCAACATGGGGAATGGCATCCGAAAGTGCCCATCTGTATACCCCGACCAGGTAAGAGAAAATAAAAATAGAGATTTGCATATGCTTGTGCCCGAATACCTCGCCCAACTATTGCAATCCAACATTTGACTGTCTTTCGAAGTAAGAGACTTATGCAAAAGACTGGAAGTGGTATGCTGACAACTCAAACTCTTTCTTCTTGCATCAGTTTTTCGAAAGTTTTCTTAATGAAGTAAATGTGTTGGAGAAAGGCGTTGCACAAGCAGAACCATTAATAAATGACCTAGATAAACCCCAGGCGCCCGGATGGGAAGTAAAGTCCTAAACCAAAGGGAGAGGGAGGGGGGAGAAACCATGATGCTGCATTCACTTCCTTGTCTGAGTTGAAACGTATCACGAGAGGAAACCAACTGCTTGAGCAGGAAGTTAGCAAAGTCACCAAACTAACCAGTATTATTTTTTTCTGTGATGCACGTAAAGCCTTCGGAAAATGTTTGCATCATAGAATCCGAATCAAAGGATGTAAGCCTGTCGCTCAACCACTTATTCCAAAAAAACACGCTCCACATCCGTGCTTAATTTGCATGTCAGTACTTTTTCGAACTCTTCATCGGAAATCTTTAAATGGTTTGCGTGTCTTGTTTTTTTTAAACAGAGATTCATGTCGGACAACAAGAAAAAATAGACTCTATCCCAAGTGTGGCTACAACTGCTATTGGAGTGTCCATCTTCCTCTTAACAACAACAGCCTGTTTGGTCATCAAATCCCGTCTGCTCTCCTGCCGAACGCATCGGTATGTCATTTCACTTGTCCCAAAAACAATGAAATGCACACAACGGATTAAAAAAGTTTGGGATCAGATATTATTTTTATTTAGCAAGAATACATTAAACTGATTAAAAGTGACAGAAATCTTTTGTCACATTATACATGTCTTTACTATTTTAAATTAAGCAGCACAACTGTTTTCTTCATTGATAATAATAATGTTTCCTGAGCACCAAATCAGCATATTAGAATGATTTCTGAAGGATCATGTGACCCTGAAGACTGGAAATTCAGCTTTGTTCAACAGTTTTACTGATTCTTCTAGTTATTTACCTATAGCAGTTAATGAATCTGAAGTCTCGCACATTCAAAGAAAACAGCTTAATACTTCCATGTTGTGAAGTAAAGTGGATCTCAACATCACATTAACTGTTGCATCTTTCTCATCAGGCGTTCCTCAGACCAGTTGGACCTTGTGGTGGATGGTTTACCTGTATCTCTTCCCACATATGAGGAGGCAATCTACGGCAGTTGGGGCCAGCGACTCCCGCCGTTCCGTGGACCCACTCAGCTCCTATTGGCCCAGGACGCATCCGAACACAGTCCGCTGACTTCGCTCATACGGTCCGATTCGAATTGTTGCACCGACACAGCCAATCAGAGCATAGATAATCCGCCGCCACCTTATGAAGAGGTCCAATCAAGATCCAGAGACACTGGGAACGACAGTGACGAACGGGCTTTGCAAAGTGCACTTTCTGATGATAAAAACAACTAATTATTGGACTATACCTGAACTCACCTTTAGCTTTTTGATTGTTCATTTCCTTGCACAGGAGTCCTTGTGACTTTTCTTTCAACCTTTGATTGTGGATTCATCCTTTTGTGGCTTAAAACACCAGTGAAAAACTGGTGCAAATGTTTTGAAACGACCTTACTGGTCAGATATATTTTGTGTTTCTCGGTGACCTGCTGCAATATAGATTTATGTCGATGTTTTCACTGGCAAGCTGAAGACGTGGCTATCACCTCCCCTCCGTGAGGGGAAACAAGGTGTTCAAGAGAACTTTTATGATTGATGAATGACTTTTATTTAATATTGTAGGTATTGCAGTTATATCTGTAAGGATGAGATGCTGTATAGTTAACTTTTTAGGGGTGATGATTCCTTTTGACCGATACCTGACCTTTCACCTCATTTCAGTGTTTCTCAGAGCATTTGGATTGCTTATAGCCAGACTGAGATTTTGCCTGCTGATTGATGGATTATATATATATATTATATAATTTTATTTTAATTCCTTCCACCTGAATAGATCTATCTGTTGTTAAATATTGCGTAAACATGTAGAACAGGGGAACTGACTTGAAGTATGCTTGCTGAATGGACATTGAATGTTTATATTTTTCAATTATAATTTTATGATATGTAACATTTACATCTTGTATATAATTCTGCACATAGTATATGTAAAATTAATAATTATAAATTTTTAAAACTTTATGAATGAAATATTTGCTATTAAAAATTATTTTAAATCTTTCTAGGGTTTTTGAGTGGTGTTTAACATGTTTGCTTTGAGGTTATCAGAGGTTGATCCTCCCTAAAACCAACATTTTCAGTGGTTTGTGTTATGGTGTGGTCAATAACAGCGGGTTTAACAGCTCTAATAGTGTCAAGCTTGTTAAAAGTTGTTTTCAAACTAGTTCGGGCACACAGATCAATGTTGGATTAGAAGCCAAAACCCATAAGAGGATATCATGAGGAGTTTGTTTTACAGAAGCAGAAAAGGAGAGCAAGACACCTACACACTTACATTTGACCTACATAAACCCTCTGTGAATAAACTTGCTTTGGGTATTTTTTTCGTAGTCAGTAGATCTTGTAAAGCTAAACCGGTTTCCTGATTCTGCACTCAAAGATAGCTATTCAAATAAGTTAAATCTAACATTTTTGGTTAATTTAGTTTAATATGGAGCAAACTGAGGTTAAACATTGCCTAACTTTTTGCAAAACTGTTCATGTTGCAAATGAGAGAGAGAGATACATTTGGCAGAAGGCCCTGTCCCCATCTTGAGGTAAAGCACAGTACTGCACACAAGTGCTGCTGTGAAAAACACGGGTGTTTTGGGTTTAATATTAAACACCCGAGTTGTTTTTGTGTTTAATATTAATCTCCATTTGAGATTGTCAGAACAAAGTGTCTGCTCTTACAAAAAAACAGTATTTACAAAAAATACAATCTGTTATGCATTAGCCACATGATTTATAACTACGGAGCCCCCAAAGAGACATGGTGAAGGAAAAAAAGTGTGATGAAAGGAAAAGTTTATTTTTTCTAATAATTTTTTTACAGTCTATGTTTCTAATGCACTAAGCCAGAATCTCCACGTCATTACATACAGTTTAATTCCTATTCATTTTCAATAGGTTTTTACAGAGTTTTGTTGTTGTTGTTGTTCTTGCCATTTACCTGGTTTTATATAAAAAAAAATCTAAAAACGTGGTTAAAATGTATTAGTTTCTGTCAACTGAAAATATTTTAGATTCATATAGTGACGAAAAGATATAGATCCAAAATTCCCTCTGTAAAAACTTTAGTCAACAAAATGTTCTAGAAAATGTGTGCATATTATTCTTGCTTGATTATATATAAAACAAATTCTTGTTCGAGAAGCCGTCGTCGGATATACGGCACGACAATATGGGAAGCAAAAAACGATCGCAACTTCCGTTTTAAGCAGCGTAGTCTCTGGTAGTGCAAGGTTTTGCATGTAGTGTACTTCCTTAAGAAAGATAAAAAATAATAATAAAAAATAATAGAAAAATTCCTGCATTCCTCACCGCTGCATCCTGTATTTTTGAACTCATGAAAGCATTATGTATGACTGGTCCCTTACAAAACATGTCCATCTATCTAGAAAATACATTTTATGCAATAAATATTGAGCTGTGTGAAACACGAAAAGTTTTTAAATAATCAAAATGAATATGTTCTTTACAATATTTTGATGTCCGTTTGCAATAGTACACAGGTTTTGAAAGCATTTAAAATGTTTTATTTCTTTATCAGTCAATACAAGGTATACATACATTTGAAATAAATGATGCAAAAATACGCAAAGTAACATACACAAAAAGTCCAAGTAATCAGAACTGTCATCCATATGTGAATGGCATGCGTCTATCTGACACCATTTGAATAAGGCCCCTTGAGTCGTGTCTGTCCTAGCTACAGAAATCAGGGGAAAATATAACAATCACAGTCAACTGAAAAAAGCACCACAACTAATCCTGTATGCCATCATTAAAAAAATGTCTCTGCTGCATTAAAGGTGATCGAAAAACATCAGCAAATAACTAGACCGAAGATGATCGCTTGCTGTGAATGATTTCATGCCATTGGCACATTTGTCATTAGCATCTCATATTATGATTCAAAAAGACATCAGACAAGGCTTTCAGTCAAATACGACTGCAGTGTCAACACCATAGCCTCTTTGAAAACCATTATAGATCATTCAACATACTGGAAAAGATACACGAACAGAAAACTGTAATATTTATAGTTAAACACCAAAGACACATAGTATAGATTCACTTACAAGTTGTAATTGCAATAGTATATAAAATGCTTTATAAAAATCAGACGATCACTGATAGAGTATTTGTTGCGTTTGTCAGCTATGGCATCAGTGAATAATCTATTAACTAAAGCATAATCCCATCCACTCAAAATCAGCCTAACCCATGATTCTAGCACCAAACAGAACCATTGTAAGAAATCACCTCGTGAAGCTTCTTTCAGATAAACTTACAGTCAAGTGAAGTTATGCTTGAAGTTATGAGATTTATAGGTTTAGATTAAGGCTACAAGTGGTAGAACAACATGTTAACACTATCTCTAACATATCCTGACCAGTTTAGCTTTGATTTCTGCCCCCCTTTGGCCGCATTTGTGCTTTAGAAGAAACTGGACTGAACCGCAGAAAAGAGGAGTGACTGCAGAAGCATTATTTTTCAGAAATGTCGCCATCTACTGACAAATCTGAAATCAGGGTCTGCTGAGAACGGGAAATTCATAAACAATGACTATATTAAACTAATTCTATGAACTAAAGTCTATTGTAACTACTCTTGATTATAGTATTGGGGCCAAAAAAAAATTATATATATATATATATTGTGTGTGTGCATGTATATATACTGTATATACACATTAGTCAACATTTGAAGTGGATCAAAACCTTTCATCAAATTTATACATGAATTTTGAACAATACCCGTTCTTTGATTAACTTTTTTGATCCACTTCAAATGTTGACTACTGTGTGTGTGTGTGTGTGTGTGTGTATACATATATATATATACACACACATAAAAAAAAAAAGAATAAAAAAAAAAAGAGATGGACATATGTAATAGAACGTTAAACCAATTATCCTCCTGTGTTTCGTGCATAAATCACTCTCTGAAATACATGTTAAGTTGATACAAGTTGAGCGAGAAGAGGGTTATTCATAACCCTCCCTGTTAACGGTCACTGTATTCGCTGAGAACTCGTCCACACTGTTCATTCAAGTAAGGGATGGCATTGTTTCAGCAACAGGTCGCACTAAGTCAGGTGGGCGTGACAGGAAGGTGTCTCTCATGAGAGCTGTGTATGAGAAAACATAGCTAATGAGTTATCTTTTACAAATTAACTTGATCTTCAAAAGGACTTTTTAAAATAACGCCACATACCTGCTGTATCACACAACGCCTGCACTCCACCCAGTAACGGGTCCCTGTCGGTCAAAAGCTGACTTCGCTTTGGAGGTGGCGGTTCAAATTCTTCCGAAGCATCATCAGACAAGCCATTCTGCCATTCAAAAAAAATCATATATATTTCACAATGAAACATTTTCTATATCAAGTGTATTGTGTGAATACATTTTAAAAGGTGAAGGCCCACAAATAACAGATCAATCCTTTGTCTTTACCAGTAATGTGTGGCTGAGCAGAAACTGTTCCTCTATGGAGCTGCTCAACTGTTTCTTCTCCAGTTTGGCAGCCAGAACAGGAATGTCATCTTCCTTGTCATCTTCTAAACATCTATTGTGGATACAGACATAGAATGGGACATTAAATATCAGTCTTATACACTACTGTTCAAAAGTTAGTAAGATTTGTTTAAGAAATTAATACTTTATGCAGAAAATATGCATTAAATTAATCAAAAGTGACAGTAAATACTTTATAATGTTACCAAAGCTTTGCATTTAAAATAAATGCTGTTCTTTTGAACTTTCTATTTCTCAAAGAATCCTAGGGACCAAATCAGCATATTAGAATGATTTCTGAAGGATTATGTGACACTAAATGTTATCACTGAAGTTATTATGCTGAAAATTCAGCTTTGCATCACAGGAATACATATATTCAATAGAAAACAGGAATTGTAAATTGTAATCATATTTCACAATATTACTGTTTTTACTGTATTTTGTTCAAATAAATGCAGCCTTTGTGAGCATAAGAGACAACTTTCAAAAACATTAAAAAAATATCATCAGACCCCAAGCATGTTATCATAATTGAAACAAACAAACCATCTGAAAGCTCCTTTATCATCCTTACCGTTTCCTTGAAGTGTTTGTTATTATTTCTGAAGATGCAGCCATTTCACTCTGCGGCAGGAAGGTCAACTGGAAGTCATCATCCATGGAGATATATGGAGCTAGCATGTCCAAATCAAGCTCATCCATAGCCTGTCAGAGAACGAAAGCATTAAACACCCTCGACTTCTCTCTCAAACACGTCTAAAACATCTCAGAAGGCATTTTGAGAACTACCTCTGACTGTCCTTTCAGAGTTACGCTCTCTTCAGGTTTGAGGGTGAAGAACTTCTGCACCACTTCCATCTCCACGGGCAGCTCTTCAGCGGGGCTCTAAAACAGACCCTTAAACGTCAGATAAACCACTCAAACCAACAAAGACACCCAGGCAAACATACAATCTCATACTTACTGCGGCAGGTGGAGAGTTGGAAGGCTCAATGTCGAATATTGGAGAAAGGAGCTGGCGGAGTTCAGGCGTACAGAAGTCCTGAGGGCATTCTGGGACACTGTTGGGACTAGGTGGACGGCAGAAGGACAACTCCACACCCTCTGTGAATAATAGGCAATATTAGAATTAGATTTTTCTAAGAATCCACAACCATATTGATTTTAGAGGACCAATCACAAACGTTTCTTTTCTGTAGGATGATTGCGAGCACCTGTTAGGGAAATGATAGCGTCTCCAGAGTGAGGTGCCAGCTGCAGTAACTCCTCTGGGTTCTCCTTCATCTGAAGGAAGAGATCTGCAGTGGTGCTCTCCTCCACATCTGAGTCCTCCTCCTCTTTCTCTTTCTCTTTCTCCTCCTCCTCCTCCTCCAGCTCACTCAGCCTCTCAGCTTTGGGCTTTGGTTTCTCACAGGTCTGTTCCAATGAGAACACAACATCTGCCTCTTCCACGCCACTGCAAGAAAGAGAGAAACAAGAATTACTCATCCTATCACACCAGGGTTATTATCGTTAACTAAAAATAAAACCATTACAATAATTGCAAAAATTTCAAAGGTTTAAATTTTCAGGCCCTAAAACACCATTGACGTGTAAATGAACAGCCAAAAACGCATAAAAACTGTTTTCCAGTCGCGTAAAAGGACACTTAAAATCAAAATTATTTTGTATAAAATAAATGTTTAGTTCAATACATTTGCTTTACAGTAAATTTAGACTTTAACTTTATTACACTTTCTTTTTTTTAAGCTGTTTTCACTTGTGATTCTTTGGACCACAGACCTGAGGTTGGTCTCTTTTTAAAGCATTCATGAATTACAATCATTTAAGCTCAGATCAAACTCAAAAAGTGGGCTGACAGTTAACAGGTTAAACAATATTTCTAATAATTGTTTATTTTAAGTTAAATTACTAAAATGACTCAAACTTAAATGAAAAAATAAAAACTATTTAGACAAAAAAGATGTAAAAAAAAAAGACAAAATTACAAACTAAAAATAGAAAATATAAAAACAACTACTAATTCAAAATATTAATAAAAACAACAGTATATTAATGATATTAAACTAAAACCAATTTACATTGGCCAAGCAATGATAGACAGTGATCTAGCAAAGAAATAGGGCCCAAGAAACAGATGTTACACTGAGTCAGACTGAGCTACCTGAGGATAAAGTTGATGCAGACCACAGCCTCGGGTTGAGAGGTCCTGCTGTTGTAGAGGACAGTGGCTTGAGTCTCAGTCCAGACAAATCCTCCATTCTTAGCCAGAAACCGGTATTGGCTGGTGCACACCTGGCCCTTGGAGAACACTGCAAGTACAGAGGAAAAGATAAGATATTAGCTTAGCCTAGTTTCTTTCATTCTATAAAATAAAACATTAAAACAAAACAACGTTATTGTGGATATTGTCACGGAATTTTCAACAAATTAAGTTGACTGGTTGTGGAGTTGAGACTGAATGCATTGTAAAAAGATATCACAGAAAAGAATGAAAAACTTACAGATGTTTAAACTCCTGGTCACATGGTCAAAATCAAGGGCGTGAAAAAACTCATAGGCAGACTGGCCAATCAGATCCTCAGGGTTGTAGCCAACAAGCTCAGTGACTCTGTGAACAGAGAGCAGTCAATCAATATTTTAAGAGTCCTAACTTATAAAATACAATTTATTATAGCAATACACAAAACGATTTTTTTTTAACCAAAACTAAAGTTTTAATTTAGATGAAAACTGAAACGAAAATGGGCAATATTATATTCCTGCAATACCAGAGGCTGCAGTTTTAGGAGCACAGTTCTAGGACCATAGTTTTTTGTGGCAGCGCCACCTAGCCAATTCAACTCCAACAGATGAGACCTGATTAAAACTTCAAACAAACAGATGCAAAGACTAGACCCACGGAAATCATTAATTTTTTTATTATCGCTACACCTATTTTTAACGCAAGAGCGGATGCGGCCATTTTAAACTTAAATGTGTGAGGCTTTCGGGTGTCAGCAGTCTCCAGTTATTATTTAGATGGGCAAAAACAGTTCATTGTGCTGCTGGATGTTGTAAAATTGCTTTTGTTTTCAAATTATTTTAATTTATTAACATAGTAATAAACAAACTAGTTTGTAGCGCAATTATTTTACCGTTTACTGCACTTTGTTAAGTGTGTCACACATCAGCCACGCTACGGATAATGAAGTCTTGCACATACACAGCAAAGTCTCTTTCCAAGAAAACCGAATTTAAAACCAGAATATAGGGGCTCATATATTGAAAAGCTTCGGTTGTCGGTTATGGAAAAAAAACCTAAATTATCATATCTAATATGAACAACTAATCAGTAATTACACATTTGAACAACATTAACCATTTGACATGGAAGCAGTTAATAATGAATTTGTAAGTAAATGAATTTGATTCAATAAGTTTTCTGCTGACTGATTCAGTGAGGATTTGTCACTCCGAATAAGACACTTGTAAGTTTCTAAGTCTTTTATGAGCTGGTTCTTGTCATATGTTTGTTAATCCGACCAAATCGTTCTTGCGTATGCGTTTGTGTCTTTATGTTTGCTTTTGCGTGAAGCTTGTGAGGATAATTCTTGTCATTATTTTAATCATTATTTTAAACTTTTTTAATCTCATTATATTCAATTAAAACTGCAATTTCACATTCACTGTTGTTGTGTCCGATCCCAACAGTAAGACTATAAATATACCGTGCTCTAAGTGCAAGCTGAGAGAAAAAGACAAGAAACTCGAGTCACATGCTTTCTCACACCATGAATGAAATCTGTCTTCAGCTGTCACACGTACACACTTTAAAAACAGCCAGTGAGAATAAAACGTCATCAGCAACAAGGCTAATTAGGTTTGCAGATTGACTGAGTAATGTTAGATTCGCTCACTGTACGCGAGTAGGAAGGTACATTTGGACACCTTACAGGCTGCTTCAAAGAGGTGAACAGAGCACACTCCAACACAGAGAAACTCTGCCGACCCTCTGGAGTCATCCGACACTTGGTCATGAGATATTTGAACTTTAATGACCTTTGAGAGTGTGCTGCGTACATCTAAGAGAATATGCATGAGCATGTATTTCTGCATTTCTAAACATCTTACCGTCCGTCACACTGTGTGAAAGTCAGGTCCATGTTATGGCGTGTGAGGAAAGTGCTGCTGTCCAGTGGGAATTCAACACTGGAAGGGTGAGGGATGGGCTCGCACAGCAATGTCAGGAAGCTGCCAGCAGGGAACAAGCTCTCGTCATCACCGCTGAACGTCTGCATGTGTCCTGTGCAATGAAGGACCTGGAGAAGACATGGAAAAAAATGATATTTAAAAAGAATTTGAAATGATAAACTTAGTCCAATCTGAACTTTGGATTAATAAAGCAAGAATGCATCAAATTGACAAGTGACAGTAAAGGCATTTAAAATATTAAAAAGAATCCATATCAATCAGTATAACATCTGACATGAACATTCCTCGCCACTTTCATGCCGCCATTATCCTCTGAGGTTCAGAGGAATTGCCATCACAGGAATAAATTACATTTTAAAATATATCATATAAAAATTTGTTTTCAATAGTAATTTTATTTTACAATATTCCTGTATTTTTGTTCAAATAAATGCAGCCTTGGTGAGCATAAGGGATTGCTTTCAAAAACATTTTTAAAAAATCTTACAGAACCCAAACTTTTAGACAAGAGTGTATATATTCTGAATTCAGAAAAGTGTACAACCCAATCAAAGTTTCACACAGACTGTTTGTTCATTTCTCAACAAAATACAGATGCCAAATATGAAAAGCACAATATTGTGTAACATGACGTGCGAAACAAGCTGGACCAGTGCCTTCTGTCTTGGCACTCAATGTAGTTGGACCTCTGCCTTCTGTGTATTTGTGTCCTGTTTTATGCACTCATGGGACCTCAACAAAGAGCCAAACTGATGTGAAGCTGTAATTCTGATACAGCCCTGCATACCCCTCAGAGCAATCTACACCCGCTAAAGATAAGCTAACAGGTGCTGCGTATGAAAATAGAAAAAGGAAGTCCAACACCAATATTGATTAAACCATGTCACGCAATCAAAATTTATATAAAAACAAAACTGGTGCACATGGACACACACTGTACATTTGCTATTCTGTTTGGATGAAGCTTGGGTCATTTACAGACCCCTTCTTCCTACAGTTTCCTGTCTTAACACATTAAAAAGTGTGTCCATGGATTAAAAAAAACACCCTTTTTTAACAATATTTACAGTTTGTGTACCTTCCAGTTTGCAGACTTGATATTAACTGTTCTTCCTGTGTGGGTGAGTGTGCTCTTCATCCGAAGGAAAAAATTATGTTCAACCGACTTCTCTGTCTTTTTCTTTGAAATACCTGAGGATGAAAAACATCCCAAACATGTTCAGTAACACATAAGACTTCATAAAATAATTCAATAAACAGTAGGTCACTGCATGGTAGCTAAAATCCAGCCAAAAATATCCTTTGGCCAAGAAATCTTTTATTACCTGGTCTTGTGGTGAGGATCTCTCGCAATTCTTCTTGGTCACAGGGATGAACAAACTCATACACACTCTGTCCAAGCAGCTCCAGCTGTACAACACCACATCAAAATATTCAGCAATTTAAAATGCCTTCAAACCAATACCATGACACTAGAGACATGATTTAAAACAAAAAGAGAAAACATTTACATTTATGTATTTCACAGATTAATTTATCCAAAATAATGTCATTCGTGACCAACTTTTTTGCACTTTAATTTTATTCCATTTACTTCTTCTTTTTTTTTTCATTTACTTTAATTATTGTTTGGAATATGCATTTGACTGACTCCCAGAAATGAATCACCTGAACATGTTTCAAATTCAGTAGATGAACTCTATAATTGCAATTCAAAGAGTGAATGTAGGTCATCTGTATAAGATTTCATGACCTTTCCATCAAGTTACCCAATACTATCATTCTTCAAATGCCTTCACTAAAAATACAATTAAGAGATTATATTTGACTATATCTTATAATAATATAACATTACATTACATTATAAACTCCTTCAGTGTCATGTCTGTTGGATTTCAGCACTAATCAATCTCTTTTCTCATTGCATTACTCAATACTAACCTAGACAAAAACAAAAACTCAAGAGCTCAAAAACACACTAGACTGCATGTGTTCCCTCAGGAATGGATCTATTCTAAGGGGTCTGGTCACACACGTAACCTGAACATTATGCCTCGTACCACAGGGGAGGAATCCAAAGTGACACTATTCTTGAGCCATGTGTTACTCTACTACATGTTTGAATGCTCCACATTGTGAAATTCACACTGAGGCTTTTACGTCAATATGCAGGGACGACACTCACCTGTGTTATGCCGATGTATTTGCTGACACTCTCTGAGAGGAAGACCATGTCCCCTTCCTCGGTCATCACCAGAATAAAGCCAGCCAGTGCCTGCTGATAAAAGCCATCAGTGGGATTCTCCGTTTCCTCCGTCTTTTTTTCTGTCGGCCCTGCTGGATGACAAGAACCAAATATTAGCACTAGCATATATTTGCCAAAGGAAAAGTACATGCTCCAACATAAACTAAATACACTAAATAGCACAACTGTTGATATTGTTTGAGCAAATCATCATATTAGAATAATTTTTGAAGGATCATGTGACACTGAAGACTGGAGTAATGCTGCTGAAAATTCAGCTATGCCATTTCAGGAATAAATTACATTTTAAAATCGGTACCGATACCATTAAAATGTTACGGTTCTCTGTAGTAATTTCGGTACCACAGCAAAATCTGTTGGAACTATTTTTCTATTTTATTTAACTATTTAAAAAATGTTTTTTTAATTCAATTCAATTCTTTTATTCATGACGGTAATCATAAGTAAATAATACATATAAGCATTAAAGGCTACATGCTGTTTAAACGTAAATACTGCTTATAAAAAAAATCCTATGGAGACGTAGCTAAATCTACTGTACAGTAGCCTAATTATTTCTGTCAATTTCTTCAAGTTAAACCGAACTTTTATTTTGACGGGTTGCCGTGAAGATCTTTGAGTTTCTGTGTGTGTATGATATGACGATAGTTTTTTCTCAAATGAAACGGTAAAATGCTCATGAAGTGACTCTCAGAGTGGCTCTGGAGAGGAATGTTATCATGTCATCAAATCGTGAGGCAGCAGAGATTGAAAACAGCGCGAGCGTCACTTGTGCTTCAGTGTGTGTGTGTGTGTGTGTGTGTGTGTGTGTGTGTGAGGTAAATGAAACCGCGCATCTGCGGCATTCATGCACACAGAGACAAGCAGAACATGCATGGTTAATATTTAAATAGTCTTTTTGCAGTTTAATATACACAGACACTATATATCGTGGTATATATCGGCTACAGACAGTGCTCCAAGTAAAAGTCTGGAGATAAAAACACGGAAGAGACTTAAAGCAGCTGCCTAAGTGGGTAAGTTACCGAATTTAGTGAGTTAATGTAGGCTGAATTTTCTTTTCGTTTGTGCAAGCTTTTGAGCAAGTTTTTCTACCATCAACAACCACCAGCATTATTATATTTAGATGCACTTATTACTGACATTTAACATTGTTTTCCCCCTGCTGTCAAACTATTAAAACAGAACCGAGACCCATCTGTGGGTTTTGAGCAACCAATTGAGGACCACAGCTACACATCACCCACCGGATTGGATCAAGCGGTTCATGCGCAGATAGCTGAGCGCCACCCTCATGATGGCAGCTTTGTCCAGGTGGGAGGCTATACGTCGTGGAAGGGGTAGCGAGTGTGCCAGCTCGTAAAACACCTCAGTCTCCTGGCTCCTCCTACAGCGCGCCGCGTCACGAGAACGCACCTTCCGCTGCTCCAAACTGGGCCTAAATAAGGAAAAACAAACGTATTTAACATCCAAATTCAGAATATCCAATCCTTGTCAACAAGCAAAGTTTAGAAAATAACGTTTTTGCAATGACATATCTTTGCATAAAGCTTTTTAAATTTGTTTTTCTTCATCTAAAATTAGGACATCAACAGAAAAAAAAACAACAACATTGCGTCCATCTTACATCTTTGCTCTCTGTTCCTCCTAAAATATGTTCCAGCTGTAATTGGTGTGTTCTGGTGCTCCGTATATCCTAGTCTTGCCAAAAGAGAGTCCCAGATAAACTTTTTAAAATGAAGTGGGGAAAAGCCCTCACTCTGTGCCTTTCACTCCCGTTCCCCTCCTCCACATGCTTTAAGTATGTAGAAGAACTCGTTCAGAAGGTCGTTTATGACATTAAAGCCTGTCCCACAGCCCTCCCCCTGGCTTCCTATCTGACAGAGGCCCTCCCAGCCCCCCTCAGTCTGTAACCTCCTTTGTGCTCTGAACAGGACTGAACTCTGCCATTACAAAATGACAGTTGCCAAACTCTCAGCACAGACTTTATGAACATAAAGAACATAATTAAAACACAACTATCAGCACCAATTTATTGTGTTATTGTAATTCATGTAATTTTTTTTTAGGTAAAACTGAGTAAAAAAATATTTACAAAAATTCAGGATTCTTTGATGACTATCAATTTAATGCATCCTTGCTGATTAAGTTAATTTCTTCCAAAACTGACTCCAAACTTTGATAATGACTTTTTGGGGGGGCATAGTCCAGCACTGTATTCCTTTATATATAGGCTACAGCGCTGGATTAACCTTTCTGCTGCCAGAACATAATTAGCAAGCTTACCGGCATTGATTTATTGCGTTATTGTATTTCATGGTGCAGTAAACAGGACAGAAATGTGCACAGCATGTCTGCCCAATCTGGGCTTCAGCCACACGGTTTCATTTGGCACGTAGTCTGTGGACAGTCAAGTCAGACTCTGTGCACTTTGGTAAAGAAAAACATTCCTCTCCCAAATCATACTCGAAAGACGTGTAGAGTACTAAAATACATCAACACACAGGAATAAGTCTGTATAATGACTCACTCAGTCAGGATTAGGGTTGCAAAATTCCAGGAATTGTCAAAGCTGGAAACTTTCCATAGGAATATATGGGAATTAACGGCAATAAACTGGAACTTTGCAAAATTGGAACTTAAATGTAGTAAAAAAAACAAACAAAAAAACATCTTGTGGCATATTCTTGGTTAACACAACCAGATTTAATGCAAATTCAGTTGAAATTGTATGCTGCACATTTCTCAATCACATGCACACAACATGCTGCAGGGCTAATGCGGCCACACCCCCTGCATGCACTGTGCATTCCTCTATCACGTGCACGGATCATTTCTAAAATCCTGGGGCATCATTTATAAAATGTGCATATACATAGATTTGAACAGAGTGTGTGTATGCTAAAATCCATGGCAACGTTCGCATTTATAAAAATAAATAAAGAGTCTTTGATGTGGGAAAAGTGCTTAGCGCCACGTCAGGGTCAGCGGGTTTAAGCAGACGTACACACTTTTCCTAATGTCAGAGAGTCGGAGTACGGCAGGTATTTGGAAATGTAAGCAATTCTTACTGCTCGCCATTCTCAAGTAAAGGATTTAGATGTTGACATGGTGCTCTATTATATATTCAGATGCACACAATTTCAAGATAATTTGTGATTTATACATTTCACACATGAAAGAGCGACGACTATTTGTGTGCGTACATTTGTTCTCTGAATCACATGTGCGCACATTGGAGAAATGATCGTAAGATCAAATGTAGGATGGTTTCTACATAACATTTTATAAATGAAGTCCCTGGTCCCTATGGAATCCCAGGACATTTTACTTTTTTGAATATTTCCAAAATTCCTGAGCTTAGCCTAACTTCCCTGAAGCTTAAGTTTCCAGAAATGTACAGCCCCTTTGCAACTAGGGATGCACCGATATGAACATTTTGGTCGATACCGATAACCGATAATTCTTTATATTTGAAATCCGATAACAGAGATATTAGCTGATATATCTAAATCCACATTTTTTATTTAATTTTTGAGCGCCTGATTACAAAAACAAGTCTCACCATTAAAAGCCATGTCCCAAGCACACAATTATAATGTAATCATAATTTTATGTAGCCTAAATGACACTTGCGGTGCACATGTTGCACTTAAGTGTATTTTCCTATTTGAAGTGATTTAAATCATATTTCAAGCTATTTAAAACCATCATGGCAACCAGTGAGCATCTGAAGTGTCTCAACTGAAGGAAATAATCTATTATTTATCGGCTTTTAATATATCGGGTACATTTTCTAATCGGGACAATTAAAAATGAACATATATCAGCGGATACCGATATGGTGGCCTATCTGGCATCCCTATTTGCAACCCTAGTCAGGATAAACATAAACCGTCATGCATCACCGTCCCCGATCAAAACAACTATTTGTAACCATATGACTAATAAAACAACGGGGCATAAAACCAACCAAAAAAAAAAAAAAATTACTGCAATCTCAATTCAAAGACTCACACAATCTTATTCCTAAATTTCAACAATTCAGCTACATCTATCTTTAAGAGAGCAATTATCATTTATAGGTATGGAACAGTTTCACAAACCTTATTTTCAAACACACACACAGTATCATTATTTCTGTTATAATAATTCAAAATTATCACAAAAGCACTGGGATAACAGTTTATAGTTCGGATATAAACACTGATGCCTACAGTACCGATCAAAATAGAGTAAATCACCTTTTGAATTGGGATCTCTATTTAAAAAAAAAAAAGAAAAAGTTAATTCTCAATTTATCCAGTGATAATCATCTCACAGAAATATTATTCTAACTTCAAAACAGAAAACATTCAAATATAGAGTATATAGAGTAAAGCAGAACAAGCAATGGAAAACTGCCAATGCTAGCATGTTGTTTTATGCATCCACACACATTTAACAAGCTTTCAACAAACATTTTGCAAGTCTTTATTTCACCAATAAAACAGGATTTTATTGTAACCAGCAATAATCTGAACATAAAACACTGAAAGTCAAATAAAGTAATAAAAACACCTTTCTGTTCTTTGTGTGTTAAAAAAACTGATTACTATGATGATCCTTGTATAAAACATAAATCTTATCAAGATGTAACTCAGTCAACCTACTTTAGGTCAGAACAAAAAACTAAATATCTGAGACAAGCTGAAGCAAGGCCCAGCATCAAATTTCAAGCCCCAGGCGAGCACATCTGATTCCACAAGAATCCGCTCTCAGCCGGTGGTCACTGTGGGAGAAACTCGTACAGAATGACCATTCCAAACACCTTCAGCAACCCCTTCTAAAAATAACTCACAGAAAGAGCTCACCCATCACATGCATGACAACACTGGAGATTATTTGTTCTGTGGGACAGTTTAAAAAAAAAAGAAAAGAAAACTGTGCATTACCCTTTTGGGCGTTGCATATTCTGGGAATGCATTAGTAGGATAAACTGGTTGTACTGCACATTGCTAATCCAATCTGTGAGTAAGAAGATCTAGAGAGCGAATTATATTTAGTCCTTAAATCCATCCAAGATAACAACGAACAGCTTTAACTGAATGCTAAGTGCAAACAAATCTTCAGAAAATCTCAAAGAATATCTACTTCATATTGTACATTATAGGCTATTGTTGAGAATGTGATGTCTAATCTTTTTTAAACAAGTGTTTTATGCTCACCAAGGCTACATTTAGTTGATCAAAAACAGTAAAAACAGTAATATTGTGAAATATGCTGATTTGGTGCTAAAGAGACAATTCTTATTAATTATCAATGTTGAAACTGTTTAAAAAAAAAAAAAAAAAAAAAAAGTTTAAAAGAACCGCATTTATTTGAAATAGAAATCTTTCGTGACATTATAAATGTCTTCACTGATACTTTTGATCAATTTAATGCATCCTTGCTTAAAGGATTAGCATTAATTTCTTTCAAAACTGACCCCCAAACTTTGATAATGATTTTAAAAGCAGTGCACGCAGTTTTGTGCCAAAGCTCCAATAAACAAATGCAGGAACACTGTGTCCTTCAGCCACGTCACAACCGTTAAGCCCATCCCTTCTGCTGTTTGGATGGCTAGGGATTTACAGCGAGTGTTATTATGTATTCTGGTAAAATATCAACATCACATATCAGCGTAGGGGGGGGGGGACTGGAAGTGCAACCCATCCCAGCCCGTTCAAATGAACTCCTCTGAACCTCACAGGATAATGGCAGCTTGACCGGCTGCCATTAGTCGGGAGGAATGTTCACATCAGATGTTATACTGATTGATGAAGTATGAATATGAAGCTGTATGACCTGTGACATTTACACTACACAACATTCCCTATAACTATTTCTACACTGACCTACATTACAGGTCAACCTTACTGATCCTTGCAAAGCATCAAAATCAATGTGCCCATATCATCCATAAGAGAAAATGTTTTGAGAGGAACACCTTTTTCTTTGTAAACTTAATGCAGTAGATTTAAACAGTAATCTAGAAGAACATATCTTTGTACAGTAACGTTCAAAAGTTTGAGGTCTGTAAGATTTTTTATGTTATTAAAGTTTTTTTGTGTTCACCAAGACTGCATTAATTTGATCAAAACGCATGGTAAAATAGTAATAATGTGTAATATTATTACATTTAAAAACAACTTTTCTATTCAAATATTATTTGTAATGTAATTTATTTCTGTGATTTACAACAGTCTTCAGTGTCACTGATTTCTGAAGGATCATTTCTAATATGCTGATTTGGTAATCAAGAAACATACCTAATATTTCAGAGGAAACCATGATAAAAAAACTAAAAAATAAAAAAACATGATTCTTTGATGAATAGGAAGTTTACCATAACAGCATTTATTTTAAAATAAAAAAAGAATCCTTGCAAAGCAACAATATTAATGCTTCCATATGAGAAACGTTCTTGAGAGTTTGTTTTCTCTTATTGGTTGCTTTAGGAACACAGTGTTCTCTTGGCAAACTCTTAGTAAATTTGCAGCAGATATTCTTTATTGTCACTTGTCAACGCCGTGGTTCAAGTAAGTTTGTCAGACAAGAGCCATGGGATGTTTGTTTTCTAATAAGATTGCTTCTGTAAGACTCTTTGGACTCGTTCCAACTGCAGTTCCCTGTACTGACTGAGCGAGAGGTTCAGCTAAGTTCGTTTGAACGGTGATGGGAGGGGGAGACTATGGGAGCTATGCCAAGAGTGAGGTTTGAACACAGGCTGTAAGACAACGGAGAACAAAATGTACTCAGGACTATTTACTTCATTCTGAAAGTGTTTGCATCATTTCCTTCAGATATGTAGGTTGTTAACAGAAATAAGTTTGGGAAGTCTTGCTGTGTTATGTGCAGTACTCCTTTTTAAAGAGCATTTTGATCATACCTTTTTGAAATATGATGTAGCTTCATAACTTTACATTAAGTGTCTTTTTACTACTATGTACTAACATTTAAATTGATACAATGCCAATACATCTGTAATTAACATCTGAACACAATAAGTACATTGTACAAAACAATAAACGTATTTTTGATTCAAGTACATAACACATAATTAAACACATATCCTATTAGCCTAAAATATCTTACTAAAATTGTTTAGAGAAGACATTATGCTCAGCTAATGAAAGATTCAAGTTAGTTATGTTAGTTTTAATCAAATATATTAAGCTACAATGTCAAATACTTTTACTAAGGAACTTACAGTCTTTTGCATAAAAGAGGAACAACAGAAGTTGATGTTTTGGCACAGACAAAACTTCCATTTTTAGCCCATCTGATGAGAGATACATTTATCTAAGCATTATTTCACTAACCTTATATATATATAAGGTAAATTCATGCAATTTGGTCTCTCTTTGGCAGTCATATAAATGTCAATAATTGACACAATTTACCTGAAGTCACCCTTTATGTATCCTTACACCACTAAAAGAGCTGTTGGCCAGATTTCTTAATGAAACATCAACCATTATAAACAAACAGCTTATGATGATATGGATTGTGCATGATTGTAGTATCCTAGAACAAAGGTGTAGCGCCATTAAAGGTCCCATTTTGTACACATTTCTGAAGTTTTATTTTAGGTTTTGATGTCCTTAAGAATATATATTTGCGGTATAAGTACCAAAAACCATCTCAATATTTTTTTTATATATTTTTTTTTATAAAACCCGGGAAATTTCATTCTTGACAATATGGGACCTTTAAATGACTTTATTATTTTTATGACTGAGTAAACAAACCCCATGAACATTGCCTTCACTTCAAGCAGTTTTATTGACCATGTGGTCCTAAAGACCACTATAAGGTCCTGTTTTTATTGTCTGAAGACATTACTAAAACACTGCTGGAACAAAAAAATATCAATTTAAGAGTTCAATGCCTCTAGTTTATTATTATAAATGGTATATTTGGTATCTGTATACAATAAAATCGATAGCCTATTGTCTTTACAAATATGATAAAAACAAACCAAATCAAGCGCAAAACCCTCTCAAAAGCTCACATCAAGATAGATATGAAAATTATAAAACGGATCTATTTCTATGAACTAACACCAGTGCCAATAAATATCAATGACCGACTGTACGCTGATGAGGCCATGCATGCATCCATCGACTGGAGGAACCCATTTCCCCTTTATTATTAAATCCACACGCCATACCTTCTATGAAGACTTTTGGAAGATAAACTCCTTACCCTTTCATCGCAGAGTTCACCATCTCTCAAATTAAATCACTGCAAATCCGAGTTTTGAGTTCTGAATCTGTAAAGCTTGAATGGACGGCAGACGTCGTCTCGCCTGCTGCTTGTTGTTTATCTCTGTTCTTCTGAAGAGGCTCGACTACTAATCTATGAAAAAGAGCTGCGTGTCAAAATAAAAGTCACGGCGGGCACGAGCAATCATAACAAACAAAATGATCGTCGAATGGGTCTGATATGAACATTGGTAAAAGCAAGTAATATAGGCCTGGTTTCACAGACCGGGCATAGATTAAACCAGGATTAGGCCTTTAATTAGGACATTTAAGTAGCTTTTATAAAAAGTGCCTTAGAAAAAAAATACTATTTATGTGCATCTTGAGACAAAACAATGGCACTGACATATTTTAAGATATGTCAATGTCACTGAAATTGCTTTCGATTAAAACAGCTCAAACATGCATTTTAGTCTGGGACTAGGCTTGTCTTTGATACCGGGGGAGTTTTAACTCATTTTTACTGCAGAGGTATTTTTGACATTTGTGGACAATAATACACACAAACCCCTCTTTACTATCTTCATTAATCCAGATCTATCATATATTATAGAATATATGTATACTATTTGTATACTGAATGTATAGCCTACTATTTACTGAATATATAGTACCGGTCAAATGTTTGGAAACATTACTATTTTAAATGTTTTTTAAAGTAGGCTAGTCTTACACTCATCAAGCCTACATTTATTTGATAATATTTTGTGAAATAGTATTACAATTTAAAATAATGTTTTTTTCTATATTAATATACTTTAAAATATAATTTATTTCTGTGATGAATTTTCATCAGCATCATTACTCCAATCTTCATTGTCACATGATCCTTCAGAATTCATTCTAATATGCTGATTTATTATCAATGTTGGAAACAGTTGTGCTGCTTAATATTTCTTTTATAACCTGTGATACTTTTTCAGGATTCTTTGATGAATAAAAAGTAAAAAAAAAACAGCATTTATTTAAAATAGAAATCTACTGAAACAATACAACAATACTACCGTTCAAAAGTATGAGGTCAGTCATTTTTTTTATTTCTCTTTTAAAAGAAATGAATACCTTTATTCAGAAAGGATGTGTTAAATTGATAAAAAGTGATAGTAAAGATTTACATTGTTAGAAAAGATTTCTATTTTGATTAAATGCTGTTCTTTTTAACTTTTAAATCATCAATGAATCCTGAAAAAAGTATCACAGGTTCCAAAAAAATATCAAGCAGCAGAACTGTTTCCAACATTGATAATAAATCAGCATATTAGAATGATTTCTGAACGATCATGTGACACTGAAGACTGGAATAAATCACAGAAATAAATTATATTAAAATAGAAAACCATTATATATATATATATATATATATATATATATATATATATATATATATATATACAAATCATATATAATATATATTAAATATATAGACTAATAAATAAATACTATACTCACACACATCAGTTACAGTAGCAGAATGCAGAAAAGAGAAAAATAATATTTTTAAATATATATTTACTTATATATACTTAAAATATTAGAGAGGTCTGCTAAATGTCAGCTCAAAAAGTGAAAAAGCTGAAAAAGTACTTTCCCTTTATTTCCTTTCGAATTTTACACAAACAATATCCGGGTCACGGGAGGCGAATTTCCGCGCCTTTTCGCAGTGGAGATGGATGAGAGAGCAAAACAACCTGCAATATTTCAACTACATTATCACATTATGGACTAATTTAATCTTTAATACTCATACTTCAAATGCAGACTGTTTGCTGACACAAGGTAACATCGAAGAATGTTGCTCCCTTCTGACGTCGCCAGACTTGTGCTGGGTAAGTTCACACTGTTTTGTTGTGTCCCTCTCAAGGAGAAGCTAGCGAGCTAATACCCTGTTTCTAATTATAGTGTATATAATTATGTGGTTTGTCTCCAATGCTGCGGTGTTGTTGTAAATATTTAGACCATTATGAAATAGAGACACTTATGTCATATCACTGTGTCGTTCTTTGTGATGTGTCAAATTGCTGAGATGATCGATAACCGTAATGGCTAATTCAGTCTTACCATTCGCAAATAAAGATATTTATTTCTCTGTTAAATTATTTATCATTCTCTTTCAACTTTAGGCTACCTTCAGCAAGAAGGGCTCACTGCCACAAGTCGAGCCTTCATCTATGAAAGTCCAAACCTGAAGGAATATGCCGAGCACAGCTCAGAGGATGGGATCATCCCAGCCTGTGTGTTTGTATGTGTCAAGTTTATGATTAATAACAGGGTCCTAAAATCACTGCATTGCTGGAGTCTGTTGAGAAGACATGTTTACTAGATGACGATAAATTATATGTTTGTTTATTACTATTTTTCAGTCTCTATTTGGAAAAAACCTGATCACGATTTTAAATGAATATGTTGCCGTTAAAGCAAAAGGTGAGTTCCCACGAAAGAAAATGAAACGTTTTGGGATACACAGTGAATCTGTTTCCATTATAACATGCTTGTATCATTTCTTCTGTAGAAACAATTCAAGAAAATGAAATCCCTGTAGTGATGACATCATTATGGAAAAAGCTTGACTTCACACTCAACCAAATCAAGTGAATGAATATTTGTTTACACTGTTACATCGGGTGTTTTTATTTTTTTAAGCACTGGTCAGAATAAAGCGTCTTTATTAAAATATTTCTGTGTTGTCCACAGGTCTCTGCAAAATTCTCCTGCCGTGCAACTGAATCAGCGATGTGAGTTTTGCTCTTTGTTTAAAAGAGAAATTGTATTTGTGATGACTTGGAGTTATTGAAATTAGCCAAATACAATGCACATATAATACAAGTATAATGCATAGATACGGCATGATATAACATGTCCAGTGAAATGACACAAAATACAAGAAGTTTGGGGTCAGTAAGATATTTTTTTAAATGTAAAAAAAAAAAAAAATCTCTTATGTTCACTAAGGCTGCATTTATTTGATCAAAGATAAAGTATAAACTTTAAATGTACAGTTTAATGAAATATACAATTTAAAATACAAAATTTCTGTTTTAATTTGTTTTAAAAAAATTATGTGATGGCAAAGCTGACTTTTTTTATGATTATTTTTTTTAGTCTAAAGTTCAAAAGATTTTAAGCATTTATTTAAATATATGTCATTACTGTCACTTGATCATTTTTATGTATTCTTGCTGAATAAAAGTATTAGTTACTTTTACAAACCCCACATTTTTTGAAAGGTAGTGTACATCAGTGTTATTTTAGTATCATCGATAATAAAGTTAATGTTTCTTATATTTCAAGTAATCTTTTTTATGGTTTTAGTTTGAGTTAACAATAATAACCCTTGTGTAAAACATTTTTTTCTGTCATTAAGTGCGCACTCGGAATAGCATTCAAAACATGAGACGTCAACAGAGACCCTTATTGGTATCACAGTCTCCCATCTCTGGGCACCCCCCAGTGACTCCAGCCGGCCAATATGTCCCCAGCACTGTGTCCACCCCTCAAGGCTTGCTGGGACATTCTACCCCAATGTCCTACACTTCTCAGCATACCAGACTCTCTACTCTCTGCCTTAGTCAGCCAGGTGAGTCCTGAAAAACATGTTTAAATCACACTGAGATTTGTATGTACCCTCTTTCCATTTTGCTATCTTACATGTTTATAGGGGAGTCACCGTTGCAGATACTGGTCCCTGATAATAGACTGAATCCTGGACCTTTGTCTCCGGCCCGCAGAAAATGGTATGGTTAAAATGATGACAACACCAGCAGTATGTTACAGTTTAGCTCTTTCTATCTTTTCCAGATCAGTCTGTAACAACAATAATTTATTTTAAAGTGTAATTCTGTTTTCTGCTGCAGTGACTCTCCGAGGCGGCGAGGAGGTGGTCAGTTGGGTGGCAGCGGGGCCAGCAGGGCCACAGTAGTGTCCAGCACTCTCATCATGGAAACTCAGAGTGAAGAGACTGTGACGGAGAACTTATCTGTGAGTTAGGCCGATTCATCGGTTTTAAAGGCTTTCATTGAGTTTCTATATACTCCTGCATAACTGAAGATGATATTTTTCTTTTTTAACAGCAAATAGTTATAGAAAATGCCAGAGATAAAATTCTCAATGATAGATCCTTACAAGAAAAACTTGCTGAAAACATCAACAAGATCTTGGCAAGGTAAATTCTGAATAACTGGGCAAAAAACTGGTTAAAATAATAAAGAAAAACTTTGAGATCTTATATGTTGTAATATCACTCTTACAGCGATAATAGCCCTCAGACATCAAAAACTGCCTGCAGTGCTATGGAACAAGAGCAGTCGATCGATGAAATCCTGGGCCTCCAGGTGTGTGAATGCACATCTTTTACTCTTCCTTTGTTGTTTGTGAGAACGTAATCTTGACAGCCATATCAAGACTTAACCTGCAAAATTATTTAAGGGGGAAATTCATATGACGGATGTTGCCATCCAAGACATACTGGCACAGACGGAGTCAGACCCGGCATTTCAGGCGCTCTTTGATCTCTTTGACTATGGTAGGTTTGAGCAATTGATCAAGCAGAACAACTAATTGTTATACAAGCTGAACTGATTTTTTATTTAAATGGGTTCCTTCTAATTATAACCTTTCATCTCTTTTATAGGGAAAAGTAATACGGCTGAAGACAGTGAACAGGCTGATGGGAGTTTCAGTACCAGTACAAGTGCACAGGAGAGTGATAAGACTGGGTTTGTAGACAGCGCCTCTGAAACAGGTAAGATGGGTCAGCTTTACATTAAAATACAGTAATATTGTGAAATATTATTACAATTTAAAATAACTGTTTTCTATTTTAATATATTTTGAAATGCAATTTATTCATGTGATGCAAAGCTGAATTTTTAGCATCATTACTCCAGTCCTCAGTCTCACATGAGAATCATTGATACGCTGATTTGGTGGAGGAAAATTGTTGTATTTTTGAGGAAACCATGATACATATTTGAAAAATTCTTGAATACTAGTAAGTTTAAAAGAACAGCATTTATTTGAAATAGAAATGTTGTAACATTACAAATGTATTTACTGTCACAGTTGATCAATTTAATGTATCCTTGCTGAATAAAAGTTATTCTTAAAAAAAGAAAAGAAATGACTGGCTCCAAGATTTTGAACGGTAGTGTATAAACTGTTAATTGTATTGTTCTTTTTTAATACAAGGTACTGGACAGGAGGATATCACATCAGGAGGAGAAAGTAGTGCACAAATCTTAAGCATCCAAAATACGCCAAAAAGTCAAAAGAAATCATCCGGCCTTCGTAATGTGGCAAAGTCTTCTTCCACAGCTCCGCAGCCACGTATTATAACCAAACAAACAGCAGAAGGATCCACAAACTCCAAGACAGGGGTAGTCAGGGCTAGAGTTTTATCTGGCAATAAACAATCCAGAGGTGCCCCTTCAACTCCTCCAAAGTTGAACGATACAGCGGATTCACGTCCACCTGACCAAATCGTATCAAGCTCCTCTTTCGCTGAAGAAGGAGTTGGCATGGAGATAGATGAACCAGAAAGTGAAACCTCTGAAAGAGTAAATGTTCAGAATCAACAGCTAGTTCATCTGGAGAGCTCTCACACAACTGAAACAATCAATGAAAATGCAAGCAGTCAAATTCTTGTGTCAAATAAGACGCCACAAACCACACTCATTACTGAAATCTCAGATAATACATCTGTAAATGAGTCTGGGAGAGTAACAGGAATGACCATCGGACAGAATGTGGATATGGGAACCTCTTTATCCATTCAAAGTGAGGCTGTGACCTCACTTAACCCACCCCAACCTGACATGGACACATCCGCCAAAACAGCTTCTCTGTCCTCCTCAAATAAAACGCCTTTAACTCCTTCCTGCACACAAACTCAGCCCAGCACTATCAGGAACAATCTCCCTACAGCAGCTTCTTCATCTTCTGCCACTACGCCGATTACCTCCACGTGCGTTTCTGATGCCCAGGCCAAGGAGCCTGACCCCAGTAAGATTGTGTCTCTGAAAATCATCATCAGTGATGAGCAGGACGAACTCACTACTGATGCAGCACTGAACCAGGCTGTTTCCAGCATCACCAGTGACCACATTCCCACCATCTTCCTGTCCTCCCCTGCCAAGACTTTGCCTGCAACCTCTACGGTCATAACACAAGATGAAACGGCTCAGGCTGTGAGCTGCTTGCAGGGGGCGGAGGGTGTTGGGTCGTTTGGAACACCTACGAGGAGCATGCAGAATAATGGACAGGCTCCACTGGCACGTCCCGCAGGCCAGGAAACCGGTTTCATTCAGCTTTTACAAGCCAACACAGCCTTTGGGTCTCCAGGTAGCTATTTTGTCGTAACCGATCCGGCTGCTGCCGAGCAGCGGGCAAGTGTCATGCTGCTTTCAAGTAATGTGCCTCAAGGGACTCTGTCTTCATTGCAACATGTGGTAACAACACCACCTCGCCAGAGGACTGTGGTGTCCATGGGACCAAATGTCTCTCAGACCTTTTCGCCTGGTGAGTAAAGAGTTAGTTTGATTTATATAAGACACTTTAATCCTTTATTTGGGTTGTATGTTTCGTGTTTACGTTGAAGCACTCATTTGCAGACTTTTAGTCTTCCTCAGGATTAAGACTGCATCTTTAAAATTCCAACTGTATTTTTTAGGCTCCACAATCATTATATCCTCACCAGTTTCGCCCATGTTACAAAATGTAATGCTTCCAGTGTCTGTAATGGGGCAGAATACTGGAAAACTCACAGTTCTTCCCAATCAGGTTAGTAACTTTGACGCTTACAAGCATTGTCAGATTTCCAACACAATTATAGTTTTGTCCTATTTATAACCACTACCTTTTTATATACAGATAACTTTGCCATGTTCAGCCACTGTGAGGCAACCTGCGAACATTACTTCTCAACCTAAATTGGCACCCAAGGGAAACACTGACATGGGTAGGACATCTTTAATTTACAAATGTATTTTATTTTTATTTAATTATATTTTTATTACACAAATATGAACTGTTTTGTTTTAATCTTGAGGTTACAGTTTCTGTAATGCATTTTTGTGGTTATGCATCACTGTAATTCAGTGACATGATTTGATTTACTGATTTTCAGGAAAAACTGGCACATCTGGGTCCGGCCAAGTTTCAAAAGTACTTCCCCAGACGTCTGAGCAACAAAAGTGTGTGAGTGGAACAAGTCCCAGCCATCGGCGAATACTTTGCTTTGACGTCACATCTGAAAACTGTGCGGTTGGGCAAAATTCCTTACAGACAAACACACCTGCGTCCTCTGCTGTTACATCCTCCCCAACTCAGCAGATTCATAACGAAATCACACCCACTGAACCGAAACAGCCTTTAGTTTCTGACAATTGTAAAAGAAGAATAGAAACGATTAGATTGCCAGAAGTACACCCCAATGCAGTTATAAAGAACTCTGAAAAAATCACTATATTTCATCAACAAAAAGAACGCCCAAAAAGTAGAGTAACTGAAAAGGGATTAAATCGAATCATTGTAAATACCAAGTCTTCCAACAAAGCCGCAACTGAGCCAGAGTCTCACGTTAGATCAGAATCACAGAAAAAATCACAAGCATCACAGGAGGAGGATGGCGGAGTGGTTTCACAGAGTTCAAAATCATCTGCTCCCGGGCCAAAGCAGAAACCAATAGGCAACACAAAGGACAGCACACAAGAAGAATCTTGTGGAAGTAAGCTTTTAAAACCAGCAGAGAGTTCCTCAGAGAAAGCTTCCTTACAGGACTCTCCAGGCATCACTGCAAATAAAGAAAATGAGCTGGAGAGCTGCCATCATCAGACATCTGCACGCCCCGCTGAGGATCTCGTATCTTCTACAGCAAAATCGCCGGCACCCGTATCGAGCTCTTCCAATAAAACTTTATGCAAGACGAGCCCGCTAACTAAACAAGCCGCTGAGATGCTGCAGGACATACAGGGCCAGGCTCCTGCGGACACTCCGCCGAAGAGGCCGGCAGCGAGAGGTCCAGATCTCCCTCTCCCAAGAACACCTGGACCAGGACGTGCACAGGAGGAGCAGACGGAGGGATTGAGAACCCCGTCACGGCAAAGACTTAGGAGGGAGGGTGAAAGCACACCGAGGCATCTCCCCCCTCCCGCCACACCTGATATCCCCTCCTGCAGTCCCGCCAGCGAGGCGGGGAGTGAGAACAGCATCAATATGGCCGCCCACACTCTCATGATCCTGTCACGCGCCGCCAGGACAGGAGGTCCTCTGAAAGACAGCTTGCGTCAAGAGGAGGCCAGTGCTGGGAAATCCGCCATCCCTAAAGCAAAGAAACGAAAGCAACTTGAAACAAGCCCTCTGGCAAAGAAAGAGCTACAGCTTTCCAGCTCCTCAAGCAGTAAAAAGAAATCTAAGGTGAGTTGATATTGAATTGGCTGTTTGTGAAAAACCGTCAAGATGTACCACGTCTCAACCTACCCAGCTGCCTAGATAGCTTTTTTTAATATCATAGCCATGCAGCAATAGTAGTGAAATTATGCTTTTTTGAAATAGCTTATTTATACCAAATCTGAAGCAATATCACATATCCTAATCCTACATTTTAAGGCAATTTAAAAATATGATGTGAGAAACTTTGTGGCTACGTCCACTACCTTGGATACATTTTTATTTTATTTTATTATATACTTCTTGTTGTTATTATTATTATTATTATTATATAATTATATATTTATATATTTTGCAATTATATGTTATGTTTATTGTAAGAACTTTTATTTGACAAATTATTGATAAGGAACGTTTCTTATGTTATATTACAAATTAAATAAAATTTGACTAACTTAAATTTAGTTTTTTCAAACAATGGTACATTTTTATATATATTTATAATTTCAAAAAGCATCTCAGACCAGTTGTTTAATTTGTATACCTATACCATTGAGTATGCATTCTGTGTAGACAATAATAGGCAGTAGACAGTGTGTCAGCTTACTGTAGCCCAGCCAATCAGATAAGTCTGACTCATTTCTGTCTAATTCTGTACCTCAGCATGCATTGTCTGTTATGTTGACATTGTCCGGCTGAATTCGAATTCCTTTTTCTTTTTCAGAAACAGAAGAAGCTGCTGGACTCCTTTCCTGATGACTTGGATGTGGACAAATTCCTGTCATCCCTGCACTATGATGAGTAACGACGCTGAGGACAAGCCATGCTGCTCGCCAGCATTTCAGGGACATAACAAGCCATGTGTGCTACTGAGAGTGATCTATTCAGCAGAGTTACCGATTCTAAATAGCTGCTTTCTGTTTTACATCCAGAATGTGAGATATTGTACATAATACACCATTATAGCCTAGTAATCATTTGAATACTTTAAAGATGTTTATATGCTGGCCCCGACTAATTCGGCACTCTTCAAAACAAAAAAGGAAATAATTTAAGACTAAACTGTAATTATTGACTATGTATGTGAAAGAGTGTCAGTTCATTTGTTTCACTGCACCAGCTGTTATTAAGTTCATTGCCTTTATTTTTCATTTTTACTTAACTGGACCTTTTCCATCAGCTGCACTATGTGACTACATTTCTGTGAATATGATTTCCTCTGTACATCCTCTAGGTGGTATTCTTCCTTTATAGTACTGAGAGGGAAGTTAAATGTTATTGTTTTCTGTCATTTAGATGGTTTATTATTTTATGTATTTTAATAAATCACTATTTTATTGAATATGTCATGTCTAATAATTGATTTCTATGTGTTACTCTGTCCAACTATAGCATGTTTATTTGGAGCAGTTCTGCAGCAGTTGCATGACCATATACTGTACATATATATATACACACACACACACACACACACACACACACACACACACACACACACACACACACACACACACACACACACACACACACACACACACACACACACACACCATTAATAATAAGAAATGTTAGCAAAAAGCAAATCAGCATATTACAATTTCTGAAGGATCATGTGACACTGAAGGCTGAAGTAATGATGCTGAATATTCAGCTTTACCATCACAGGAATGAATTACATTTTAAAATATATTCAAGTAGAAAAAGGTTATTATAAATTGTAATATTTAACAGCATTGCTGTTTTTACTGTATTTTTGGTCATGAATGCATCATTGGTGAGCATAAATATCTCAAATGTTACACATGTTTTGGTCAAGCCAACATAATGCATTTAAATGTGATATGTATATGTAATGTCACTGAGAAAGTCAGGGCAAGCAAGGTCCTGTTAGCTGCAGGCTACAATAAATCATTTTCCCAGCTCTTTAACATTCTTTATACTCGTATATGGTCTGAACCCATGTTGTTTTGATTACTAATCCAAACTATTTAGGTCAACAAGCCATATCAGTTTAAATCAGAGACGCCATGTCTTGGTGCTTTTAGTTCAGTCACGTCAGTCTTTTTTGCCTATTTTCTCATGACTTCCAGGCCAGGATTGCATCATCTTGTTATTTTTTTAAGTGTCAGATGTAAAATTGAAATATAAACCAAAACTGAAATAGCAACATAATACCTTAGGCACACCTATGACCTAAAAGTCAAGTGAAAATTAAAATGGTTTTACTTATTTTCTCACATAATGTTGTTCACTAAACTGGAGTTTACTACTGTAATGATGATGCTTTATGTTCAAAGTTATTTAAAAAGCACTATGCATGTGTGCATTTAATTTTAAGTAGTCAATCAGAGATATGCAGATATGTTTTCAAAGATATTGAATATATATAATTCTAGAAAATGTATTAATTCACTGATAATTCTGACCACATGGCATGAAATAACTCTTGATACTGTACAACTAAACTTATTTAACAATTTGATGTATGAGGCACAATTGTCAAGTCATACATTTCCTTCCTGTACTTGTGATCAGTTGTTTTCTTCTCATTTTTCAATTCTTAGCAGCCAAGCCAAGCATTAGTGTTCATAACGCGCAGCAAACGTCTTTTCTGCCGGCTGAAGATAAATGACTTTGATCTGCAGAAGAGGTGAATATGGCCTGTTGAGAAAAACATGCATATAAATCCAAGGGGAAATGTTTTACAGAGAAAACTGATACTATGTAAAACTGTCCATTACCACTGAGTTCAAAAGCTGCATCCACCTTCCCAAAAATGCTAGGCCAATCTGGATGAATTTTCCTTGGAAATCCAGGATCCATCACACTTCTTTTCTCATCATAACTACAAAATATGGAATTTTAGTTCTCTAGTTTAATTACATGCATTATTATCTAATAATTCAACAGACAGGAGTCAATTACTCCACAATTATACTACATTTACCACACCTTAAGACAAGGTATAATGCGTTGTATCGGGTGTGCATTATTTTCTAACAATTCAATGGCCTGTCGTCAGTTATTATTTACATATAGGTGGGTTTTGTCTAAAATGAAAGATATCTCAGATATCTATATTCTAATGGTTGAATTTAGCTGTTTTCTCCTCATATGATCGTTAGTTCATGACATTTTGAAAAAAAAAAAAAATTCTACCTGAAATAGTAGTCTCCTGTGAAAAAGTAGGTCTTTTCACGGTCACTGACATGAACAGCAGCATCAATTTTTTTTACTGTTTCTGGAAATCCAAACTCATAGATGGAGCCATAATAGCTCTTTGACTCCAGTTTGTGAACCACACAATATTTAGGACCTAATAAACAGAAGAATAAAGGAAAATCATCTTTTTTTTTTATGATTTTGAAAGAGGTCTCTTATGCTCACTGCATCTGGATAAACATAACTACAGTAAAAACAGCAATTTTGTCAAATATTATTACAATTTTAAATAACTGTTTTCTATTTTAACATATCGTTTCGTAACATTATATATTTCGTAACATTATGTCTTTACATTCACTTTTGATCACTTTTATATTAATTTCCTTAAAGAAATCTTACTGAACCTAAACTTTTGAACGGTATAGTGTACATGGAAAAGAACAATGACTATATTATAATAACACAATGTATAAAGCTGCAGTCCGTAGTTTTCCCTCTTTGTCGCCATCTCTGTTCGAAATCTGCAATTGCAGTTATTCGCGGAATTATCAACTTTACGTGGGTTGTGCCTCAGCACAGGTGTGGATACTGTCATTCGCAATCACAGATTCTACTTTTTGGAAGTATGACCAACATAATAATTTTCACCAGAAAATGTCATCTGAACAAGTAACATCCACTTTTGTTCTGACCAACTAAAGGAAAAAAACATTGCAGTAAATCGCGCGATCGCTTATCATATCACGTCAAACCGTGCAAATTCTACTTTGTTCTCAAACATCAGCATGTTAACAACATCAGCATTGCGTGACTACATTAAAAGCCCTTCCAATATTATCCTTGTTTTCGCATTGGCCCGGTTGCAGTCTCTTATTTTCTGTAGCCACTCCGAAGTCCGAAGTCTTTTGATTTTACAACGGGGGAATCTCCAGTTGTCACTGGTGATTGTCGTTTGAACCTTTCTGGATCCGCCATAAAATTGATAAGTTTAATTATATCAAGTGCTGTGAGAAAAGGCTATAAATCGTACTCGGTTACTAACGTAACCTCGGTTCTCTCTAGAGAGGAAACGAGTACTGCGTAATATCTTACGCTAGGGGAAATCTCTTTTCCGCGAGATACTGAAGCCAAAAAATTATCCTTAATTTTGAAATAATGTAAAACGCGTTGCGGCAGCATGCAGACATAGGCGAGACAGCTCGCGCGCCTATTGGCTGCCCTGCGGCAACTGCAGCAGCCTATCGATAAGGCCCTATCGTGACGTCATCACCAATGGGGGCGCTTCGCGCCCCATACGTCACGTCCCGCCGAAACGGGCGTGGCCTGGGGCTATAAATATAGCATCGAAAGGCTAGCTTACCGGTTTTTCATCGCCGGAGCGAACCGGAGCGTGCGCAGGCACGGCAAGATACGCAGTACTCGTTTCCTCTCTAGAGAGAACCGAGGTTACGTTAGTAACCGAGTACGTTCTCTTACGAGAGGTACTCTCGTACTGCGTAATATCTTACGCTAGGGGAAACAGTGTAAAACGCCGTGCATGCTATGATCCAGCACCAAAGTCCCAAGGGCAGGTGCCCGGGCTCATGTAGTACATGATCATAAGTGACTCACAGAGAGCCCAGGAAGAGTGGCTAGAATAGCATCATTCCTGTAATGCAGCATCCTATAAGAACAGTTATAGTGATGGTATTTACTCAGTCAGGGCGACCCCGGCCTGGACTGATGAATATAGTGGGTCTTACACATTGCCCATAGAGCTGCGCGATCTAAACGAGCGTTGCTCGCGCTATTTCGGTATTCTGGGCCGGACGTACTCGGGGCAGACAGTACCGATTTTTAGACTGAAAGCAGCTTAGCTTGCAGAGCGGGAACCTCTAGGTTATAAAACCTTATAAATGTAGACGGGGAGGCCCAGCCTGCCGCCATACAGATATCTTGCAAGGCAATCCCACTAGACCAAGCCCACGACGAGGCCACGCCTCTCGTGGAGTGCGCTCTGACACCTAATGGGCACTGCAAGCCCTTAGAGGTGTAAGCCAGCGCTATAGCATCGACTATCCATCTGGATAGGCTCTGTTTCGAAACGGCGAGTCCCTTAGAACGTCCGTAGAGTGAAACAAAGAGCTGCTCCGTCTGTCTGAAAACAGACGTGCGGGACACATAAGCCCTTAGCGCCCTGACTGGGCAAAGGAAGCTGGCGTCCTTCTCCTCGTTAGAGACCGGCAGGGCAGACAGGGAAATTACCTGGGCCCTGAACGGTGTATTGAGGGATTTAGGGACGTACCCGTGCCTTGGTTTGAGTATGACTTTCGAGTCATTTGGCCCAAACTCCATACACGTCGCGCTCACTGAGAGCGCTTGTAAGTCCCCTATGCGCTTCACTGAAGCGAGAGCCAGAAGAAACACCGTTTTGAAAGACAAGTGTTTGATATCTACTGACTGGATAGGCTCAAATGGGGCACCCTTCATGGCCTCCAAGACCGTAGAAAGGTCCCATATGGGGACTGAGGGAGGTCTGGGAGGATTTAACCTCTTAGCTCCTCTAAGGAACCGAATGACCAGATCGTTCCTTCCTAGTGACTGACCAAGCGTTGGTTTGGAAAACGCTGCTATAGCCGCCACATAGACTTTGAGCGTGGATGGGGCTCTGCCTTCATCCAGTAGCTCTTGTAGGAAGGAGAGAACCTCCGTCACTCCACAGTCCAGGGGTGAAAAGCCGCGTGCTGTGCACCAGCTGGAGAACACTGACCATTTTGAGGAATAGAGCCGTCTCGTAGAGGGAGCTCTAGCCTGCATGATCGTGTTTAACACTCCCTCTGGGATATCAGAGGGTACCCGTTGATGGCCCACGCATGTAGGGACCAAAGCTCCGGGCGAGGATGCCAGATCGAGCCCCTGGCTTGAGAGAGGAGGTCCCTCCTCACTGGTATTGGCCATGGGGCAGTGCTCGTCAGCTGCATAAGAACTGGGAACCAAGCCTGGTTCTTCCAGAACGGAGCAACCAGTAACACTGAGCATCTGCTTTCCCTGATCCGCTCTAATACCTGAGGTAGGAGCGTGATGGGGGGAAAGGCATAGAGCGGGCAGCGGGGCCAGACGTGGGCCAGCGCATCCCTGCTCTTTGAGAAAAATTCCGGGCAGTGAGCGTTTTCTTGAGACGCAAACAGGTCTATCTTTGCTCTGCCGAATGTCTGCCACAGCAGTTGGACTGTCTGCGGATGCAGTGACCATTCTCCTGCTGGAACATTGTTCCTGGACAGTCTGTCTGGTCCCACATTCAGGTGGCCAGGCACATGCGCTGCTCTGAGCGAGCGCAAATTGTGCTGAGCCCATACCAGGAGGCGTTTCGCTAACCTGTATAGGTTTCGGGATGTGATGCCTCCCTGGCGATTTATGTAGGCTACCACTGACATGTTGTCCGAGCGGACCAAGACGTGGTGTCCTGCTATTTGGGGACGAAAGCGCCTCAGCGCGTTGTCGACTGCCATCATTTCCAGGCAGTTTATGTGCAGAAGCTTTTCCCGTTCTGACCACTGGCCGAAAAACGGTCTGCCCTCGAGCAGTGCTCCCCATCCCGAGGTGGAGGCGTCCGTGGACACCACCTTCACACTCGAGGAAGTCCCCAGGCTTACACCTGACTGGTACCAGTCGGTCGCTCTCCAGGGTATCAGTGCTGAGACGCATTCCTGATCGACCTTGAGACGAAAGAGACCTGAAGTCCATGCTCGACGCGGTACTCGCGCTTGTAGCCAGAACTGCAGTGGGCGCATGCGAAGCAGACCCAGCTGGAGAACTGTGGATGCTGCTGCCATGAGACCGAGCATCCTTTGAAACTTCTTTAGCGGGACTATAGTGCCGCGGCGGAAGGTTTCTGTCATGCGCTGAATAGTCAATCTGCGCTGTAGCGATATTTGAGCTGTCATTGACAGCGAGTCCAGTTCTGTGCCCAGAAAAGATATTCTCTGACTGGGAGACAGTGAACTTTTTGCCCAGTTGACTTTGAGACCCAGATTCTCGAGATGTTCGAGTAAAATGGTTCTGTGTTCTATGAGCTCCGTATGTGACTGAGCTAGAACCAGCCAATCGTCCAAGTAGTTCAAAACTCGCATTCCCCGAAGTTTCAGGGGAGCGAGGGCTGCGTCCATGCACTTCGTGAATGTACGGGGTGCTAGGGACAGGCCAAACGGTAGGACTGTGTATTGATAAGCCTGGCCCTCGAAGGCGAATCTCAAAAATCGCCTGTGACGTGACGCTATTTGTATTTGGAAATACGCGTCTTTCAGATCTATTGACACAAACCAGTCCCCGTGGCGAATTTGCGCGAGGATTTTCTTGGTTGTGAGCATTCTGAACCGGCGTTTTGAAAGCGCTACGTTCAGTTGTCTTAGATCTAGAATGGGTCTGAGACCCCCGTCTTTTTTCGGAACCAGAAAATATCTGCTGTATAGCCCCCCTTCGCTCTGAGCTTGAGATAAAGGCTCTATTGCCCCTTTGCTCAACAGTTTCGCAATTTCGGTACGAAGTACACTTGCTACTTCCTTTTCTACCGTGGTTTCGACTCGCACCGCACAACGGCGGGGACGTCGAGCGAACTGTAGCGAATAGCCTCTTTCTATAATGTTCAGCACCCATTCTGATACACCGGGAAGCTTTGCCCACGCATGTGCGTGCATAGCTAAGGGTTGAATGAGATCGGAGCTCTGGTCGTGACATAGTGGCGACCGGGGAGCTTCGGTATGCTGTAATATAGACACCGCATTTGCAGCGCTCGAGGCGGGGAGTGTTTTGATCACAGCGGGCGGTTCGCCCGCGCTCGGCTCTCTCACGGCAGGTAGCTGAGAGACGGCGAGCGTGGGGGAAACCGAGGGATTCGTCATGTCTGTGAGTGAATGTGGGCGCAGGACAGCGGGCACATTTGCACTGAAAACACCATCGACCTGAGTCGGTTGTATGTGTGTTGGTTTCGTTTTTACAGAAACCGAGAGACATGCAGCGTGTAGTGTTTGTGGGCACTGGGACGTGGGCACGTTCACTACATTCTGTGCGCAATCGACATGAGTCGATTTTATGTGCGCGAGCCCTGTGGGGCGGGCTGTGTCTGTGTGTAGGAATGGGCACTGGGCAGTGGGCATTTTTACTACACTCATAACACCGTCGGCCGTGGCCGGAATACCAGAAAATACGCTCTTTACAGGATTTATCTGGGTCGCCGTGAAAACGGCGTTTGTGTACAGGCAAGCGGGTAATGTAACCGACTTGTTTACTGCAGAGTACACTGGAACAGTCGCATGTAATGGAACTGGACGAGCGGGAAGTTTTGGTGGAAACCCGGCCGCAGCGGGGCTTGAACACCGTCGTTTTCCTAAGCTGGCTAGGAAGACTTTGAGGCCTCGGGCTTCATCTCAACCTTCGGCCGAGTCCCACGCTGTGGGGGGCGGCGGCCGGCAGAGCGAGAGCGTGGTCTCTGGTCCCGGGCCTGTCGACGCTGTGAAGCGGCGGCGGGGGGCGGTGGCTGCGAGCTGCGAGCAGACGGCTGTTTAGAGCGGCCTGATGCGGAGCTAGAGCGCTTTGGCAAAAAGTGCTTCATGGCCTGCGACGTCTTTTGTACCTCAGCGAATCTGTCCGCGAAATCTTTGACGGACGATCCAAAGAGGCCAGTAGCAGAAACGGGGGCGTCGAGGAACACAGAGCGCTCCGAGTCCGGCATTTCTGAAAGCGTCAGCCAGAGGTGTCTCTCAGCAACGGTGAGAGAGGCCATGTTCCGCCCTATGGCCTGTGCAGCGGATTTCGTAGCGCGGAGAGCGAGGTCCGTAGCGCTCCTTAAATCCGCCACGTTGACTGCTTCCGTGCCTTCCTCGTCCAGCTTTCGGAGAAGGTTAGCTTGGAAGATCTGGAGAGTGGCCATAGTGTGTAGCGCTGATGCAGCCTGCCCAGCGGCGGTGTAAGCGCGACTGTGCAGGGTGGAAGTAGCGCGGCAGGCTTTTGAAGGTAGCGCCGTCTTAGTCCGCCGTCCAGCAGAGGGCGGGCAAAGATGGGCTGCTACTGCCTCCTCCACTAGAGGGAGAGCGAGGTATCCTCTGTCTTTGGCACCGTCCACCACGGAGAATGCCGCCGAAGCAGAGGAACGTAGCCTGGCTGAAAAAGGGGCGCTCCAAGACTTTGCCAGTTCTTCATGAAGCTCAGGAAGAAACGGGGCGGGTCTTGAGGGCGTGGAAACGCGGTCCCCTTGCAGAAAACAGCCGTCCAGACGGTTGCGTGTAGGCTCGGCGGGCGCGGACCACTCGAGGCCGAGGCTCTCTGTGGCCTGTGTGAGCAGACGCATCAGCTCAGCTTCAATGCTGGCCCGTTTTCCTGACGACTCGCGGGCAGAAGAAGGGGCGAGGTCCACAGAGCTCGCCCAATCCTCGCTGTCCGAAGCCAGGATAGAGCAGTTGTCCTCCTCGAAAACTGCCGCTTCTTCCTTGTCATCTCCGGCGGAAGCGGCGGCCAGCGGCGGCCACTGTCCGGGAGTGAGAGACTCGAGAGAAGCAGACGGCGAAGCTGGCAGGCGCACCGGCGAGCTTTTCTCGGTGGGAGGCTCAGGGATCCGCTGAGCACGGCGCTTTTTACGGCGCGGCGTCGAAGCGGGAGGTGCAGGCTCGTGGAAAGTTGCCATGCGAGTCCTCAGAGTCGCCATAGGCATAAGCTCGCAGTGAGGGCATCCGCCGTCAGCGAGCGCTAGAGCCGCATGTCCTTCACCCAGGCAGGAAACGCAGATGACATGGCGGTCCCCGTCGCTGAGTGGGGCTCGGCACGAGCCACAGGATGGACGAGACATCTTGAAAAAGACGCTCTGCTCTTTTAGAGAAGGAGTGTGAGTCGCGGCGGCGAACACACACAATGCAATAAAAGGATATAACGCCGGATAGCGTAGCAGGAACGGTGGTTGAAGGCGGCGCGGCCAGCGACTCCAGGTACCGAACTCGTCCCGCTGAAATGCTGTTTCCACGGCGCGGCTTCTTCTCTCTGGATCCAGCGATGCGTGAGCTCCGCTGAAGAGATGAAAAAACCGGTAAGCTAGCCTTTCGATGCTATATTTATAGCCCCAGGCCACGCCCGTTTCGGTAAGATATTACGCAGTACGAGAGTACCTCTCGTAAGAGAACGTACTCGGTTACTAACGTAACCTCGGTTCTCTCTAGAGAGGAAACGAGTACTGCGTATCTTGCCGTGCCTGCGCACGCTCCGGTTCGCTCCGGCGATGAAAAACCGGTAAGCTAGCCTTTCGATGCTATATTTATAGCCCCAGGCCACGCCCGTTTCGGCGGGACGTGACGTATGGGGCGCGAAGCGCCCCCATTGGTGATGACGTCACGATAGGGCCTTATCGATAGGCTGCTGCAGTTGCCGCAGGGCAGCCAATAGGCGCGCGAGCTGTCTCGCCTATGTCTGCATGCTGCCGCAACGCGTTTTACATTATTTCAAAATTAAGGATAATTTTTTGGCTTCAGTATCTCGCGGAAAAGAGATTTCCCCTAGCGTAAGATATTACGCAGTACGAGAGTACCTCTCGTAAGAGAACTCCTCCTCCAACATCCTCACACGCAACATAGCCTACTAGCCGAGACTTCTTCTTTATATGTATACAGATGTGACGTAATGACGCAATGACATGCTCGAATTTCCCGCGGAAATCCACTAGTACCACTGGAATTAAATACATTATTACAAGCTTACCGTTTTGAATCGAGCTAAGGCAAGCAGATAGTTTTGAACACTGGCTGGTTATGTACTTGCTCAAAAACCCCAAAAAGTTTCAAAATAACATTCAATACATCAGAATTATCAAATTCAGCAAAGCCTTCAATTTATGAAAATTCTTTCTTTAATGATAATGTTGATTTGGCAGCATGCTATTATTTATTTTTATTTTTACCTGTGAACACATATACCACTCGTTTTGAGGGAATGTCATAGGCTGCATCTACTGGCGAGGTGATGCTCGGTAGAAGAACACTCTGAGGACCTTCTCTTAGTCTGTTCCAGTATGTCTTCCAGTTTGTTCTCATCCACATGTAACTAGAGACATGTAAAATACTTTATACCTTGAACATTTACCATCTACATTTTTAATTTGTCAGTAGAGATGATTAAATGCTTCACCTGTTTTTAAAGAAAATGATTTCTTTTCCGAATATTGTCACTGCATCAACAGAAAAGTTGGGATCACACTTATTGGGGATTTCAGGTGTCTTCTGTCGTTTTGTTTTCTTTCCTTTCAAAAAAAGAGAAAAAGGGAAACAATTCGTTTCGTTCAGTATAACAAAAAAAATAAATAATAATTTCTTTGGTAAAGTTTGACTCACCATACAGAGCCTGAATCCCCAGTGTGTCGTCTCTTGGCAGTTTGTATGTTGCAGCGTTGATGAACTTGTACTTTGGATACATAAGAGCAGTGGGGTCCCTTGAGTGAGACAGACCCAAAGAGTGGCCGACCTCGTGCGCTGCCACCGTGAACAGATTGTATCCTGGAGTGCCATCCACATCAACACAATTAATGATTATTAAATATGATTTACAGAAATGTATTACAAATACATTTATTTATTTAAATAATAATAATATTTAAAAAAGAAAGAAAGATTTGTTTTAGTTCAATACAATAATACAAATATTGTTATCATTGTTATTATTAGTTAAATAAAATTTATTTATTTATTAACAATAATACTTATTATTATTATTATTATTATTTAATTAAATAAACTCAGTCTATTTTTTATTTATCTAAAACAACACATTAATAATAATAATAATAATTTATTATTATTGTCATTATTATTTAATTAAATAAAAATAAGTGTTTTATTTATTTATAACAATACATACTACTACTACAACTAATAATACTTCATGAATACTTCATTATTATTATTATTATTATTATTATTAAATTAAATACAAATCAGCCTGTATGTTTGAATTATTTATAACAACAACAACAATTATAATAATAATAATTACAATAATAATAATTAATAATAATAAAAATAATATTTTTTATGTTTTACTTAAATAAAAATTAGTCTGTATTTATTTATAACAGTACACTAATAAGAATACTTATTATTATTTAATAAAAATCAGTCTGTATTTATTTATTTATTTAAATACAATTTAAATAAGAATAATACTTAATAAAGAATAATACTTTATTATTGTTATCATTATTATTTAATTAAATAAAAATCAGTCTGTATTTTTATTTTTATTTATATCAACAATAATAAAAATGTACAACAACAACAACAACAATAATAATAATAATTATTATTATTATTTTAAAATCTGGACCATCATTCTTAAATCATGCTCACCCACCCATGGTGCTGCATTGCTATTGTAACTCTTTACGAATTCCCCTTTGCTAATTGAACAGTTGCATTATGTGAATGATTCAATGTTTACCGTGCTGTACCTGATCTGCTGTGTCTCGCTTTCCATCTTTCATCCTCGTCAAAGTGAACATCTCCTCCAGTGCCCTCTCCAGGCTCAAAAGCGTGAGCTAGCACCCCTCCAGGCCCATCGAAAGGGAAAAAGTCTCCATGTGCTATAGGTGAACAAAATTTCAGGTTTTCACATGTGTTTCCAAAGTATAAAAGTGAAGAAAATACATTAGATTAGTTTAAAATGTACCTTTGGAGAGAAAAGAGAAGGTAATATCTGCATTGCCGTGGTTTACTTGGACAAACTTCAGAGGAGCAGCATCACTCCATATATTTAGAGCCAAACGCAAGGAGTTTTCCACCTCTCCTCGACTGAGATCAGGGGTATATCTCGCAATCCTGCAGGATTCATATTAGCCACATTTTACAAAAGACATGCTGCAACCTGAGAGACTCCATGGGAGGAATAACAAACAAAATCCTTAGGCTTTAACACTAGTTGACTATTCTCAGTCAATAACACTAGAACCTATTAAAAACCAAGACACACTTTTCAAGAGGAATACTCATACAAATTTGGATGATAACACTCTAAATTTATAAAGCAAGTAAGAGGCAACTCTGCCGGACCTGTAAGTGATGGTGTTGCTCTTCCATTTGGACCGTCCATGATAAACGCTGAAGTTCTCCACATCGGGTACTCCACATCTGGCCTCTTTCATCACATGCACAGTTTTCTGATCCAGAAGACCACTTCCCTTCAGGTCAAAGAAATGCTGCATTACTCTGATCTTCTCCTTCATGAGTTCTGCATGCCTTTTACTGCGACTGCGCATCTTCAGGTGATAGAACTGCCGCAGATATTCCTGAATCAGAAAATCAGCTTTAGTCTATATTTTCAACGTTTACATTTCAAATGAACATAGATAATTATTATTAACTTTTAATAAATACTAAATATTAAATTAGGCTTAATTAAGGATATTTAAGTTTAATTCACTGTAAAATAATTTTTTACATGATGTTGCACCATCTACACCAAATGTATCTTTGAAACGTTAGTTATATGACTCAAACACTTATGCAATCTGTCTAATACAAATCAGAGATGATCAGTGAAGTAAAAGATGTTGGATATGTAGCTTAGAGATACACATAATGCCAGACAAACCTCAGCATGTTGGATGTCCTGTGGGCTGGGGCTCTGAAGAGTCACGCGTGAAGTCCTCACAGTGTCTGTATTCACCATCCAACACAGCAAGATCCAAGGCCACAACCAGCTCATTTTGACCATGGCACGCTCATGTTCTCGCTTTTATGTCTGTGTCTTATGCAACTCAAGCATACCTTAAGGTAGTAAGTGATCACGTGGGACCCGGGCCCTCAAACAAGAATTTACTGTCAGGCATTTAGTGGCTTTTGTCATCCACAAAATGAGGTCACGTCTAGCTTTTCATCAGAAGTCTTAGTGGGGTTTATGGAGGAGTGAAGAGGATTATGATCGTGTCATGATTTGTAGTAAATGATTTTATATACTGTTCACTTTGGATATTCTTAAATGTTAATTTTGCATGAAAAGCAAGTACAAGTACTTTTCTTTATTGCAATCATAAATACTCGCCGATTAGTGCATATTCAGGCTAAATACTTTGGTTTACCTCAGGTATGCAAGTGCAGAACTGAATGCAAACAAGTTCTTTTCTTTAGAAGTAATCATACAGTCATACATTTTTGATTATCATTTTGTCAGATGAAAAATACATTTTAATTTATGCCACATTCTGACTCTTTTGATACATTTGCATGATATTACAGATATTCCAAAGACAAACAGTAGATGCATTTATCACATGAAATTTCATCTTTACAGGTGAAGTGTGTCATTTCTAAACCACTTTAGCAACACTAAACACAAAAATAATGATTAAAATTAGATTTAGGAACTATAGGTCTATAATAAATATCCATTAACATCCAAGCCAGGAAGTTGTTTTATCTGCTCCAATAATTTCCTTATGTTTGACGTCATATTTGTACACATCTGAGCCAACAAAGAAATGAAGAGAACCTGAAAAAAAGTACAGAGATGGATAAAAGTTATGTGACAGAAAATACAGATAAATTATAGACCAAGTGTAATCAATCTAATACGCACCATCTTTATAAATTGCTGCACTTATGGGTCCATTTATTTCTGGGAAATCATGAGAAATGTTCCGCGGGCTTGAGTCATGCATTGTCTTGTTGTGTTCGTTATACCTATGAGAAGAAACATTTTCAATGTCATTCACGTATAAAGCTGATATTAGTGATACATTGCTGTATCTCTATAGTTCACCTCCAGTACTGATGTTGGGTGAAGAATAGGGTGTGTACAGTTTTGTGAATGTGGACCGCAGCATCTATCTTCTCTACCCATGACGGGAACCCCAGACTGCTGATGTTTTTCGCTCTGCCTTTTACTTGAGATCCTTTCACGGTCCAGAAAATCGTACCTGTGTTGAAGGTAACACTGAGAATTCATGTTGTTTAACATCTTGGATGCAATACAGAGATGCACAATGTCTGTACCGTTAAACAGATATGCTGTTGACCGCTGTGGGACCCAATAAGCAGCGTCGATATGACAATCAATTTTTGGCATGAAATTGCTGATGGGGCCTTCCTTTATATCATTTTGATTGTTGTGCTTGATCCACAAGTACCTAAAATGATACAAAGAGTTATATTAAATAACCCTATTTAATAAAAACTGTACATATGATAGCCTATAAGCAAGAAAATATTCCAAAGAATGTATTCAAGAGCATGATAACCTTATATATATATATATATATATATATATATATATATATATATATATATATATATATATATTTTAAATGCATTGTGCCATCCAGGAGTCTTAATAAGTTAGGTGGCGATATTTGACACACTGAAATATTATGGCACCATGGATGCTTGTTTAAAAGTTTTGTTTAATTGTGAGCGGTTTAAAAGTCGTTTAAATAGTCATAATTGTGAAATATAAAGTCACAATGGTAAATACTTGCAATTGTGAGAAATATAGACACAATTATGAGATATAAAGACACAATTGCGAGAAACAAAGTTGCAATTGTGAAATAAAGTCACAATAGGAGAGAGATGCAATTACAAGAAAAACTGTGAGATATAAAGTTGTAATTATAAGAAATAAATTTGCAACTGTGAGAAATAAAGTCATAATTGTGAGATATAGTCAGAATTGTAAAGAAGACTTGATCTTCACAATCAGTCACAATTATGAGAAATTATAGTAAAAATTATGAGATAAATTTGCAACTGTAAGAAATAAAGATGCAATTGTGAAATATAAAGATGCAATTGTGAAATATGAATTCGCAATTATAAGAAATAAAGTCCCAATTACAAGAAAAACTTTGAGATACAAACTGTGAGATATAAAGTTGCTAATGTTAAAGATAAAGTTGCAATTACGAGAACAAAAGTCAAACAGAAGATAAATACTTCATACTTCACAAGCTCATCATTCTCTCTCTCTCTCTTTTTTTTTAACAAATGGATTTTAAGTGGCAGCCAACAATATGTGATCAACATACTTGTCCCTGAAGAAGAAAATAGCCTCTCCTACAGTAGTCACAGCATCAAAAGTCAGATCGGGATTACATGTGTCCTTGAATGACACAGGGAAATATGAACTGCTGAACCAGGGGTTGCTGGGATAGCCCCCGCTAAATCTTGAAGATGGAAAGGGCCTTTTGTCCCTTGGCCCTGTTGGAGAGAAAGAAAAAAAAAAAACACGGACATGTGATCTCTCATAAATGTGGAAACTGAACGCTGCCTCTGTTCCCACAATATAACAATTTCACAGTCATAGACTTTGAAACATGATTTATTTTTACCATAGAGTGTGTTGATGTTCATGATATCTTCACTGGAGAGCAGATTGTTTGTTTTACTATGTTTATATGTCGGATACATCACCGATTCTGGGTTTTGCGAATGTTTCAAACCAAGTGCATGACCAAACTCGTGTGCAGCTACCACATACAGGTTAAATCCTGAACGAAAAAAAAGAGAGAAAACAAGTTAACTGTTTTCTTTTTAATAGCAAGCCCTATATCATTTGAGTATGTCTATAAAAAGAAAAGAAAAAAAGAAAAAAAAGAAAAAGAAAGAAAGAAAGAAAATAAAACAAAAAAACAAAGAAAAAAAATTAAAGTAAATTAAATTAAAGTAAAATGTACATTACCTTTGAACCCAGCTGTCCATGTTTCAGCTTCATCAAAATGAACGTCCCCACCGATGCCTTCCCCTGGGCCAAAAGCATGGGCCAGTGTGCCGTCTGGACCATCAAATGGGAAGGAGTCGCCATGTTCTAGATATTTAATGCAGAATAAATGACATGGCAGATGAGAAACGGTGTCTTCAAAAGTAAATGTGCATGTAAGTGGATGCTAACTTACCGTTTCCAACAAACTCCACCATGATGTCCGCCTGGTGAGAATATGACCGCAGGAAAGTGAGAGGGCTGGCCTTTTCCCATGCATCCAGAGCTGACGCGATCAGAGCGTCCACTGTATTCACTGGTAAGTCACTGGTGTACCTCCCAACACTGTAAGATTGTACCGCTTACATTACCATACATGGTGGGCGATCAAAATGAAGAGCATTTTATGTAACATATACAAGTTAAATATGGTATTTACCCATAAGTGATGAGTTTTTTCTTCCACCTGTTTCCACGTCTGTGACTGTAATCCTCCACATCTGAGACACCACATCGAGGAGTCCTCATGACAGCGAGGGTTTCTGTGTTCAGGGTTCCTGTCCTATTCAGCTCAAAAAAGCTCTGCATATCCTTCAGTTTGGAAGAGAAAGAGGGACGACTCCTCCTCCTGCGGCCTGCAGGATCCGCTTGGAAACTGTAGAAGTGCTGCAGGTATTTCTGCAAGGAAACATGCGGGAACCACCACAGGAAATATCAAATATTGTCTTTCCCCCCTCCGTTACTGTGTTTAACCCACTTCATAAGCTTCGTTTTAACTTATATATGCTTTTAGGTTTAGGCAAAAATCTGTTGCATTTGTATATTTCGACAAAAACAAATAAACATGATAAATGTGAAGTTATTTGTATTTTAGCTCATATATGCATCAATAGAATGGATGAATAAAACACACCAGTTACTAATGAAATACTTGATAGTGAGAATGGAAGATAACACAAAATCACTTATAGAATTGTAGATTATTCCTCCTGAGTTCATTAAGAACAAACATACACACATATATGAGCTGGGTTACAGTACTAACCCAGTTGCATTAAAAAGGTGCAAATGCAGGACTTACTGTTGCCAGGGACAGGTCATTCTGAGCAGGAACCGATCCATCATCTTCAAGTGGTAAAGGTGCAGAATGATACTGACCAAAAATGCCAAAGGCACAAACTAGACAGAGCAAAACACGCATCTCCCCTCTGCAGACCACAGAAGCTTCTGAATATGGCCAGTCCAAGGAGACATTGAAAGTCTTAGCTGATGTGAACCCTTTTTAACATATTATTATGACTCAGACAGTGCCAAAACCAGGAAAACCTCAAGCTTAGGGAGTGGTTTGCTCTGGTCACAAGAAAAGAGGGATCCTGTGTAAGATGTGTCAAATTATAGGCATCAAAGGAGGCATTTACCTAAAAATCAAAAACAATTCCTAGATTTCACATGATTGTCTGAGTGATATCCATAGTTCCTGCAGTATTTCATGGCCAATGACATGTATCTTCCATTATCTGCTGTTTGTTGGCAAGAATAGAATAAATAAATATAAAAACATCTGGAAATGTTTTTTCCTCCCCATAAATAACTCTAATATCAACAATGTTTTGTACAGTGGAGTGTTATATCTGGTGATCTGGACCATTTATACATGAATGCAGTTATTTCCTTTCCTTGAGAATCTGGCAGAAGTCTTAATTGTGTAAATATTTTCTTGTTTTTTTTTTCTTTTAAAAAAAAAAAAAGAAGCTGATACAACAGTTTATGCATAAATACTTTTTGGTACATTCTTTACAATATTAAAGACGAAAGTTTTAGCTTTTTACAGCAACATTTGCCCTTAAACAAAGTGAAACTTTGCTTCATTATTAAACTGATTATTGCAAAAATGTTCTTTGGAATACATCCTCACTGGAATTTGAATACTTTCATAGGTTTGAGACCAATCAGAGAGTCATAGTATTCAGTATTCAATTCATAGTAGCCCTGTAAGTTATAGTTAAAAAAAATCAATTTCCATATGGAGAAAATGAATTCGAGTATGCATAACAAGCAGAATAATGTACAGCCAGATATTAAACCAGCTTACCTCACATTATTTCTTACATGCAATTAGTATTAGTAATGCTTCCATAGTTTTGAGGCCTTTAGTTTTCCATTTTCCCTTCAATTTATACTTCGTTTTAGGAGAATGAAGAGATGTGTCTCGAGACATTCTTCAGTGTTGCATTCAGTAAAGCAGACATTGCATAAAACCCTCTATAAATGCTTTTGTGCTAAAATGGGTAACCTGAATGAGTAGGAGGACAGTATTTAAAGAAACGTGTAATTTTAAGTTACCGTCCAAGAAATGCCAGCAAAAGAATTTTTGCTGCAGATGTAATTGTGGTCTTACTGCCTTTCTGCCATAAAATGCTAAAGTGGCTAATTGTAAAATTGTTTGTGGTGAGAAGAATACATAAAATAAAATTCCTTCCATGTGCAACTGGGCTCAATTTGTAGCATGTAGAGTACAATGTAAGCGGACTCCAGACAACCCAGGGACTGTCTAAAAGGGTAGAAAACTTTGTTCTTTCTCACGTTTATCAAACATACAGGCAAAAAAGGGACAAAGAAAAATACATCCTGAAACATGAAAGAGCATTTCCCTTCTTGGACACACTGAGCCTCACATGCCTGCCAAGAGCCCTTCCAGGGTGCCTTAAAGCAAGAAAGAAACAGCCAAACATATTGTATATATATATATATATATATATATATATATATATATATATATATATATATATATATATACCATCAACAGCTCGTCTCATATGTCTCTGTGGCGTCTCGTTTTCTGCAATGGTTTCACAATACATAGCCGTGAGCCAGTAATCCACAGATTGCGTTGCATTCCTTATTTTGCTTTCAAAGGACTTCCATTGCACAACTCACAACCACTCAAACTTGCAAAAGACGATCCTGGTTATCATTGAGGCAATCATTCGGTTAATTCTTTTGAACAGTCTGTTCAACAATTGCTTTAGGCCTCATAAGAACTGCTAGAAGATCTAACATACGAGGGGTGAGGAGGACATACGATGAGTACGTATGCTTTTCAAATGAATGTCACTCAGGATATCTCTTTCACATAGGATCAATATTAGGCAACAACATTTGTCATCATAGGATAATGTATTGGCAATGTTATTTTGGAGCTTGTTTTGCTGTTTTTAATAGATCAGTCTCGTCCTCATAGTGACTGGATAAGCAAGGTTTTGCAAGACTATATCCACATGATGGCCTGGACAATGCCTTTATCCTTCAGTGAGAAATCATTGGAATATGGAATAATGTGATTCACTATGATCTTTATATGCACAAAAATGAATCAATAAATACCTGCTGTCCAATCCTTGTACTTCCTGCAGAACTTCAGTCTGTCCTTGATGCTTTTCTTGGATAGAAGTGACTTCATTGCTGACCTTCTTGACACCAGGCCATTGTCCAAAGGTCTTCACCTCACTGCGCATGCAGATTCACCATTTGTAGCCAATATTGAGTAGTCCTGGACTGGTGGTGACATGATTCCATAGCTGACTCCTCAGGAGATGGTCCTCCTGACGCTTGCTGGACGTCCTGAATCCTTCTTCACTGCAACTGAACCTCTCTCCTTGAAGTTCTTGATGATCTGGTAAATTCTTTTCAGCAATTTCCTTGCATGTGAGGCCATTTTAATGCAAAGCGATGATGGTCAGCTGGTTCTTAGCAATCATCATGTTAGCTGGTCATTTTGTGCCAGGGCCAAAAAACTGTGAAATTTGTCTGTTTTTGTTTTGTTTTGGCCAGTGAAGCCTTTTGCAATTATTTAAAATGCATCTGATTACTCAACACAATAATCTAGAAACAATGTTAATGAACACCACAACAAATGAAGCAGCAAACTTTGGAAAGACAAAATTAGGTCACTGACAAAACTGTTATGACTGTACTCCTTAACTAGTTTGCTTTCTGTCCTATACAATTAGTACGCTAAACACTCCTGGATGAAAAAGCATCTGCTCAACTTTAGTGCAGCGCTGTATTCACTGAGTGCCAGTGGAACCAGAGAGGTCTCTACTGCCACCTCCTTGTGTCAAGTCATGTGACACAAAAACCACAGGCATTCTCACCAACAGACGGGGCTATAGAGTAAAAAACGCATCATATTTTCATCCAAACTTATCACAAGAAACTTTTAACCCAGTTAAAGGGATAGAATTTCACTTTTTGTCATTGTTTATTCACCCAAACTAGGTTATCAACGTTCTTTAAAATGTCTTTCTTTGTGTTCCACAGAAGAAAGAAAGTCTTAGAGTTTTGGAACAACATGAGGCTGAGTAAATGATGTCAGCATTTTAGAAACCTCCCATTAGGAGTGCTACAAGTGCAATATTCAAGCAGGAAAAAAATGCTTTAATGTAACTAAAACATTCCATATTATTTTTAAGTTGGCATGAAATGAAACATTTCTGAATGCATGTTAAAGATTGCATTGTGAACAGTTCATCCTTGTATGCGTTTCTTATTTTTCATAATGTTTAATCAGAATGTCATAACAAAACTTTCGGGGCAAAACGTCATACTTCTCTCTGGAGACGTATGCAGGACTTCTCCAATCCTTTAGTCTGCTTGAACCTTGTCTTGCGTAGCCAGATCTTCAGACTGATGGCAGGACGTCTGGACTCCATAGCAGCTTTCATTGGCCAAAGACCACCCAGAGGCCGTCTGACTGACATGTAAAGCAACTACTCACAGTTTGTTTTGTTCCGCGTCATGTTTAGGGGTGTGAAAATGTAACTTCGATGTCCCTACAATAACAGACCACTGTGCAAAACTCTTGGATGTATTTTAAAGAGTCTATGCCACAAACTTTACATACTTAAAATGCTTTTAAAAATCCAGCGTTAAGTGCTGATTGTGACAGTTGTTTTCACAAAAAAGTTTTTTCCTTGAGGGGGCTCAGCGTCATGTCATCTTTTTTCCCCAAGCGGACTGTTAAAGAACTCGATATGCGTCTCCCGGACGTCCTGTAGAATTCAACCAATCAGATGACGACTCTGAAAAATCCCTGAAGTGTTTCCAGTTGTGGGCCAAATGCATCAGACGTTCTATATTGTAAAAGGTATTTCTATATTGAATGGTAGTAAAATTACTGTAGAGATTAAGTGATACATTTGTATCACTTAATTGTGTCACTATATGAAATACCAGAGAGAAATTGTCTTGTGTTGTTTCGAATGTGTAAACGGACAAGTTCTCTTCAGCTTCAAAATTGATTAATGAACAGAACAAATTCATATTTACTCTATGAGTGCCACATTATTGGGCAGATATTCCAATAGAGTTCAAATAGAGTGTGTGAGATTACAAGTGTCCACCAATCGTCTCAGCTAGTCAGAGTTCTCCTCATTGCTGGAGTGCAACAGTGCACATTCCTGTCTCCTGCTCTGGCTGCTTCTCCTCTTCCTCCGGCCAACCATCCTAAGCCTTCGGCGGATGATGTCTGGAACACAAACAACACCTCTGTTGAGCCAACATCCATGGGAAAGTGACATAATAAATGGTTTACGCAACATGAAGAACTCGAGAGTGTGTACTCACCACCCACGTTCTCATAGTCTTGCTGGTTGTCATGCCAGTAGAGACTGGTGGAAGATCGGCAGTGGCGATAGAGACGTGTATGGAGCACAGACAGGGTGAGAAGCACTAAGAGGAAGCCCAGAGCGCCTGCTGCCCACATGGCCTCATCAGTTCGTGGGATGGGTATCTTCTCCCCCCTCAGCGGCCCTTCTATATGGGGAGACACTGAGTCTGGGACTCCACACTGTCCAAGCTCCCCGCACTCAGATCCAGATCTCTGCGCCTTTGTGTCAGTCTTGATGCGATGCCTCTTATCTCCCACTATAGTTTTCTTGTGCGTTTTTCTGTCTATTTGATATTTGTGACTTTCAGTCACTTTATTCTGTAAAATTTGCTTCTCTGCATCAATTTTCTTTGTCTTCTCAGAGTCCTTGGCTGAACTGAGAGATTGTGTAACAGTTAGCAGTGAGAGGGAGGCCATTTCCTTTGTGTTGTTTTGTGGCAGTGTGTCTGTATGATTCAGTTTTGCACTCTCTGTGCGGTTAAGTTTGTCTGGTTTGACGTCATATTTCAGTTCCACTTTCAATGGTGATTGATTGAGGACATTTCTGATTTTTCTGGTTTTCCTTCTAGTCCTCTGTTCCTCAGTGAGACTGAGAGCCTCCATGCAGCAGTGTTTAAGAGACTAGCGATTAAAGGAGAAGACGAGCATAGAAGGTTAACATTAGCATTTCTATTTACGTAAAACAACTGCATCATCATACAAATCTTAACCGATATATATTGATCAATGTAAGGCAATTTCTTCACCTTTAATCTTTCCACTTTGGACATCTCTTGACTGGTGTTCACTGGTTTGTGGACAGGTGCTGGTTTGGTCAAATACAGGTTGTACTTTGCTCTTTGGCTTGTACTAGCTTGACTAATATTGGAGGAAATGGAAAGCAGCCAATCACAAACCCCAGTTGTGATGCGGGACATCTCTAGTGAGCGACCCCACGAGACCACAGCTAAAGGCTTTGAGAAAGATAACAGACATGAGATATTTGTCAGAAATGGTGCTTTTTAAGTGCATTAAAATAACTGGTAACATTTTATAGTAAGGTTCAATTTGTTACCACCAGTTAATGCATTAGCTAATGTGAACTAATGGATCTTGACACACTACAATTCAAAAGTTTGGGGTCAGTAAGATTTTTTTAAAGAAATAAATACTTTGTTCTATTTATTAAAATTCTATTTAAAATAACCAGTTCTTTTGAACTTTCTATTCATCAAAGATGTTTCCACAAAAATAAAATATTAAGCAGCAAATATTAAGCAGAACTTCTTATTAATAATAATAAAAATGTTTCTTGAGCACCAAATCAAGAATTTGAACAGTAGTGAATAGTAATACATTTTAAAATAGTTTAGCTGTTTTAACTGAAAGCAACTTGCACTGACATATTTTAAGATTTTCCATTGTTTTGTCTCAAGATGTACACAAATAATGTTTTTTTTTCTAAGGCACGTTTATAAAAAGCTAATTAAATGTCCTAATTAAACTAAGGCTTAATCCTGGCTTAATCTAAGCCCTGTCTGTGAAACCAGCCATAAAGTTGTATAAATTAACATTATTTAATATATTATGAATTATAATGTAATTAACAATGAACAATAATAAAAAAATTGGCCTAGATTAATGAAAGCGAATTATTAGTAAATTACACATAATACATTAATGTTGATTGAAATTGATTGTAAAATGTTACCAAATAATTCTGATACTAAATGTAATCTACATTTGTTTGACGTCAGTCACAGACAACCATCCAGTGCTCACACCTGTGTCTACTGTGAGCTACTGTTGTGAATGGTGACTCACTCTTTGTTGGCTGAGCCACGGGTGAGGTGTGAGGATGTAATGAGGCAGACACGAATGAGCCAACACCGCCAGACTCCTGTGAGCTTCCGCTGAGACACACGGGTGATACAGGAACACCAGCGCTCCATTCTGTCAGAAACAACACGTTCAGAGCTCATTTATAAAAATAGCTTTAGGTTTAGATTTACAGTATGAATACTGTGATTGTTTGGCAATAGTACGAATACTGGGATTACTTTGAGGTTGTTTAGCCAGCGCTGAGGGGGGCAGTAGAGGTACTCTCCACTCGCGGCCTCAACGGGCCGGTAAGGTCCACTGAAAAAACAAAACAAAAACAATTTATTTAAAAAACACAACGGTAACACTTTATTTTAAAGTGTCCTTGTTACACATGTAGTTACTGTAGTAATAACTATAAATTCTAATTTATAATTCATTACATTTATATAGCGCTTTTCTGGGTACTCAAAGCGCTTTCCATCGAGGGGGGGGGGGGGGGGGGGGGATCTCCTCAACCTCCACTAATGTGCAGAATCCACCTGGATGATGCGACGGCAGCCATATTGCGCCAGAACGCCCACCAGTGATGAAGCCAATGAGTATATAGGGATGATTAGGAGGCCATGATGGACAGAGGCCAGTGGGCAAATTTGGCCAGGATTCCAGGGTTACACCTTAACTCTTTTTCGAAGGACATCCTGGGATTTTTAATGACCACAAAGAGACATTAAAATAATTGCATAATTACATGCAACCAACCCCTATTCCTAACCCTAACCCTATTGTAAGTATATGTAGTTAATTATTACTCAGTACCTAAATGTATAATTACACGGTTACACTTTATTTTAAGGTGTCAGTATTACAAACACAACTATTTAAACTGATAACGCACAACTACACATTTGAATAAGGTTGGAAATTCTTTACACATCTGAATAGGGTTGGGAATTCTAATCAAATGACATTCGGATCTGTTAACGGTTTACCATAGTGAATCAGGGTAAGACAAAAACACGTTTTGAAAGAAGGATTGATGATGTATTAACTCATTATTTTGTTCATTTTGAGCAAAAAAAAAAGTTGATGGGCCCCATTGACTTCCATAGTATGGGGAAAAATACTTTATAAGTCAATGGAGCCCAACAACTGTTTAGTTACCCATATTCCTCAAAATATCTTCTTTTGTGTTCAGCAGAAGAAAGAAATTCATACAGGTTTAGAGCAACTTGAGGGTGAGTAAATGATGAAAGAATTTACATTTTTGGGTGAACTACACCCCTTTAAGAGGAATCTGAACCAGAACCGGATTATATTCTTTACAACCCTTATATTAGAAGTAAAAACAGATAAGAAATGACAGGTACAGGATCTGAGAGTGTGTCATAGCTTACTGGGTGGGAACACGGTCATTGTATGTAATGGGTGTGTCCATACAGGTGGAATCAGCAGCCTGCACGGGACAAAAGTCAAAGTTACAAGATACGTAGGCTACTTTTATTAAAAGGCCTACTTTATTAGATAAGATGCACAAATATAGCATCCTGCTATTTTAAATGTATAATACAGAGTTGAATTGGTCATAACATTACAGTGCACAATGCCATGCTTGAGAGTGAACAAAGTTTTCAACATGTCCCATTTGAGATTCATTTACCTTTATAATATGTTCTGTATCAATATCAGGGATAATCTGAAATAACAAAAAAGGAACATCCATCAGTCATGTTTTTATTAGGGATGCACGATATATAGCCTAGGCCACCATATCGGTATCGGACAATATATGTTCATTTTTAATGTTGTTGTTATTGGCTCGATAAGAAAATTTGGTCGATATATTAAAGCCGATAAATAATGCATTATTTCCTTCAGCTGAGACACTTCAGATGCACACTGTTTGCCATGATGGTTTTGAATTGCTTGAAATATGATTGAAATCACTTCAAAAAGAAAATATACAGTAAAGTGCAATATGAAGTCGGACATATAGGCTACATAAAATTAGGATGAGAACATTTTAATAGTGAGACTTTTGTTTTTGTAACTAATCAGGCCCTCAAAAATGATATGAAAATTTGGAATTAGATTTATCGGCCAATATATCGGTTATTGGCTTTCAAATATAAAGAATTATCGGTTATCGGTATCGGCCAAAATGTCCATAGGTGCATCCCTAATTTTTATCATCACTGTGCATTTGGTACTGAGTAGTTTAGTTTTGCACTGTATAATAAAACCATATTTTACCGTCTGTGACTGTGGCCAGAGCTCTTGACACACAAGCTCTTCAGATCCTGGTAGGTCTGTGACTAGATTTGTCTGAAATAATTGTAATAAGAAAATGAGATACCACAGATCGTGCCAAACATAGTTGTAGAAGTCATATAGCAGGACTGCGGCTGTCACTGCTTGACATGTCAATTGTTTACTATGGTTGGTTACCATTTAATCATTTCTAACGTGGTGTATAGTGAATTGAGCAAATACCTTGCCATTGTCGCAGTGTGTCAGTCTGGAGGGGCAACACTGTGTCACACAGAGACAAATGAATCCAGACAGGAGAATCACTCGACGGCTCATGACTTCATCTGAGTCCAGTTAAATACATTCAATACGGTAAGGTTTACGGTATCTCTGCCACATAACTACAACACACTGTAGGACTTTGTTAAATGAGATGACTGTGTTTAAAAGCGTCTGAGGATCCATGCTGAGCTCGAGGATAAAACACAAGTTCACTGTTGAAAAGTTATTACTTAAAGAAACACGAAACCAACAAGCTATGGACTCGTTCGACTACTGAGAAAGCCATCGCGATTCGTAATAAAGCAGACCAGAACAGTCAGAGATGTTTTGAAACCAAGTGTTTAGTCTTCGTTTTCTATAAACATCTGAAGTTTCTCTTTTGACAATACGGATCGGATTATCGCGAGCCGTAAACACATCTACACCTTCCACGCACGTACATGTCTTCTGTTTATAATTGTTTGTCAGTACAGCCAAAGATCACGTAACATTTATACACATAACATCATGAGTCTTCAGGGATTCACACACATATTTTGTCTACGGTGGCTCACATGGTTCAAAATTCGTTTCCGTCTTTTCGGACTCCTCGGCGTCATAACTAGGAAGTCTATTATCAGTAAATAATGTTGCAACTTTCAAGATTGTTTATCAGTAATCATGAAAAATCAATAAGAGAAAAACGCAATGCTTAATTTTCCCGCAAAGCGAGCACATGTCATTTCTAGTGAAAGTATGTGAAACTAAAATTGCGTGGTTGGTCAATAAAACCCAATGGAAAATTGCAAACAGTAAAGTTACAGTTTTATTTGTTTATTCATTCATTTACCTATTGGTAGTTGCTCTGGAAAAGTGAATGAAAATGGAAAATAATATGACTAAATGAGCTTTAAATTCAAAATAGGCCTCTGCGTTTCCCTCTGGACACAATCTGTCTTTGACACGTTTACATGTATTGTCATCATAATTTCTAGAACTTTATAATACATGAATAGTTATAAGTACCAAAATGGTACTACATGAAAATTTATGAGTTGTTCTGCATGCTAAACTGTATCTAAAATGGCATTAAACAGCTATATACACAACCATGTAAAATGTTCCCATGAATTTAAGTATTTTTAGTTTTAGTTTAAAATGTTTCAAGTTTTTTTTAGCCTTGAAACTCAATTAGTATTTTTTTTCTGTTTTGCCGGTGGGATTAAACTGTCTTCTGCTGTGAAACAAAATTGAAAAGCAAGCATACTATTTTTCAGAACAACATTATACCTAAATAAAGGACACTGGGAAAATTATTACACGGAAAAAGATTATTTAGGTTAGGAAAAAAATAAAATATATATATATATTTTTTACCACATTAAATAAAATGTTCTGGCTACCAAGAATAAACGATTGTTTCCATTTCATCTAACAAGAAGACAAAAGTGAACAGACATTAGATATGTAGTGTGTGCAAGCAACTTAAGGAAAACATCAAGCTGTCAATATAATAATCAATACACATATAAAGCTTCAATGCAACCATACAACTGCTAGTAATCATAATTCCATGAATAAAAAGTCAGACATAATGTACTAAATTTATATTTATTACACTGACCAGTGTTCCTCCATCAACACAACAGTAATTACAGAACAGAAAAAATAGTTCATTTATCCCTAGACTTTTGTCTTCTCTGATTCATGAATACTTTAATACAATTTCAAGCCATTTATTCTGTATTTTTAAACTTTTGTATAATCTTTTTAGACATTCAATAACATGATACACGATCTATACATTTTGATACAGGTTACATATGAGTTATAGTGGTGATGCTGAGCCAGAGGACAATGGGTGCGTGTGAAAACGGCATACTAACATACTACTTTTAAAAAGGATTTCAGTATGGAGTACGTTAGTATGCCATCTCGACCACAGCAATCGAATACTGATGTTCTTTACAAGAAATGTAGCCCTTCCCCGTAGACCAGCCCCTCTCTATCGCTCCCCGTTTCATTTCTTTGTAGTGTTGGCGATAGGAGTGTTCAGGTCCATCAAAACTGAAATAACCATCACTCTTTCATAGCCTGTCAACAGGAGAATGCAGTAGTGACCGGGCTTGGCAGCTGTGGGATGGCACAGTGTTTGACCAGAGGTTTGAACCTCCATTATTTAGAAAATAAGTTTGCATTCCATTCTAGTATTTCTCATATATCAGTATTACTTACATATCCCCTAAATTCAGTCAGTAGGACAAGTTTAAAACTAGGATAGAATAAAAAATAAAATGTGTAATCTATATCGATGGCAGGTATGTCAAATAAAACCACAATTATAAGTAATGGCAACCAAATTCAAACAGCCCTCACCCAAAAGGTACTAAAAAACAAAACTGATCATTTGTTGGGAAGAATAAAACTAGAAACATTTGCCTGTATCCTTTTAGAACAGTTTTCTGTGCCGTGTATAGCTCTTACGCTGCACCTTCTGACATTCACATGAATGGAGGGTTCAGAGTAAAGGTGGCGAGAATACAGAGGACCCGAAACGTTCCTATGAATTTCAAATACTAATGGAAACACAAAGTGTGCAGAGGTGACATGTAAACACACACTACTCCCTGAAGTTCAACTCCCCGAGGCTCCTAGTACACGGGCCAATAACCCCTTTAAAAGCGCAAGGTACATAGTTTACAATTCTTAATATTTCTCTTTTAAAACCTTTTGTCTATACGCACAGAATCTTGATGGGGGGGGTGGGGGACGTATGTCGCCATCAATTTAGTTAATTTCTATTTTAAATCTTTATTTTAAATCAAATATACAATATGAACACTCTCCACAGACAATGACTCTGGAGTTTGTTAGGAACACTTTATACTTGCTCTTTCACATTAGAGCCGGATCCATTTGGATATAAGTGGATTTGGACAGTGGGATATTAAGGAAAGGACACGTCCTGCCGGCAGAGTTTTGTCTTCACCAATGATTGCACAATGGAATTAGAAGGGTGGGGAGGTAACAATGTCCTCCATCAGAAGTGTTAAAATGTGAGTAAAAAATTCACAAGGATGAGTCAGTCAACGTGATTCCTGCAGTCAAAGTGATGTAACGCAAACCAACTAGACAAACTCGCTTGGGGGGGGAGGGGGGAGTTAGCTTGAAAAATTCCCCGAAAAAGTGCATTCAGGCATCCGTGGGTTCAAACGTTGGATCCAGGCGGAGATTGGCGTGGGGTGATGGCATTTAAAGCAGAGGGGGAGAGCGAGGGCAGGCAGGGGCATCGGCAACACAGCTCAAATCCTCACAATACTAGGCACTGACACCTGTGGTACGGGCGGCACAGAGGACAGAAAGAGAGCAGGGGGAAGGGGTTAAAAGATCCCTGCCTATATGGGATGAATTTCTACTCACCGACTTGGTCATCTCAGTCACTTATAACAGCCAACAAATGAGGGAGGACATGAAAATATATATTTTTTGGGCTGGTAAATCTTTGGGGCAGCTGTTGATCTAATAAAATACATGTAATTACTGGTACCGACACTACCAGTCAAACGTTTGTTTGGATACATCTGACTGAATGCAAGAGTTAACTTTTTTTAATACTATTTAAAAAGAATCCCAGGCTGAAAATCTGTCCATTAACTTTCCTAAAGACCATGTAAATTGAAAAGATATGATTTATTCTACCAAAATTTTGCTTCATTTCTGTGAATCATTTTCAGTGAACTGATTATAAACTCAAAATCGAGCGAGTCATCACAAAAAAAATCTTCATGAAAGTCTCTGCATGGCATTTCTTCTATGCCTTTCTAAACATTAATGTAGGTAATAAAAGATAGGACAAAAAGATTTTGTGTGACTAATTGACTAAAACTTTACAACATAAAACATTCTGAATCTACTTGGCAACAGCTGTTTGATTGAAATAATGCTATCCTCCTCTGATATACACTACCATTCAATAGTTTGAGGTCAGTGAATTTTTTCCCCATAGAAATAAAGAGCCAGAGGACACATTTAATTGATAAAAAGTGGCAGTAAATACATTTATATTGTTAAATATATATATATTTCAAATAAATGCTGTTACTTTTATCAAAGAATCCAAAAAAATAAAATAATAATTATCATGGTTTTCACAAAAAGCAGCACAACTGTGTTCAACATTGAAAATAATAAATGTTTCTTGAGCACCAAATCAGCATATTAGAATGATTTTTGAAGGATCATGTGACACTGAAGACTGGAGTAATGATTCAGAAAATTCAGCTTTGCCATCACAGAAATAAATTACTTTTTAAAAATACATAAAAATAGAAAACAGTTCTTTTAAATTGAATAAGATTTCACAATATTACTGCTTTCACTGTAAATGCAGCTTTGATGAGACTTTTCAAAAACATTAAAAAACTCGTTCTGACCCCAAACTTTTGAACGGTACTGTATACTCAATGTACTATTATTTAAAATATGGAAAATAGTAATAATAAATAAACAGTAGATGTGTGCAAATGTATGACTGGTAGTGAATGAGTGTGAAACAGTGCTATTTAGTGTGGAGGTCATGAGACCATCAATAGTGTTTGCCTGCTCCCATTAAGTGTCACAAAACTAAGCCTGCTGTCACGACCTTCCGAGAAAAAAAATTAAAATACTCATTACATTCCTAGAGTGCCAAAAACACAACATAAACCTGCCGAAGGTCAGGATACATTCAAACAGGTTCTACATTGTTTTTCTTATGCATTGCCAAATCATGACAACACTAGTAAAACCGCCAAAGAATTCATATCTACCACTTTCTTAAAATTACCACATAGACCTTTTGAAAAGAGTAACAGTAAACATACTGGACATCCGCCATCACACACTACAGTTTACGCCTGCATTAATCATTGCCACAACTGAGAACGCTTGTAAAAATATTCCTCGAAACATGACACACTACATAAAGTGCTTCTGCTTGGCAGCTATTAAAAGGCACCTCAAAAGTTTAACACAAGTATTTAGCGTTACATTAAGCTCATTTTTATAAGTACAACCAAATTTATTCATAACAAACCACACTCATGATCCAGACCTTAAATGGACCTTCATTACATTGGTGGAATATGTTTAGACTCTAAATTTGGGAGTGTTTTTTTTTTTTTAGCTACATGAGAACATTCATCTTGGCATGTCTCTACTTAATATTTCAATTATTAACGCATTCAAGGCACTGAACATATATCTGATATATTAAAGCTGGCATTGTACGCATAAAACATCACATATAATGAATAATAAAGAAAGCACCACATCTTAATGTGTCTGGACACCCGATCCAGATGAAAGCTGGCTGACCTAATAAAATGTAGGGTGTATCGAAGACTGAAGAAGCCATAACTAAGTTTCTTAATGCAAATACAGCCCAAAAAAAAAATGCAGGAGATATGAAAAGATTTGTGCTTGCTTGCACGATTTAAAATCCTAAACTCAGCAAAAACACACTGCTTGGGCAACACGGCCCCATTGACCTTTACCTGCACACTAAACATGACAAAAAGGTCTGTAAGGTATTGTCAAAATAAAACTAACGAAATGTGTATTTTTATTCACATTATTCTATGCAAAAATACAGTACTTGATGTAGGCAAACTCCTAAATCTTCTCTGCAAATGAATCGTCAAACTTAAAAAAAAATCTAAGAACGAAAACGCTTTCCCTCAAATCAACAGATTGGCCAACTCTCTTCCTAACAGACATTACATAAACTGCGCATACTCAATCCATCTTGATTTCATTCTTTTTTTTTAAAACCAAAATTGTTTTTCCTAAGAGCATGACAGCAGGCTGACAGCTTAGATTCTATTCTTACATAATAATTATGGATTTATATGCAAATGTTAAGAATTATGGCCAACGTCTCCTTTCAACATCCTTTTGGTTTATGAATCCACGCATTAAGTGGAGTAAAGCTAAACCAATAAAATATTTATTTTAGATTTTATATATTTATATTTCTTTATAATAATATAAGCATGAAATGAATCTCATCAAGTGAGCTTTAAATTAGACTAGTGTTTTTGACTCAAGCTCTGCATGGCTGTCAAACAAGCTTCATGCAAAGTTAGAATATCTATTGACCTGAGTGATATTTACTATAGTTTACCTGCACATCTGCATGTAGGAAAGTGAAATGAGAGAGAAAGAGAAGGAGAAGAGAGGGAGGTGGGGTAGACGAGTGCAGTTAGCTCTGCTCTCTGTGCCAGTCTTTAGTGTGGGCCAGTGCGTTCCCCTACCCTGTGTGTGTTTGTGTGTGCAGGGTTGGCACAAACGCACTGGGGTCTATGTAAAGGACAGGTGTGAACCGTTGGATATCTGAGATGTGATGCTGGTGCTCCTACTCATGCCTGGCTCAGTGCGCCCCGCTGAGGTGGTCCTCCTAAGCGCCTGGGGGCTGTTACGCATCCCCACACTGCTTTTTGGCATGGCCCCTGGAGGGCCCGAGGAAGAGTGGCCCCACGGAGGAAGCCCACCTCCTGGGATGGCTTGGCCCCAGCCCTGCTGGGCCTGTGGTCCTCCCTGACTGGAGTGGTAGTGGTGGCTGGGCCCTGAACCAGTGCTGCTGCCCCACTGTGTCCCCTGAGAGCCATCTGAGTGATGCTGATGGGGGATCCAACTGGCCGGGGCCCCAGGAAAGCTGTGGCTGAGGCCCTCAGGTGAGATGTTAGCCAACACCATGTTGCTAAAGCCTAAGCGCATGCTTTCTGAGTCGAAAGCCTCAATCTCTCGGGCCTGGCGCTCCAGCAGGCTACGGATACGCTCCGTGCGCTCGTTCTGCAAGGTAAACATCTCCTCTTCGATCTGTGAGACACAGCAGAGGACAGACAGTCAGGTTTAATTATTAATATGGTTTTATATAAAGTTTAATGTACGGTAGCCCAAACAATCTGGACACTTAAGGCATAATTAAATATGAATGGAAATTTATAAATGTCAAATCATTAGTAAAAAAAAAAAAAAAAAGTCTGTCTAAACAGATCATACAGCACTTGTGGAGTGGAGAAATTAAACAAAATCAAAATATGAAGCTGGAATGTTTTTTTCCCCATGATTCATATATTATTTTTTCATTTCTCCACTCCACAAGTACAGCTGGTTTTGTGTTTGTGTTGTATTTTTGTCTTTTCCACGCACCTTGTTGGTTTTGTGAAGTTGTACCAGAATAGCCCCATAAGACTTATTATAGAATATATCCTACTCAGCTGCATGACCACAATATGACAATACTAAATTGCACATATTTTACAAGAACATATAGGAATCAAAACAAAGCTTTTTCGTCGTGTGTTGAGGTGTAGGACCTTGGTCTCCAGCAGGGCCCTCCGGAGAGACACTCTCTGCTCCAGCTCCCTCCTCTCTCGCTCCTGCTGGGCGTCCGTCTGCATCTTGATCTTGCTCTGATACGCATTCAATAGCTCCAACTCTTGCTGCAGCTGCATCCTCAGCACCTGACACTCCGCCTCCTGCGCCTCGTCCAGGCGCAACTGAGAGAGAGCGAGAGCATCGTGTCATTAGATCAGGCATTGATGGTCAAACAGTTTTAGCGTATTGATTTCTGTCTTGTACTCACAGCCTGTGTGGAGAGCATGTTGTTGATGGTGTGGTCGTACTGCTCGGCGAGGATGGCTAGTTTCCTGGTTTGCTCCTCCTTCAGTCTCTTCAGCATGGTCTTGTGTTCGGGTTTTGGCGTGCTCTCCAGCAGGTGGTTTCGCAGGGCTTTGTACTGCCGGGTCTGGATCTTACATGTATCCTGAAACTGTTTCTTGATCTGGAGCTCTTTGGACTGTCAGAGAAACAACACGATGGCAGAAACATCAGTAAACAGAATTAGTTAGAAAATAAATTAATTAATTAGAGATGTGTAAAAGGTTTGTTCAAGGACATTCAAATAGGACGCTTTAATGTGTTCAAAACAGCTGAATTGAACACAAAAGAATGAAATTGACTATACCGTAACTCTATAGTACATGTAGTTCATTAATATTACTCAGTACTTATTTGAGTAAGTACAATGTAACTATGTTACCATAAAATAAAGTGTTATTCAAAGAATTCTAACTAGTCGACCATTGTGACCCGTTCATATAGAAGCAATCAGCTGGCTCAAATTTTTCATGACCAAACTAATCTTATTTTTATTTATTTAATCAGTTTGGTTGCCAGCCCAGTTCAACCACTATGCAATACACCCACCAAACTTCTTCTTCTTCAAGGACTTTGCAACTTACAACCTTGACTGGCAAACTAGAGTGATTTTACCTTGAGGCTCTTAGGCTGCTGTCGGACTTCCATGACGTGTTTGCGTCTGAGCTCCCTCTCCCTGCGCTTGTTGTACTCCAGCTGGTTGGTGAGCTCGGTTTGGTGCTGCAGGCGGATCTGCTCCGCACGCATCTTCTGGATAGTGCTCAGGTGCCTGAACTCCAGCTCCTGCATGGACTCATGGTGTCGGAGCAGCATTGCGTGCTCCAGATCCTTCTGCGTCTGACGCTTGTTCAACTCCTGAGAACAGACACATGTCAGACTGATTAACGTCACTCATTTCTGGCTCGGTTTAAAACCCAAAACTGGAGACATCAGGAGTCCTAATTTAGATTTGTGAGTTTAATATGTACATGCAAGCTCTCTGCGTGCTGACCTCTCTCATGAGATCTTGCTCCACGTTGTGACGGGCAATGAGAATGCGCCGTTTGAACCTGCGGCACTCGAGCTCTAGATACTGCCGCTGTCGGCGGAGTAGGTTGGCCTCCTCCTCTGCCTGGAAGTGCTGGAAGTTCTCCTTCTTCTTGGACAGCCACTCCTGCTTCTCCTTCTTTGGTGTGGACTGGTTCTCATTCAGCTCCTGCAATGAAAAATTGCAATAAATGGGAATGTGTAACGGAATATAACGAGGATGAGAGTGAGGCTGTCCAGAGTGGCTTCCTGACCTCTTTGAGCTGTTCCTTGCGCAGTTTGTACTCGCGTTTCTGAGACTCCAGGAAGCTGTTGAGCTCCTTCTTCTGCTGGCTCTGAATATGCTGCATAAATTTCTTTTCATCGTTGGTAAAAGTCTTGGCCTGATAGGCAGAATAATGCATTATAAACAGATCATTAATTCTGTCAGTTCAATGTTTTTAAACTATAAACATCAATCATTTATGATGTTTCAATACACATTCAGCTCTTTTATGGTTTGGTTTTGTATGATAATGTTTCATTACATCTTTCTCCATGGTGCCTTGGTGCTTCTTGATGAGTTTGTCCATCTCGGCAGCAAAGCTGTTCCTCTGATTCTCCAGTTCTTTGTCTAGCTTGAGTCTGTGCTCGTCCATCTCACCCTTCAGCTTGTTCTCGAGGGCCAGGAGGTGTTTCTGGTGCTGCCTGCGCATACGTTTGTAGCCAGACATCTGCTCGCGCACCTCAGAGTCCTGCTCGTGTTCTTGAATCTGACGCGTCACCTAAGACACACAATGACAAGCGCTTGACCAGCAGAACAGAAAGTAGCTTTGTGTTGTAGAAACAGTGAACTGTTAAACTTGAAGTGATCAGAGAGCAAACAGACTCCCTGACTCTGTTCTTGGGTGGTAATCTGGCTCTCACCAGGGAGGCTGTGCGGATGGTGGCAAAGTGCTCTCGATTCCGGTACTGACGTCGTGGTGTCTGTGCTGGGGGAGACTGGGGCTCTGTGGGCTGTTTCTGAGCCTCGGTTTCTTCCTGGTAGCTTTCTTCCTCCTTCAGACACATTAAGCATATTATTACCAAATAGGCCATGCATATGTTCAATGTACTTTAGAATTCAAAGACAGTCAATCAGCGGTTGCAAAGGTCTTACTTCTTAAACTTAAAGTTTAGTGTCCTGCATTAAAACTTCAAGCATTTTAGTACTCAACTTTGACTACTAAAACTTTCATTTAACTTTTAGCGGTTTTGGCTTTAATAATTTAGTTAAGCCATTGACCAAACTGCAAAATCTGGGCCACAATGCAGTTTATTCTGTCCAAAAAAGACTGACTGAAATGTAATTTTTTTTTGTGATGTTTAGCGGTCTGTAACTACAATTCGGTGCTAAAATAATGGGGAAAATTTGATTTAAATAACGATATGAAAGGTTGTACAGAAAACACTTAAAAATGCGCGTAGGTGATCAGAATTTCTGTCCATCCATAAGTAATAAGTACTGTTTTTTTTTAAATATTTTCACATAAGTGAAAAAGGCAGTACCTTGTAAACAACTTTTTTTACTGTAAAAACACGAATGGTGTCAGCCAATCAGATTAGAGCTGGCCAGATCGAGAAAGTGGTAAACAGTCTGTAGGAGTATCCTCTGTGACTGATCAACCTATGTCTTACGTGCTGAAGTAATGGTGACTGAGTGATGCATGCACTTTGCATATAATACAAGCAAGAGAATAAATGTGAATGTAAATATAGTGGACGTGCACGAACCGGTTTGACGTGGATCATGGAGCTGTTGGGTATGATGGTTTGGTCTTTTTCCATCAGGTCCACCTCGCTCTTGTTGTCATCGGTGGCGTCTGTGGCGTCAGGCAGGCTGTTAACCGAGCTGCTCTGTGAACTCGCACTGATGGACATGCTAGGGATGGACTGGTTACTTCCCACACTGTTCACTGTGCCAGTGCGGCCAGCACTGTGCTCCACTTCCTACAACACAATAAATAAATAGAAACATCTCTTCAGTAAAAACAGTGTTAAGGCAATGCGTGTCTAAAGGCCAAGGACAAAAAACTTCCCCCCTCAGCAGGAAGACTGTAAAACACATTTGAGAGAGCACCAATGGTTGAAGGAGGACCTCCTCCAACGACTGACCTCCTCGTCGTCTGGGACCTCTGCCGCAGGGCCATTGTGGGCCTCCTGGAAGAGGATCTTTTTCATCTTGCGGTACTGCAGGTTGTCCAGCTCTCTCACAGCATCTTTGGTGCGCAGGATCAGGTCCATAAGCACCGACTCTGGTCGCTCGCGCTGGACAAATGCATGCTGCACACAACAAGACAAGGTTATGATGATCAAGATAAGGAGGATCAGATGCTTTAAAAGAAACTGAGTGAGAATTGAACAGGTAGATTAAACACAATAAATTCCCACGCTGTAAATTCTCCTAATTTTGTTAATTACGTGCACTGCCGTTCAAAGGTTTATGGTCATATACGATCTTTTTTTAAAGAAATGAATAATTTTACAAACAACTGTTTCCAACATTTATAATAATAATAAATGTTTCTTGAGCAGCACATCAGCCTATTAAAATGATTTCTGAAGTATCATGTGACTGAAGACTTATTCAAATAAAAATAATAGTATTTTACATCGTAACAATATTTCATATTTATTTATTTATTTATTTTTACAATATTTTTGATCAAATAAACACACCCGTGGTGAGCATAAGAGACTGGATTAAAATATTTTTTAAAAGAAGCCATTTCATTTTTCACTGTTTTAATATTTATTTTTTACATTAATCTGAAATTTAATTTTTTAATAATAATCTGAACTACTAGCTCGACGTTTTATTGTTAAGCTTTGCATTATGAACTCCTTCATGTCACAGATGCGAGAAAACATCAGAAAGCCAGAGCATTAAGAATAACACTAAACAACTAAAGGCATCAGAGTGCAGTGAAGATAAAAAAGATCACATTAAAATAAATGAATTCTCACAGCGTCCCTGAGCAAGTATCCTCAGGAAGAACTCACTGAACTCCATACTTCTGCTTGAACAGACTTTCTTTGACTTACTTTCAGGAGTTCTTCAGAGTTGGGTCTGTCCTGGGGCAACTTCTGTAAGCAGGAGTCCACAAAGTTTCTGAAGTAGTCCGTCCTGGGAAAAGAAAGAGCAGGATATTTTTAAATAACACGGCATTTCTCTAGTGTTCATTAACCTTCCTCAACTCCAAGCTATCAACTCACCATTCACTGGACTGTAGGGATGGACTCTCATTCTGCGCGATATGGTATAAGGCACTCATTGCATTCATGTTGAAGAGCGGAGGTTTCCTTTCAGCTAGAGGAGAAAAAGACTATTAGAAACTATTAGAAAAAAAATTCAGTCTATATGAATCATATTATTTCATCTCACCTAATTCAATACAGGTTATTCCTAGAGACCAGATGTCAACCTTTCCATCATACTGACCCTCATCCATGGCCAGGATCACCTCTGGGGCCATCCTAAAATAGAAGAAAAAGCAAATATTGGTGAAAAACAGAAGATTTCAGTGTTATGTAATGCAACCATAAACTATTAATATTTCATTTTAGTAGTTGGCAGGCCTAGGCAGAATCAAATAACAACGTTTAATGCTTAAAATCTGACCAACATTTAGGCTCTCCAGGCACAACATGCAGACTTGCCTATGATTGATTAATTTATATAGTTTGATGAGGTCAATGAAATTTATAACTGTTGAAATTCTCAGTGTTAAATAGGAAAAACTGTGCGACTCACCAATAAGGAGTCCCTACAAATGAATTAGCAGGAGAAGCGATAGAAGCAGAACCGAAATCTGCCAGCTTCACCTGTCCAGGCTCTGTGAGCAGGATGTTCCCAGCCTTGATATCCCTGTCAAACAGCGGGGTAAAAGGGTGAACTTACAAAACTGAACTGAACCCCTGTGATGGCATCATTACTCCAGTCTTCAGTGTCACATGATCCTTCAGAAATCATTCTAATATGATGATTTGGTGCTCAAGAAAAATTTCTTATTATTATCAATGTTTAAAAAGTTAAAAAAAAGAGCACAGACAATAATTGATCAAAAAAGTCTATAAGTTATTATTATTCAGGTTTGATACTAAGAAACTGACTATTATATGTTTATGTATATATATGTATATGTATATATATACACATAAACCATAACCATATATATATAGGCAGATTTGGTATTAATAAACTCTTCACTAACATGAGAACTCACCTGTGAATCATGTTGTGAGAGTGGAGGTACGCCAACCCCTGCAAAGCACCATGAGTAATCGCTGCTATCTCTATCTCTTGTAAAGGTTTTTTGTGTACTGCGAGTAAAAAAAAAAACTGGTTTATAGTATTCTCTCTTGAGATAAACAAATATTTCCATAAATAAATGTTTATTTTTGCTTGTAACTGGAGTATGTATATAGAGACCACATATCTTTGCAGCTAATCATCACATTAAGCATCAAAACATCCAAGCATACCCTCGAGAAGATCTGAGGCGGACCCCAGACAGTACTCCATAGCCAGCTAGAGAGACAGAGACACATTTCAGTGTATAATTACGTCATATGCAGAACTGCCACCGATATAGATATGTATGTTCACATAAGGCTACGTGAGCTGCAAGCAGGGTCAGGTTTCTTACCCATGCTGTGTGCTCTCGCAGGTAGCATCCTTTATATTCTATGCTGTTTGGATGCTTTATCCTCTGAAGGAATTTCACCTCCTTTATTATATCTTGCCATTTCTGGAAAAAAACATGAGAGAAGATTAGAAAGTAATCAGTTTTGTCAATTAATCAATTCATATGAAACAACACATAATGAGACTAGACCAGCATATAAAGTAGTTATGCAAGGAAAACGCCTTTCTGGGCGGCAGGAGCAATATATATATATTTTTAACCCTGATTAGAAGTGCAGGTTAAAAAGACATGACATGATTTGCCATCAAATAAAAAAAAGATTCAGATAAACAGTGAATGGATAATTTTCTTTTTGTTTTCTGTCTATAAGGACTGTCCTCTTTGAGCCATAAGTTACAGTCCTCCTGTGTTATTTTAGTATTATTTATATATTATTATAGTATTTATTCATGTTTTGAATAAGATTTAATTTGAGTATAAACTGAGTATACATTTTAGTCATTTTGTTATGTGCTTTTGTCATTTGATTTTATTCATTCTATTTATCATAATTTTTTTTATTTATGTCAGTTTTAGTAATTTTAGTTCTTCAACTTGAACTTATTTTATTTTAGTTAATTGCCAAGGCAACACTTCAAATTTTTGTTGAAGTTTTTTTTAAAGTTTACATTTTTTTATTTTTTTTTATTCCATTTATGATTAAAAAACACACTTTTTAGTTAATAACAAATTTTTTATATTAACAATAACAACATTGCTGCACATTCACCTCATTAAACCTTTAACATGTCTACATGTCTACTGTAAAAAAATACAGTGTGCATCAGAGCTCTGATTAAATAATGAATCATGGGATATATGCATAGGCTACAGTCTGGAGGGAGACACAATCATGTGTAATCTCTCTTAACTCAGCATAGCATTATAAATAGCATTTATTTTCACCTCATTAGACTGTTTTCCACTATATGACATTTTCTTGATGGCCACCACCTCTGAGGTCCGCACATCCCGTGCCTGTAAAAAAAAAAAAACACATCAATTCAGTAGAAGAATGATTGACTTCAGTGTTTCCTTACAACCTAAAATAAGCTAACAGAGTTTAAAAGCCATTTTCTGGGAGATGCAAAGGTACTCACAAAGTATACAGCACCGAAGCTGCCATGACCGATCTCCCTCAGGTCTGAGAATAGTTTTTCGGGGTCTTCTTTAAAAAAGAGATCTGAGATCTCGGGGTCTTTCAGACTCCCCGCGCGAACAGCGTTGGGCATGCTGGGAGGGGGCGGGGCCTGGGCCGCAGCCGCCAGTCACTATCTGGGTCTGCGACACGACAGCCCCCACTGATGGCTCATCTGCAAGACAGTGGCCTCATATGGACCAAAACCTGACAGAAAGAGAGAGAGAGAGACAAAATCATTAGCATTTCATTGATAAAAATAGGGATTCAAAATATGCAGTGGGATTTGTATGAGAATCTAAGTGAAAAATCTGTTTTTTTTATTTTGAATCCCAAATTTTCAATGGGGACTCAGACGTTTGGACTTCACTGTATATGTCAACACTCCTGTGCTAATAATTGTGAAAACAGAAAGGGGGAATCATAAAAGTTCTGTTCACTAGACAACTCTTAAGAGAAACTATGTGCTTAAACTGCTGTTTGCAGCAAAAGACCCAAGGTTGATGCTCCGGGTTTGCGCATTACAGCAGACGTGGTCACTGAGCTTGACAGTGAGTTCCTCTTGTGAGCTAAGAGAGAGGGAGAGAGGAAGTGTGCGGGAGACAACCAAGAGCTGCAGTCATAACACCAGTGGCCCTTCCCATTCTTACAAACACACCGCTCCCACGACACAGTTTTCAACTAAAAACAGAAAACTTTTTATGCATTTTGGCTGTTCATTTACACGACAAATGTTTTGGGGGCCTGAAAATCCCTTTTGAAAACGTTTTTGAAAACAAAAAAAACGTTTCCGTTTTTAAGTACATTGTTGTCGGGTAAACATTCCCAGAACGTCAAACTCCCGAATGACACCACAGTCCTCAGCTTCCTCATCCAGCCTTGTGCTCCATTTTAAACCATTCTGACCGCAGAATATGCCAAGCCATCCCTTACACAGCTGACCAAGTCAATCATTTTCATTTTCAGTTCAAAATGTGTTTCAACTATTCAAATCTGATTTAACAGTTCGTTTGTCACCACTCAAATCCCCACTTCACAAGTCTCCACAAGGCACTTTTTATACATCATATTATAATTAATATATAATATAATATGAACATGCTATAACTGTTTTCAACAATAAGAAATGTTTCTTAGGCACCAAATCGGCATTGATTTCTGAGGGATCATGTGACACTGACTGAAGTAGGGCTGGTCCGAATACCATTTTTTAAGCTTCGAAGCTTCAGTAGTAATGAACATCGAATATTCGAAGCTTCGGAAAGAGGGGGCTGAACATATTCTTCTCCCTAATAAAGGCAGGAGTCTCTATGTGTCGGTATGTCCGTTTGCATTTTTATTATTTCGAGAACCGTTCATCCAATCGACTTCACAAGTGCAGTGTCGCATTTGGTGCAATATAGATGGACACGCAAGACGCAACACATTCAGAATTAATAAACTTTTAGTAAACTACAGAACAGCGCGAGCGGGAAGTGGCGCGCCTCACGCGGGCAGGGCTTATATGCTCCGAGAATGGACACTGCACTAGTGATATAAAACGCACACACACAGGTCTGTTAAATTAAGCAATACTTTTAAGGTAGTCTAATATTTTTCTGACTAACAAATTACTGACACAGTAAAGGGTAGATTTAAATAAAGAAAAACGAAATTTAAATAAAGAAAAAAACGAAATTTAAATAAAGAAAAACAAAATTTAAATAAAGAAAAAACGAAATTTAAATAAAGAAAAAACTAATTAAGTTAAATTAAAAACTAGATTAATTTAGATTGATAATAACGGGTAAAAAGGCTAATACATTTTGTTTCTATTATTCTATTTTCCACAATGTCAAAGCAACGCAGCTTAACCCAAAAGACAAGCTCAGGCATGCACTTCTTCAGTCCATACAAACTCCGCTGTTCTGCGCTAGCCAGAGAATACTCCCGTAACGTTGCTGGAACACTTTTAGGCGTCGGTTCTATTTCTAGCATGCAAGCGTTTTCCGCGTGGTTCGAGCCGCGCCTTGAGACGCGTGTCTCACGCAGGCAGTGTGCAAACTTCAACCTGTTAACATGGGAGCAGAAATAAAAACGGACACACCACGCAGCTGAGACGCTCACGCCACGCAGCCAGTGTGTCGCCAGCCTTATTCAAGCGCGAATGAGAACCGTTTCGCGGAGGATACCAGGTGTAAAAAAACTAAAAAAAAACTAAAAAAAACACGAATATTCGAATGTCACATTTTCTAATCGAATACCAACCCACCTAACGAATATTCCAATATTCGGGTCCAGTCCTAGACTGAAGACTGGAGTAATGATGCTGAAAATTCAGCTTTGTTAACAAATGAATAAATTAAAATATAGATTAAAATAGAAAAGTTATTTTAAATTGTTATGATATTTCAAAACATTACTGTATTTACTGTATTTGTGAATTGTACAACAATTAAAAAATCGTACTGACCCCAAACTCCGGTAGCGTTTATATAGCAATATTTATATATAGAGGCACAAACATAGAAGGTTTTGGGAACAAACTTGATTACTATTTATAGAGTACTATAATTCACTTTGTATACAAGCATCATGTAAATCACTTATTAATTAAAAATAAAAATGTCTGATAGAGATGATCATGATGTATATAAAAGAGAGAGAAATATCCAATTTCCTCTGATGGGGCCAGGTGGAGTGGGTTATTGGCGAGAGGCTGATGTTAATAAGCGGAGTGTCAGAGCAGTCAAGCACACTCCGGCCAAAACTCAGGAGAGGGATCGCTTCCAGCACCGGCTCCCATCTGAAGCCCAGCAACAACTAGCACACCAGTTTCCATGGCAACATCATCTCTTAGCCAATGGCCAAGAAGCTGCAAACTACCCTCTCGAACGATGTTTATCTGCTTACGTGCATGACTGACTAACTGACAGAGCGATATAATAAGAGACATCATGACACCTGGTTCACAGCTGTACGCGTCTGAACTGAATCATTCCAGATAGACGCACCTTATAATCTTTCTGTTGAGAATTTCTTCAGCTCCGCTGCGTCACGGTGACTAACATCCGTCACTATTCAAAATGCAAACCCTGGGAGTTTGCATAACTATGTCACCATGTCCATAATTAGCCAGACTTCTGGACAGGACTGAGTGAATAGCTCAAATCTACACATAAAAGAAAATATGCCATCATCATAAAACACAATTATTATTACATCAGTTGGTTTTGGACTAGATGTTGCCGGCTCATACATAAGACTGAGTAGTGATCAACGAAATTGACTTGATACACTAAGGCTATGTTCACACTGTCAGTCCAAATCCGATTGGAATCTGCTCTAAATTTGGACTGTCCACACTGTGAATCGCAACTGTTCAGATCCAATTTGTGTGTGCCATGCCGCTCTTTCATTTTCTGGAATATCTGCATTGGTTTATGGCAATGACGCTGCATTGGTAGGTGTACGCCAAAAACACCAACAACCACCACAACATGGAGGGGTTTGCAATACAGATGTTGTCTTAGTTTACAACATGACAATGTGAAGCCGCCGCACTGGACTACTGTGTCTTATCAGGCAACAGCAGAAACATAGAAGGCTGGTATGCGTGGCTTTCATTTGTGCTGTCGTTTCCGCCGGTTTCAAAACATATCTCTTTATATTGTCATTTTCTGCACATCCGGTGCACAAGTCAGTGGGGTCCAAAAAAACATTAGCTGTTTCCATCCACCTATTTTTATGCGCATTTTAGGATATTGCATAAAAAAACTAAAAACACTGAATGGAAACACCAAGATGCGCATAAATTCTAAAAAATACACAAAAAACGGTAATGCTCAATCGAGGTGGATACTTTTTTCCGATAAGAAGAAATGAGTATAAACTAAGATGGAAACCCACACTATTACTGAAAAAAATTAACAAAATTTAAAACTCACGTGACACTGCCTAAAAAGTTAATTTGATTGGATAACTGGACTAACTAGCGGACCAATTTCATTGCACAGCATCTCAAATGTTGGTCTGATCATTCTGAAATGCCTGAGCCATCAGAATGTCATCATAATGATTTAGCATAATGACCTCCCAGAAGTGTCTCACATGATTCTGCATTCCTAAACACCACGCATCCGAATGCAAGATATCATGACAGCATTTATTGCATTTCGTCTGTGCGCTCTGAGACTCAAATCATTTATGATGTAGGAAAAAAGAGCCACACACAGTGGAAAGCTTCCCCCATTGCAGCAACTTCTATTTTTATTACAGATATTTTGCACCAATTTCTCAGGAAATGACGATTTTGTTCTATTGAACACATGGGATGGAAACACTGCGTTATTCACAAATATTTTATGCAATATTCCAATTTTTTTGCACAAACAGCTACTGAGACACAAAAAACACTGTGACATCTCAAAATACCTTCTCTTCTGTCTTCTTTTCAGTGTCAAGCATTTTGAAAGTTTGTTAGAACCTGAATTTTTATATATTTTGACAGCAGTTACCCATAAGGCACTTTGTATTAAGTGAAGCGTAATAATTATAAAGTAAAAAGCTGTCCACATGGCATGAAAGTAAATGTGACGGTCACATTAGGAATTATATCATTTATGATCACATGATCCTGGGTGACAATTTACATTTTTGGACAAACTGTCCCTTTAAGATAGTTATGTTGATAACATCCAACACTGTTATAATTCATCTAAACTTTAACGCTCTCATTAATAACCATGTGGTCATAGTTATGCAAACAGCCTGCATCCCCACTGTGTGCTTTATTAGTAAACACCATCATAGCCACATAGGAATGACCTCATTCTAAAATAGCGCTTTGTTTGTTGCTGGAGCTCGTTGGGTTCTGGACGCCTCTCCCCCCTCAGAGACGCTCAGATGATCGGCTGCACAGACACAATGCTGAGAGCTCAGGGCTGATGTCTCAGTCACAAGACCGGCCCGAGTGCCGTCCTCCCACCACACCAGCTGCCTCACACTCTCTCTGCCCACACACACACACACACACACACCAATCAACCCACTCAAATCACACCATCCCGTTCACCTTTACACAAGTGTGAGCACTATAGATGCAGAGCTGACAGATACACTAACTATATCTGAAAATGCTCACTGTCAGTGGGCCACATCATGCACAATTTAGGGTGTCAGGCTGTTTGAACTTGAATTTATATATTTGTTTATATATTTTGACACCAATTAACCATAAGGCACTGATGAATGAGTTAAAGGTATAGCGGAGGATCTTTCCGAATTTTAGAAAAGACCCGCCCTCTCCAATTTTTTTTAAAAATGCACATGCGCAACACTCTATCTGCTCCCGAGAGGGAACGCCTATTAAACGTGTGCACGAGAGAGCTATGGTGAACACATTGGAATTATCAAAAATGAACACACAAGGATTTAGAACATTTCAGCGTGATACCATTTACCATTTGGTCATAAGGCTACTTTAGACAAATTGAGATGTTTACCGTGTCTACGCGGTGCATGACTTGTGCCAGGGCTAGCATCGCTAATCATAGCTTACATTAACTTTTACTAGCAGTGATTTTAAATGGATTTCTCCAAATAGCATGCCAAACTTTACCTGTCTAGTAGAATCTTCGCGACTGCGGCATCAGTGGGAAGCCCAACCTGTGCTTTTAGCGCACGCCAGCGTGTGAAATATTATCCCGAAAACACTCTGGTCTTGTTTCTATATTCTGCGGCCTTTCTCTTCTTATCATACACTTCGTATAAATTTTTTCTCTTTCGACCCTCAGCCATTTTCAAAGGAATGGCTGAAACCGTAACTCATCACACATAATACACCTGAAAGTGCGCATGCGCAGAAAGCGAAAACTACCTAGGGACGAGCACGTACGACGGCCTTACGTAAACATATCACCAGAATGATTGACACTTAGGTGGACCAATAGTATAGGCTTCCCACCCGGAAAAAGAAAATCCTCCGCTATACCTTTAAGTGTAATGATAATGTCCACATAGCATGAAGGTAAATGTGATCACGGTCACGGAGCATTAAAGGTGCTCTAAGCGATGTTGGGTGACGTCACTTCTTGTTGACATTCGAAGTATTGTCAAACAAAACGGAGGCTAGCTCGACCCTCCCTCCTCATCCCGTCTCATGATCCTGGGTGGCACATCCTCGGGATTCATTTTAAAAAATGACATCCTTTATTTGAGATGTTACTTTTTGGAAATAAAGCCATTTAAACCCAATATTTTTTATATTTAAATATTCTTAAATTAAATTATTATAGTTTAAAATAAGTGTTTTCTTTTTTTTTTATTAAATAATTATTTTTATAGTTTTACAATATCAAAACCATGGTTTCTCATGGTGGCATATACAATCATCCATCAACTGATAGTTCATGGATCGGGTGAAGGGTAATAGCAAAAAAAACGAGTCAAGGAATAAAGACATTCAACAACATACATTCTCAAGAAAATTCCAAAGAGGGGACCAAATGCACCAGAAATCATTAGACCTCCGGCGTAAGTTTTAAGTTAGTTTTTCTAAAGGAAGGAAAACAGCAATTTGATTCATCCACATATTAACAGAAGGGACATGAGGAGTGGACCACAACAGAAGTATACATTTTACAGTAGGTACACAGATGTAAAACACATTCTAGATCATGGTTGAGGTGTAATTCAGTTTTACAATTAAAGAGATAGATACTCAGGGATAGAGCAAAAGATTTACCAATGATCCTCTGAACAATTTTATGTATTTCTTTCCAGTACACCTTGATCATGCATGTCACAGCTCCAGAACATCACAGAACGCATCACAGTGCCAATATTAGACTTACACTTGAAACACAATTGGGAAACATTTGGGAAAATCTTATGGAGACGAACCAGTGTTAAATAAGACCTGTAAATGGACTTAAAGTTTTGCTCATGATTCGATATTGAAGAAGTGTTTTCTATTTTAATATATATTAAAATTTAATTAATTCCTGTGATGGCAAAGCTGAATTTCATTTTCAGTTTTGGAAAAGCATCATTACTCCAGTCTTCAGTGTCACATGATCCTTCAGAAATCATTCTAACATGCTGATTTGGTGCTCAAGAAACATTTCTTATTATTATCGATTTTTCAACTTCGAATAGAAAGTTAAAAAGGACAGTATTTATTTGAAATGGAAATCTTTTGTAACACTTACTGTCACTTTTTATCAATTGAATGCATCCTTGCTGAATATTGTTTTTTAAACTCCGATCCAAAACTTTTGAATGGTAGGGTGTATATAATATTTTTAACATGTAAATGTTCTTTTAAATAAATGCTTATTCATTCCATTTTATTCCTACCTCCTTAAATTAACATTCAAATGACTGTTCTGTGATGCATCCTATTTGATACCTCAATTCATATTCATGACATGGAATTTAAGAAATCAAATCAGTGATGCGAAGCAATCACGCTAGCTGCCAGATGCTTAGCATGTGACACAGGCTGTGAGGGCAGGACTTTGAAAGACAGAAAGAGATGACACCCCATCATGCCATTCAACAGACACACACAGAAGGAATGTGGCAGGACAGGACGACACAACAGGAGGGCAGGAACAGCTTACATGATGTCGTTTTCTTTCACTCACGGTTTCTCTACTTCCTGTTCACTCAGCTCATGTGCTAATGGCACTTCAAATCTCCCATCAACCGTTTCAGTGCTAATCAGCTCTTTAAGTCAACATCGACATTCTTCACTCCTTCACTCATTTCCTTCGGACTTTATCTCATTTTCCAATGAACTGACAAGTTTCAACAAAACTCAAAGTCAACACAAAGCCGAGCCACACAAATGGAGAAATGCTGAGTTGCTATTCAGGAATGTGTGAAAAGCTGAAAAACAGAACTGCAACTTGGGTCTGCTACCGCAAAGATGTGAAATACAAGGAAATAGCTCTTATAAATCAGCCCAAAAACCCAGCTTACACTTTAGATATGACTATTACTGTCTTACACCTATATATCCCCGTCCATAGACACCGTCCGGTTAGGACTAGCCTGAAAGAATTCGTTAGGATATCAAATAACTTACCCCTCTCCTTAATCAAGTATCACAACATCCTTTAAATTGAGATGAGGAGGAATGTCTAGGAAACTCCTCTGTCCGAGCAGGGAGTTCCCCTCATTTGCCAGACAAACAGCAGCACAACTCTGAGTCTGACCCAGTCCTTCTCCACAGGGAGAGCTTTAGAGATGCTGTCCCGTGCCGGCGGTGCACCGCTGCGTATTTATAAACACTGAGTATGACCTTGCGAGTGATTAGGCCCTGCGTCCTAGCTGCACCTGTGGAGATCATTTCATTTGGAAATAGTACCATGGCCATTATTTTGTAGACCATTCTAGCAGCTAAGTATTTATATTATTGTTCTTTCCAAGCAAAAGATCATCTAAACAAAAATGTCTTTATGATATACTTCCATAAAACAGGCCAAATAATAACAAAGCTGTACACATGACGATAGTACAAAGTGTTCACTGCTGTAAATATTACTACTAATAATTGAATTTATATAGTATTTCATTATAATAATAAAAAAAAAATATATATACATGATCCTTTGTGACAAATATAAAGATATAAGTTTATAATTTTGTGATGGTCCCAGTGAAAATATTGGGCCAGCAATAATGATATATTTTTTAATAATAATAATAAACAAACATAAATAAAATAATATGTAAATATTACGACTAACAATTTAATTAGTTGTAATAAATAATATAATAAATGTAAAATGTATACATTTATTATACTATAATATGTACAATTCTAAATACTGGGCCAGCAATAATAATAAAAATAATAGTAGTAGTAGTAGTGATTAATAATAATAATACACATACATAAACTGTATTCTATGCAAACATTAAGACTAAAAATGTATTTATACATTTTTACATTAGTTAGGGCTATAGGCTACTAAATAATATAATAAATTTATAATTAATACATTTATTATACTATAATATCTACGCAAGTAAAATTCTGAACTAATGGGACTGAACTAATAATACTACTACTAATAATAAATAAACTATTTTTGAGCACTTAAATAATATTCATAATTAATTGCAATGCTCAGGAGGACAAAACTCAGATCTGGTCAGTGCAACACCAAAGCTCTCACTGTGCGAGAACAGCTTTACATTTCCGATATTTGAGACAATTACCATCCTGCATTGAAAGAATCAAAACTGATAGCCCAAACTTGTGCTAGTCACTTGATGACATCAATGATAATCAGAGGTCTGATATCAGATGGATGTGGGAGTGGAGACCCCGAGGGCTCAGTGTAACGGATGCTGGACAGAGGCAGCAATGAGGTCAGAGAAAGACAATCACGGTGGAGAAAGCAGCCAGTGTCTCTCAACAACAGAGGCACTATTCAGCCTCTCAATCACATACCACCAGTTTGCATGTTTATGAGCAATGCAAAGCCATAAACAAATGCAGCAGAGCTTCATTGCATTACAATCAGAGCTGCCATTTCCACTGTGGCAAACTCAGCACACGGGCATCAATACACAAGTAGCAATGATAATGTCTAAGAGCCATTTATGAATCATCAGATCTATAACAATAAAGGCAACATCCCGCTGACAGATAGTCATCATGGAAACTTCAAAATGTAAACAGTAGGTCCATCCATCATTATGATTCAGTCTGTACATCTCAACTGTACAAATACATCTAATTGAACGGCTGTTTACACACATATACATCAGAATGGAGATGATAAGCTGCACGTTCACTTAACATGAACAGCATGCATTTCAGATCACAATAAATCTATACATCTTAATAGATATGACACATGTGATCATAATGGACAGAAATAGACAAGCTCTCCTGGTGACATCCCTATTAACTTACACACAGATTACACACCCCAGAGCTACAATCCTAACATAGCCTACACATGCATTTCTACATGGTGAATATGAAGATGATTTGTTAACTGCTTCATCACCTGCAGCCAAACTTCTACAGTCAAACCCATGACTTGGGTGGAAACTAATAAACTTAGATCAAAACAGTTGGGCTTTAATGTTCATTTACTGGAATCGGTTACAGTAAACTGATAAAGGATTAACTAACCCCTTCTGCTGTGTTGAAAAACAGGAAGTGTTTATTTTGACATGAACTTAAGTTAGCAGAAGAGCTAACAGCTCACTTACCCTCCCAACAGGCCAGGATGAGCAGCCAGCCCGAGAAAACTCCTCCGACCACAACAACAACAAACCCAGGGGACAGAAACACGCCAACCGACCCCAAATCAGTCCCCAAAAACGTATCGATCGCTGTCAAGCATGAGAGTCCGCTGAAGAAACTCCTCCAGCCCGGTGCTGGTTAACGGTGGCCCAGCAGCTCTTCACTCTCCCGGGCTACTGCTGCTAAAGATGGCGTCCGAGACAGATCCACTCCCTAACGGCTTAAAAACAGAGATAAACACGGTCCTTTTTCAGACCGACGGCGGGACCACTTCACAGATTCGGTCCGAAATGCTCTAGACTGTTGTTTTTTGAACCAGTGTGTTTGGGCTGTGGGGTGATGATCATGTTGTGATGGTGGCTGTGATTTTTCTCTCTCTGCCCTCCTCTAGTGATGTCCGATTCGCCAACGAATCATTCTTTTAGAACTGAATCATTTTTGACTCATTCGAGCCGATTCGTAATGCGCGTGAGAATCTTACCAGAATCTTTTTTCTTTAAAAAATAAATAAAAATCATCCCCCAAAAAACTGATTTAAAATAGATTACATATTATCTATACACTAATACGCGTTTATATCCACACAGGTTTTTCAGTACATAAGTCGTTTGTCTGTGGAGGTAATCAATTGTTGCCTACGTAGCTCTATATTTTGGCTAAATAAACAAAACGTAGTACAAAAACAAAACACAGTGATAAACAGTGGTATTTTTTCATAACGTATTTACTAAAATCGTAATGCCGCGCGAGTATTTCTAGAGCGCCTTGAGTGGCGACTTAAATGATTCTATGATTCGTTTTTTTTTAACCTGTTCACTAAGCGAGTTGATTCGCTTTCGCCTTGGTTCCTGGAACGCCAGTTCCGCCCTCCCAATGTGGAAAACTCCCACCGGCCCCAAGAGACAGAGCATTAAAACCTCTATAATAAACAGCTAGTCTATACACATAAATATGTCCTATATCAATATTTAAGACATTATTTCCTGGGGCTGCCAAAATCTTTGAGGAATAAGTTCTGTCATGGTCTGACATTCTTTATTTTCCAATAGAGGAGTATTAAGATGTCCCACCCTGATCCATTATGATGTTAATTGCAGCATGGCAGTTCTGGAGAGGTAAACAGATGAAATCAGAGGAAAATGTAATGAAACGTGATTCCTTTAAAATAAGCAGCTGAGTAGGCTAAAGTTCAGCATTATGATTATATTTGTTGGATTTTTTTGAGTAACACATTTAAAATTTAAATTTGCATAAAGTTGTCAGTTAAACATATGGGAATATCTTGGAAACATTTTGGAAATTTAGAGATTATAATTATGATACTATATGCTAGTGCGTATGATGATGACGATGATGTCCTCTCAAAGAAATGTAAATTATGATGATTTTTTCTTGTGTGTCGGAAGTTTGAAACCCCACCACCACTCACACAGATGGATTTGAAGATAACTAGGACAAGCAGAGAACAACTCATACAAATCAAATGTAAAGGATTACAGCTTGTCTCTGTTGTAATCCCAACTACACTCTATGATGATAATACATTTCACCACAGTTTAAGCCTAAAATGCACAGAGCTGTAGATTTTCTTGGTATTGTTCAATATTGGTAATCATCACTTTTATGGATCAGTAAGAGGTTAAAGTTGATCCCTGGGCAAAATTATTACAGTGATGTCAACAAGCCTGCAAGCAACCAATTGGTAAACAGAGCAAAGAACTAGCGCTCTGGGTTGGTTCTGAAGCAGCCGTCTCTCTCAGCCAATGAGAGCGCAGGATGCTGTCACTGTATCCAGGCGAACAGAGGGGGTTTGAGATGTATGGAGCCTGTTTTATGAATGGGATTTAAAGAGCCATGCTGTTGATGAGTTAGTAAGAGAGACACTGGTGTGTTATAATAATTGAACACAAAACAACAAAGAAATTCTCTAGGGACTAAATGACCCAGTTGACATCATATGGCTAAATGAACTCTTGGTGTTTATCAAATGTTTGGAGAAGATCTAAAATAGCTTTTTTTTTTTGTGTGTGTGTGTGCTGGGAATTATTTATTATTTCCTCTTTATAATCTATTTTTAAAATGGACTATGGCTATGAATGGAGGACACATTTGTTTGTTTTCTTATTTTATGGCATTTTTATGTCAATATAACATGTCTCTGAAAGCTTGTTGAAATTAAATGGCTCAAGAAAATATAATCTCCGTCCAGCATAGATGGTAATGAGAAATGAATGTGCTTTCTCTCTACCTGAGAAAAACATAGAATGAACCCACCTACTATAAACACAACTCACAGTCTTTATAATATAATTACAATTTAAAGCAGCTGTTTTCTATGTGAATATATAGTTAAGTGTAATTTATTCCTGTGATCCAGTCTTCAGTGTCACATGATCCTTCAAAAATCATTCCAATATGATGATTTGATGCTCAAGAAAAAATTATGATTATTATCAATGTTGAAAACAATTTTTTAAATGTTTATTTCATGATGCTATGATGAACAGAAAGTTCAAAAGAACAGCATTTATCTGAAATGGAAAGCTTTTGTAACATTAAACACTAGCCTACTGTTCAAAAGTTTGGGGTCAGTAAGAATTTTAATTTTATTTTTGGAGGAAATAAATAAAATAAATCAATACTTTTATTCATCAAGGATTAGTTAAACTGATCAAAAGTTACAGTAAAGACATTTATAATGTTAGAAAATATTCTATTTTAAATAAATGCTGTTCTTTTTAACTTTCTATTCATCAAAGAATTTTGGAAAAAAAATGTACACAACTGTTTTCAACATTGAAAATAATAATGATTTTTTTGCATAAAATCAGCATATTAGAATGATTTCTGAAGGATCATGTGACACTGAAGACTGAAGTAATGATGTTGAAAATTCAGCTTTCATCTGAGGAATAAATTACATTTAAAAATATATTAAAATAGAAAACAGTCATTTTAAATTGTCATAATATTTCACAATAATGCTTTATTTTTTATTTTTTTTAAATCAAATAAATGCAGCCTTGGTGAGCAGAAGAGACTTCTTTTTAACTTTTGACCAGTAGTGTATATATATTTTTTTTTATTTATAGGGCAATGGAATGAGGAAGAAAAAAATGCATGGGATCAAGATATGATGCTGGATTCGAACCAGCATGTGAAAGCTCAGTCAGCTTGCTGATATATTTTGGTGTAAATAACAGTGTGCATTTAAGTTTGTTTATTAAGAAACAAAAAAAAAGCTTTAGAAAAAAAATTTAAGCATAAATTAAAATCAGTATGAAAAATACTACCATGATGCATATACTAAAGATTGTGCTTCACAAATGTACTTAATCTGTAAAGTATAGCCTACATTAACAGACAAAAAAAAAAAAAACTGATTTAAAAAAATATATTATCACATTGTCATAACAGTTTAAAAAAATCTTACTGGTCCTAAAAATCCTTTAAGATACATTTTTGGGAGTAAAAATGTCCATTGACAGTTCACCAAATTGTATAGTGAATCTCATGATATGGGTCCTTGTGTCCATGGCATGATAGTTCAGCTGAACAACACTAGGTGGCACTCGGGCACTTTATTACTCAGTGGCGAATGCGATTCTGCAGAAGGAAAGCCAGGCGCGTGGATATGACGTCAATAAAGTTTACATGTGCGGCATGACAGAAAATGGCTGCGGCAGATGAACAGCAGCAGGTTCACAGACCTGGAGCTTATAAGCAGAAAAACAAACAGCACAAGCATGGAAAACACCGAACTAAAGGCGAAATCGGGCGGGAGAATAAGGGTATGTCTGATGGGTTTATTCACAAATATATATGCGCGAACCGTCACGTGGGCAATGCCTGTCTGACTGAACACGTGTTTAAAGGTCCGAGCAGTAATCAGTGAGACTAATGAAAAAAATGTATGTCTGTGTGTGAATATGGGTTGCAGACATAATATATATATATATATATATATATATATATATATATATATATATATATATATAACTTTTACGTTTATAATAACTTAAGCCAGCCTAAGATGTCTGCTAGTTTTAGCTGGTTTAAGCTGGTCTCAGTCTGAACGCATCTAAAGCACCAAAGCCCCTCTAAAACCAGTCTGACCAGGCTGAGAGACTAGCAAACCATCTTAGTCTGGTTCTCATTGATATTATTGTTACTTATAATGTGTGGATCTGTTCTTTTTTTAATACTCCTTATGCAGTGTACCTATTTGTTCATTAATGCTTAGTTTAAGACTGTAAACTTGACCTCATACATCAATCAAATTAGGTAGAGTTGCTGTCATGGCTCTCACCAAGAAACAGAGAAGAGTGATAAGGAAAATGGACCGCAGAAACAAAGCCAACCAGCTGCGTCGCAACAAAAAAGACTCGGTAAAGTGACATTATTAGGCTTCTGCTTGGTTTACAGATTCATTGGCCATTAGTTGAGGAACTAAACTCCTTTGGGTTGTTGATGATGACAGGTGCTGACAGAGAAAAGGAAGCTGGGCAGCAGGGATGGACCCCCTCATCTGGTGGCAGTCATAGCCCTTCACGCACGAGTGGATCCTGGAGCTGTCACCAAAATATTGAGAGGTGAAGGACTTGATGGCGTGGTGCACGAGGATCAAGGAGTCACTGGGGCTAAGAACAGTTTTGGTCTCGTTCTACCCCGCTTTAAACAGAGATTCACTTTCTACACACCAGACACAGGTAACAGTTTTAGCAAAGGAACAAATTATGGTTAAAGGGATAGTTCACTTTGAAATTAAATTTTGGTATGTTTTAGCTTACCTCAAGGGCATCCAAGATGTAGGTGTCTTTTTTTCCGCAGTAGTTTCAATTTTGATATTTTTAGGTCAAACCGTTCTTGTCTGTCAGTCATATAATGCAGGTCTATGGTCACCACCTCAAAGAGCATGCACAGACTCCAAATTAAAACAATTCCCCGTCGTCCAAATTAAACAATTCCCCATCGTAAGTACACATTGATGGCCTAAGACACGAAACGAGCAGTTTGTGTGAGAAAACGAACAGTATTTATATCGTTTTTACCTCTTGTACACAGCCACGTCCGAGTGATCTGAGAGCGCGGGCGGGTATAGATATATACACTAGAAGGCGACTTCTATTGTATACAGTGAACTATCCCTTTAAGCACAATTCATTTCTAACTTCTGACAGTATACAGTGGTCACAAAAAATATTTACACTACCTTTCAAATGTTTGGGGTTGGTAAGATAAAAAAAAAAAGTTTTTGCACATTTAATTGATAAATTCAGTAAGAACACTAATATATAATATTTTAAAATATAATTTTATTCCTGTTATAGTAAAGCTGAATTTTCAGCATCATTGCTTAGTCACATGATCTGTCAGAAATCATTCTAATATGATGATTTGCTGCTCAAGAAAGATTTTTTTACATGATTAATGTTGAAAACAGTTGTGCTGCTTGATATTTTTGTGATAATTTTTTTTGTGATTCTTTCACGAGTATAAAAGAACAGTATTCATTTGAAATATAAATATATTGTAACATTATAAATGTTTTTACTATAACATTTGATCAATGTAATGCATCCCAGTTGAATTAAATCTTACTGACCCCAAACTTTTGAACATTAGTGTCGATTTAAGCCATGCTCTCAAAAGTTTTCAGTTGCTTTTAATCAGCTCGTTTAATTTTTTAGTGTATGTATGAAGTCACTAACCTGTTTTTGTAAAATGTTTTACCTGAAAAGTATGTTTGTGTTTATGGGATGCACAATATAAAGAGTATACTATATATTGGGTCTAAATCAGTTATCAGCTGATATTGGAGTTTTTTTTTATTTATTTACATTTAACACTTAACAGTATCAGTCGATATTGGATACCTAATTGCGCATGCTAATATTTTTAGATTACCGTTGTTGTCATCTAATGGTAATCTAATAACAAAAAATGTAATAATATTGTTAAATGTGATCTTTTAGCAAATTTCAAAATAAATATCTATTTTTACTACTGTTTTTTTATTTTTTATGTTGTAATGTTTGATAGTAATGCCCTAATGTTTAAAGTGTGGTTTTAAGCCCTTTTTTGTCTTAAAGGGCTGTAAAAGGGGCTGAAAAAAATCATCTTTTGTCTCACTTCAGCTGATATGCATTCACTCCTGGATGTGGCGAAGATTGCAGACAGTTTGGTGTTTGTGTTAGAGTCCACTGAAGGTTGGGACAGCTATGGAGAATACTGCCTGTCCAGTCTCTTTGCCCAGGGGTTACCAAGTCATGGTGAGAACAATCAGTTATACAGTTTACCAGTCGTTCTGCACAAATATTTGATACGAGTGTCACGATTGACAAATCATAATCAATTCTTCTTCCTCTTTGCCCTGCAGCACTGGTGTGTCAGGGAGTGGCTGATCTAGCGGTGAAGAAACGCACTGAGTCTCGAAGGGCGCTCTCTCGTTTGGTAGAGTCCCGTTTCCCAGAATCGCGTCTCTTCGCTGCGGACAGCGAGCAGGATGCCACGCTATTGCTGAGGCACCTATCGGCACAGAAACAGAGACGGCTGGGTTTCCGCTCACGCCGCTCATACCTGCTGGCTCAGAGAGCCACATACATACCAAACTCCAGCCAGAATGGGACAGGGGGCCCAGGCACAGGGTTAGGAACCCTCTGCGTGTCAGGATATGTTCGAGGCTGTCCTCTACAAGTCAACAGGCTGGTGCACATCACAGGTCATGGAGACTTCCAGCTCAGCCAGATCGATGCTCCTGTAGACCCTTTACCCATAGTGACAGCAGCCCCTCGCCCAGCGAAGCCAGGACGAGACGTAGAGATGACGGTTAGGAGGCTACGTTACTGTTCACTTTTGAAGACTGCATTTTTTTGTTGTAAATGTGAATTTATAGTGCAATTTGTTATTAATTAATTAATTCCAAGTTCAACACCAAGTCCTAACTAGGAGCAACAAGCATTAAAAGCAGTTGTTCTCAACTTTTTTGACTCCAAGGCCCCCTATTGTCCACAATAATTTTAGAAGCCCCCTCCTCACATAATTTGAAGACTTAATGATGCCCATAATATTAATGATCCTGTTAATTCATGGAATAATAATGTTCCCCTGAAGGAATTATGGTTACACTTTACAATAAGGTTGACTATCAGTAACACAGAGCAATACATTTGTTACAGTATTTTGTTCATCTTTGTAGTTAATACAAATTCAAATAATTGTTAGTTCATTAGCTGAAGTCCATTAAATAATAAAATATAGCCTACAACTTTTAAATTTAATCATGTAGTAATTTTAAATTAATAAACTTAGATTAATAAACCAAATTGTGTTCTTATTGGCTGTTATGTGGCATGTTGTCTCACCTTATTTATTTATTATTTGTGATGTTTATTGGTTTATTTATTAAGATTGTTATATCTTTGTCTCTCTGTGTGTCATGTAGGATGGTGGGGATGGAGATATGAACGGGGACGTTCGGGTGTTGATGAAAGCAGACCCTGAGAAGAGAGAGAGCCTGCAGACTGAGGCAGAAGTAGATCCCATGGATGGGGAGCAGACGTGGCCCACAGAAGCAGAGCTGGAGGAGGCAGAAGGTACTGTATTACCATGAGCTCTTGTGCCATTTTCACACCAGTGTGTCCACGGACTATGCAAATGAGCAACAATGTAATGTGGCGGCTGTCAAGTGTTGGCAAGACAGAAGTTAATATTAGTGAGCGGTTTCATTGTTCTATATGATTTTCTAGATTGATTCATGGCATGCATTTATAACTTTTCATCTTGTTAATGATATAAAGCATTATGCACTGCTGCAACTCCCATACAAACTCTTTGTCTTCCAGAATATTTGTATTTAGCTCAAGAAAATTAATTGATTGTCAAAACAGAATGAGATCTTTTGTTTTGTTTGTGGCAATACATCTCATTAATGATCAGAGTTTTAAAAGTTATGGTTAATGTATGTATGTGTATGTATAATATATATATATATATATATATATATATATATATATATATATATATATAATATATATATATATATATATATATATATGTGTATATGTATATATGTGTGTGTTGTTATAGTGATTGATATGCATTTATTTTATGTTCAGATGGCATAAAGAACAGGAGAGTGATGAAGGTACCAAAGGGGACGTCTGACTATCAGGCCATATGGATCAAAGATGATGCCGAAGAGGATGATGATGATGATGTTGACAGCTGTGATGATGATGATGATGAAGATGGGATGATGGATGATGAAATGGATGGTGATAATGAATCTCAGGTGAGTTTTTATTATTTTGACACAAGCTTTCACAAGTTTTTGATGAAGCATTTCCTTTAGAGGAAAATCAAACTACAGCCTCCTCTGCCATAACCAAATACCTACAAATAGGAAACTATTAAAGATAGTCTACCGAAATAAATCACACGGGTACTGTGAAAAAGCATGAATATAGGTGAGGATTTTACAGATTTCCTATTTTTTTTTCCACCATGAGATGTATGACACAGGTGAATTGCATTAATCACACGGAGAACCTAATGTACATGTCAAATATACTTTTTTTCCATACATGTTTTCAGTGTCTTGTATTGGCTCCGTTCACAATCAATAGCCGCGTTTCCACTGTCGGGCCAGGGCCGGGCCGTGCTAGTGCGTGCCAGGGCCAGTCGCGTTTCCACTGTCACTTCCGGGGCTTACTCGGGGCCAACGGCCAGGATTTCTGGCCCGTCGAATACCTTGGACCAGAGCGGGCCAGCTCGGGCTAGAGGAGTGGTTACGAACAGAGGCGGAGTTCACCTGAGTCGGGAGACGGCAGCGCCGGATGATTCTGTCAGCATTAAAGACTTTTAAAATAATTTAACTCGCGTTCATGTTTGAATGCCTTGTGTTTGTGATGCAAAAGACTATGCGCGCTAACCGTTACCATAGTAAACATAGTAAACGCTTGAAGATACGCATAGTAAAAAAACATACGCTTGAAGAAATCCGACCAATCATAAAGGCTATCACAGTCATGTTTTTATTTTATCTGTCAGTAGCCCACGTCTCGTCTCTTTATACCGGACTATCATAAAATAAAGCAACTTTTTTTTCGGGAGCTTCCTCTGTGCAGAAACGAGGACGTTATAAAATACATCGTTGCTGAACTTGCTAAGCTAAGCATTCAGTGAACAACGCTTCAAGTTCGGGAAAAAATTTAAAAGTTGTGGGCGCAGTACAAGGCGATTAAAACGCACAATGGACAAAGCGGTGCCCAGAGAAGGAACTTTCCATGGTTCGACTTGATGGACGGTGTGCTGGGTCACCGTCCATCTGTTAGAGGAGAGACAAGTCGGGACACTATGGCAGCCGCGGACGGTGAGTTAATACATGCTATCTTCTTAAAATCTAAGTTTTCTAACTTCCTGCCTGAATGAACATCATAATTCCCGCTGAAATGGGTGGGGTTGTATGACGTTTGATCCAGGAAGGCGTGTTAAGGGCGGGGTTTAGCGCAGCGCTGCAGGGCTAATGGCCCGGCAGTGGAAACGCAAGCCCGGTGCTTGAGGCCCGAGGCCACTGGCCCGGCTCGGCTCGCTGTTAGCCCTAGCCCGGCCCTGGCCCGACAGTGGAAACGCGGCTAATGCAGCTCCATCTCTGCAAGCATTGTGAGTTTGGGCAGAGTACATTTGAAAACGCAACATGCGCCTCCCGTAATGAGAATATAAATTAATCTGCAAAATGTATGCAAAAGAGAAGTTTTAAGGTCTATTTGCAGCCAAAATAAAAGCTCTGTTGTTTAACGTTTAAAAGCAAAGAAATTGAGACAGTCTTAAATATTAATATTTAAATGTTATCGTTGTTCTGTAAAACAAAAGTATTATTATTATTAATAAATACTCAGTTTTTTATTTTACAGTAGTATTATTGTAATAGTAATATAATCTATCTATAAATTACAGAAACGTCTGTCTGTCTGTGTGTCTGTTATTCGCATATCTCTTGAACCGTTAGTTACGATGGATTTCAAACTTGACAGGTGTCTCGCTACGGGCATGAGTAAGTGCAGTGCCAAGTTTGACGTTGTTTGGATTAGAAATACAAAATATATCGTTGAATATATCGGTAAAAGAAGCACTTAGAAGGTTGTGGTTTAAAAATAAACATTCTGACATAAACACTCTGAATATTATATTTTAATCACGGCCATCATTTGTAGTAGCCTATTCACAAACTGTTTGCTCAAGCGTAGCGTGTTCTCGGAGTTCACTGTGTAGCCTGCTCCCTGAATTGTCGCGCTTATTCATGTTTGTGGATGTTAACTGAATCTGTAATTCAGCTACACTGTTTATTTCTGAATATTAGATTTTATTCTGGTGCGCTTAACGTTATCGCTACTGTGTAATAGTAGCCTATGCTATTCACCAACTAAACATATCCTATTCAATGCGTTAACAGACAACACGCTGACAGACAGGACAGACCAGCTTACTTTTGATATGAAACAAAGTCTCAACTTTCAAATTTGGTCATTTAAAAAAAAAGAGAGAATTTTAAACAATAAATACCGTTTTGTGGCTCTTTAATGTGTCTGACAGATCGCTGTAGAGCCTCAGTTAAAGCTGCTCGTGAACCGATCATCTCTTCCTTCTAGTTAATTTATAGCATCAAATAAACATGAATGAACATAAGAAGGAATGTTGTTTTAACCGCGGAAAGACGTCAGTACACTCCTTTTTTCAAGTTCAAATCCTCCAACGTTAATCTACTAAACTCTCCTGACTGCTTTGTCGGACAAAAATGGCAGATTCGGCGGATGGCGAATTATGATTGGTCTGATCGCCTGTCAATCAAACTCCCTGTGAAGGGTCAGTTGCACCTCAAACCCTAGGAAGCAAACATGGTTTGTTTTTGTATATCTGTTATGGCAACCATGCGAGGTGGCAGCAGAACTTGGCAAAAGCGCGTTAAACCCAAGTACATCTGACTGCCCGATAATGATTGAAGGTCTAAATAAAGTCAGAAGGATGAGATGGAGGGTGGGCACGGCGCGGGTGGAACACTGCATACGTGACTATGCGCTGTGTGGCGGAGAGGCACTGTTTGTTTTCTCAACGTCTGCTGCTTGGCCTTAGTGCCAGGCATCTCGACGCAACAATAGTGTTTGGAGAGGGTGTCCCGAGAGAAGCCTTCTGTCTTCCTGCTCTTTAGACAGAACTTCCTGTCGAGACTTGTGGGGGAGGCGGCCATTTATTTATACCAGCTGGGCTTGAAAGAACAAGGGGAAGCTTGACACGTATGGAAGCTCTGGTCCATTTATTTTCTTTAATCATAATTAGCATGTGTTTGATGTCTTGGGGCGCACCAAAGGAGACATTTCAATGCGAGATGTTAACAATAGGGAAGTGGTACTACAGATGATTACGGAGATTATTTTTATTACTGCACCTGCGATTGTTCTACAGGTTGACCCCACAGGGGGGTGAATGCACCCCAGCGGTATGTCTTGTCTTTTTCCCTATCTCAGCCACTATGCTGTCTGTTTAGTGGACTTCAAAGAAATGGCCTGTTTTGTTTGGGTTTGCTGGACTCTATGTGGATGTATGTCTAGAGAAATGTTTTTACATTTTACATGCTTCTCTTCCTCTCTAAGGATGCTGGATCTGAATGCGCATCTGAAGGAGATGATGACGATGTGGAAGAAGAAGAAGAGGAGGAGGAGGAGATTAGTTCCTCCGGACACACCGGAGGCGATCAGAAGTATGACAAAGAAATTGACGAGGCTGAAGAGGGAGAGGGGCTGAGGAGGTACAGAGAGGCGCGTGCCAATGAGATGTTCCCCGATGAAGTCGACACTCCCCTAGACGTCCCAGCCAAGACACGGTAAGAACCACAACAGTTCCAACAATGTATCTGTCAATGTTAGATTTTAAAGGCATAGTTCACCTAAAAATGTAAAGTATCTAATTTTACTTGCCATTATGTTGTTCCAACCTATGGGCTTTTTTTTCACCCCATGAAACACAAAAATTACAAAAATAAGCTATTTTCCATGCAGTGACGGTTCATAATTGCCATTAGGGATGAGCATATATTAAAATTGGCTGTTTCATAAATAATTTTTATGTAATGGCCATTATTAAAATTCAGTAAATGTAAAAATAAAACTCTAAATACTATAAATCCATCCTTTTGAATGCTACAATTGAATTTACTGAAACATTATAATAATATTATAGTATGGAGATATGGGTATTACAATGGGATTACATTTAACAGTGTTAAGGTAATATAAATGTTGCAAACAGTTAAAATAAACATGGTTCATGGTTCAACATGATTCAACATGATTCAACTCTAATATAGGCTGATAACCGATATGGTACCGATATATTGAATTGTATTTATGTATGTGTATGTATGTATGTATGTATGATGTATATGAATTGGCTGTTTTACCAGTAGTTGACTGTGCTGTCAAACTCCAAAAAAGACAAAAAGCACCATAAAGGTCTTTTAAATATAGCTTTACATTGCTGTTTAAAAGAAAAACGGCAGACGCCATACTTTTGAACAGTAATGTACACAAGGTTTCTACCCAGCTTACTGGTCTGTTCTGCATGTTCAGGTTCCAGAGGTACAGAGGTCTGAAGAGTTTCCGTTCCTCCCCATGGGACCCCCTGGAGAACTTACCCCCCAACTACTCGCGCATCTACCAATTCCAGAATTTTGAGCGCATGCGTCGCCGAATATTAGCAGATGCTGCTAGAGAGGAGGAAGGAGCGATGGTTTGTATGGGGGACTGGGTGTGGGCTAGAGAGTTCTCACAAATAAACATTGGTTTTGTTCAAAAAACGTTGGTGTTTCACTGTTTACCCAAGGAATTTGTTTGGAAATGTCCGTCTTTTATTCCTGCAGGTAGGCTGGTATGTGACTCTTCATATTGTGGACGTTCCTCCCTCAGTAATGGAGAGCTTTCTGTCCGGAAAACCATTAGTGATGGTGTCCCTGCTACCACATGAACAGAAGGTACTTACAGCTTCTCAAACATTTTAAGTGATTAACATAAAATTCCCAAAGGGTAAAATGTAATTGAGATGTTTCAGTTTTAAAATACAGTGCTACTGCTCAGTTTAAATGCGCTTTCACAAATAATTATAGTCAGTTTTGAAATGGCCATCTCTTTGCAGATGTCAGTGATGCAAATGTTGGTGCGGCAGCACCCGAGCAACACAGAACCCATCAAGTCTAAAGAAGAGCTGGTGTTTCAGTGCGGTTTCAGGCGCTTCAAAGCTTCAGCCATCTTTTCACAGCACACTTCTGGTAATAACAGCCTATAGAGAGCATCATGTTTTTCAGTGGACTTCTTTTATAGCAGGGGCTTTCAAACATTTTGATGCCACAGACCCCTAAATAGGATGTTCCCTTTGCGAGGGACCCCTTTCTTAACCGATGAAATAAAAAGACACACACAGAAATGTTGAAAATGTGTACAATATTATCTGGAAAATATTTACATAGCTGTATCCTTTTTTCTACCCACCATTAGTGTACTGTGTTTAGTGTTTATTAGTGTTATGAGGATAAAATATAAAAGAGTGGTAACACTTTAGTTTAGGGTCCAATTCTCATTATTAACTAGTTGCTTATTAACATGTGTATTACTATGATATTGCCTGTTTATTAGTACTTCTAAAGCACATATTAATGCCTTATTCTGCATGACCATATTCTATAACCCTTAATCCTAGCCAATACCTAAACTTAACTACCTTACTAACTATCAATAAAGCAGTAATTAAGAGTTTAGAGGCAGAAGGAATAGTTGATAGTTATTTAATAGTAATAATTGGAGCCTAATCTAAAGTGTGACCTAAACAGGTACTGTCATTAATCTCATGAACACAGACTAATCTTTGAAAAACAGTAATGTAATAATTTATTTAATGATATCTTTTTATTTTTTGTTTATAAATATTATAATAATTAGGTTTTATTCATTTTTTTTTTTTTTATCTTTTCTCTGAACTTTATCAGTCTCTGGGTCTCTGCACCCCAGTTTGAAAACCCCTGCTTTACAGGACTGCCAAGTCTAGCACTATGGGTGATTTGTATCTGAAAAAAATGACTGGTCCCTTCAAACGAAGCCTTTTTGTCTGTCCACATGATGAATCTGACCGGGTTAAATCCATTTTTCTATGTCCTCAGCTGATAAACACAAGTTGGAGCGGTTCCTGCGTCCTGATGCTCCTACAGTGATGTCTGTCTATGCCCCCATTACCTTCCCCACAGCTGGTGTCCTGGTCTTCAAACAGAGAGACAATGGTGGGGAGAATCAGACATAACATTTGATTCAAAAAGAGAACTGTCTTCACCAGTACATGTGGTTCAGCTTTTTTGTTTTGTCTTTACCACAGGTATGCAGGACCTGGTGGCCACAGGTACTCTTTTGAGCTGCGATCCTCGGCGTGTGGTTTTGAAGAGAATCGTGCTGAGTGGACACCCTTTCAAAATCAACCGGCGCTCTGCTGTGGTCCGTTACATGTTCTTCAACAGAGGTGAGAACGGAGGCGTTAGTCATTTCCTCTGTTTACCTTCAGATGTGTGTGTGTGGTGTTAAATGAATCATTCTGTTGAGATCTGACATTTGAGTCCAACATTAAAGCATTTCTTTTTTTGCAGATGATATTCTGTGGTTTAAGCCAGTAGAACTACGTACAAAATGGGGACGAAGAGGACACATCAAGGAAGCTTTAGGTATGAAAAAGCTGTGGAGAGAAACGTTTAGGACTGGTTTCACAGACAGGGTTTATATTAAGTCAGGATAAGGCCTTAGTTCAATTAGACATTTAAGTAGCTTTTTTTATTAAGAATAAGTGTTTTTAAGTAAAACATGCCTTAGGAAAAAAAACATTACTGGTGTGCATCTTGAGACAAAAACAATGACACTGACATATTTTAAGATATGTCACTGAAGTTGCTTTCAGTTAAAACAGCTCAAAAATGCATTTTAGTCTGGGATTATCTTAAGCCTTGTCTGTGAAACCAGGGGATAATGAACTTAATATTTACTAAAGAATTTACTAGCATTTTTAACTAGACAATACAAACATGGCTCAAAATATAAATTTTCGACCAATTAGATCACAAAATATTTTTTCATGATGATAATTTTTCTATTATTATTAAGAATAATTCTAATTGATTTTTATCAATAAAATAATAAGCTTACAATAATAAACAATATTATCATCATTAGTAATAGTATTTTTATTAAATAAAATGATTTCATAATTAATGAATATTTTAAATATTAAGCATTTAATTAAACTTAATATTAATGATAAGAAACACAATCTAATAATCATAATAACTATTATTATTTATTTTTTTAGTTATGATTATAATAGTTATAATTTGTGTATTTAATATTATTAATAATAAATATTCTTAATGCTTATTTTATTGTTGAAGTCTAATGATTCTTTAGATATTCATCAAGACCAGTAATAAAACTGATTTAAAAAAGTCTCAGTTCTGAATATATTACACAAAAGTAATGAGTTTTGTTCGTATATAGTATTGGTAGAAATAATATTTATAAATTAATACTTTACTGGGCTGAAAATATACATAGGAATGATTGTAACAAAATGGCTAACAAAACTGCATTAAGTATTAGCTGCTCTAGTTTTTAATTGGTCAGACAAAAAGGGAAAAAGTACATTCTTAAAAAATGGGTGTTGGGAATGTTGGGTACTCTTGAGTATTTTATGACACTTCTATTTGTGCTTTTGCAGGTACTCACGGCCACATGAAGTGTGTATTTGACAGTCAGATGCGCTCGCAGGACACAGTTCTGATGAATCTGTATAAGAGGGTGTATCCTCGCTGGACCTACGACCCCTATGTCCCCGCCCCTCTGCCCTGGGTCAAGAGAGAGGAGCCACCGACGTTCTGTGACATTGACATGGACTAGAGGCAGGAAGTTATGAACTGAAAGCAATGGAAGCATAACATGACACTGACTGCTTGTGTCACAGCTACTCAGATATTGATTCTCTGTACTTTAATTGACAATTAAATGTCTATATATATAATTTCTGTGCTTGTTTGAGTGTTCTTCAAGCATTTCCCATAGTTCTTCGAGCAAGTCCCTCAGTGACCACTAGATGGCAAACATGTATTAAAGTGAAAATGGTTTCTTTCCACAGAGTAAGAGTTTGACATTCCTTTTTGAGTCTGGGATGTTTTTAACCAATGTCAGTACAGACATAATGGCGTTTGTTATTTACAGCCTCAGGTTGACAAATTAACCCATGAAATAATTTCTCAAACACAAAAAATGTTTGTTAACCAGCAAAACGCATCCTTAGCAGTGTTGTGGAGGAGCATAGGGAAAAAAAGAAGTGTGAACTGAACTAAATTCCTGTCAAAACCCAAAGTGAGTGTGTCTTGTGATTTTATGAGGGAGGCAGTGGCGCAAACCCGCATCTAAACTCATTGTAAATACTGTCATTGCAATCTTTTATTTCTCATCATTTAGCTAAAACCAAACCTCACGCTGGAATATTATCTCCCTCAAGTATGTCCTCAACAACAACTGCAGCCCTTACTGTCCTCTGGCTGCCATCGTTCAGAATCGCTGGCAACGGTGAGGGATGATTATCGCTGGTGAACGAATGCATAGCGACTATAATTTATGCTGCGATGCTGCCATATGCAGATGACAGTGAGGTTCAAGGGGCCTTTATGGCGCAGATGGAGTGTGTATGTGTGCCGTCTGCACTGTTATTCTCCTTCATTCCTACAGACTCTTCCACCACTCCCTCTCCCTGGTGGTTCCCTGACCTGAAGCCCCCTTTCACCACCATCTACACTCTCTCACACAGGGAGCGTGACCCTCCGTTGTTTTCTCGCCGGATCCCCAAATGTTTTACAGTTCTCTTTCTTTCTCTCCATCCCCCTCTCTCTCTCTACCCCCTCCCCTCGCTCTTTTGCTCTTCGGAGAAACAATGATTTATGAATTGTAATATTTATCATAAAACAGTGCTCTTGCATGCTTGCAGCTACATGATTCATCCCCAGGTTCTGTTGGGACCACACCACAGACGCATGCCAATATGTCTGGGAAAAGAGAAGGTAAAGCTTTGGGCTCAAAAAACACAATGTGATCCAAGAAACAGGGTATCAAAAGTTCAATATGTACATTTTTATCCTGCGCTGTGAATTTGATTATGGTGGAAAAAGTCAAATAATGATAAAACAATCGCACTAGGGTAATACTTCTTTATTGCCTAGGGGTGCACTCGAAGCTCTGGACGGTTTAAGTTGAGGCACTCCATTTATTTTCTCGTTCATTTTTTAAGCCATAGTGCACCGGGGGCATTGAGCGGGGATGTGTTAAACACATCTTGTTTAAAGCTGAATGGGGTGTGGTATGCCTGGCCAAATGTTCATGATCTAGAGAGGAAATCTAATCCTCCCACACTGGAGATTGTCCTTAAAGAAATATTCCGGGTTCAACACAAGTTAAGCTCAATCGACAGCATTTGTGGCGTAATGTTGATTAGCAGTAAAAATTTACTTTGTTTCACCCCTCGTTCTCTTGTAAAAAAGAAGCAAAAATCTATTATAGTAAGGCACTTTCATTGGAAGTCAATGGGGCCAATCTGTAAACATTAATATACTTAGTGTTTCAGTAGTATAGCCACCAAACATAATATGTGTGATAACATGATTTTGTGTGTGAAAATTCAGTTAACTTTTTCTGTGTGAAGTTATATCTTATTTTACACCTACACAAGGAAAACCCTAAAACGACCATAAAAATCAGTTTCTGCATTTAAATCTGCCAAAAATTGCCTCAATGTAACCTTGAACGCAGAAATGTGATGCTTGAAATTTCATAAAAGCACTTATTAATAATTCTTCTGTTAAAACTTGAGCTGTAAAATTGTTCTCGTTATTTTTAAGATAGTTTTAGTTATGCCAACAAAGTTGTAAAATTGAAGTTAAGTTTATGCAGAAATGATTTTTTTTACACTAAATTCATAATGTTTATATTTTGTGGCTTTACTTTTGAAACTGAGTATTTTAATCTTTACGAAGTGGCCTCATTCACTTCCATTGAAAGGGCCTTATTGTAACCTCGATTTAATTTTTTTTAAAGAAAACAAGGGACATGTCAAAATAATTATGTGGTAATCATCTTTATGCCACAAAAACTGTGAACTGAGCTTCACTTGTATTGACCCCTGAATATTCCTCTAAAAACATGCGTGGAATGTGATTGTCGAGTTTTTCCTCCACTTGAGCCCCACCGCGTACCAGAAGCATCCGCTTGAGATTAACGTGGAAATGTTGAATTGTGTTTTGGCTGATCGAAAGCAAAATGTTTGGGACAGTGAGGGACAAACTACATGGAGGTATATTGGACAGCGCTCATATGAGCATGTGATTGGTTTCGACCACAGTCAGAAGGAGTTAATGCTGGTGGCTTGGGGCCTCTTGGACCAGGAATGTCCTGTGGTTCCCAGTTCACTGCCACCACACACAGCTGGATCCCACTAAAGACATAACGGGTGAAAGATTTTTCCAGTGGAAGAGGAGATGGAGTAAAAAAAGGAGAGAGAGAGATGGATTGCAGGGGAGGAAGAGATAAGAGGAGAACCACTGAGTGTTTAAATTGAATGTAAAACAGAGATTGTGCAGGAGTATAATTTAAGTGCCGCTCAGTTGGGAAAACAAGAATAAGCAAATATGTTTGAGAGGAGGAGGAGGAGGGGGAAGGGGATGGAGGGGTGTGAGAAGGAGATGGAGAGCAAGAGTGGCTGGCGTTTATGGATAGCAGATGTGGCGCTGTGGGATTTTGGCAGGGGCCAATGGTGCCTGAGTCCTGCACTGGCTGGGTGGCACCAGGGTGAGAGCGAGGTCAGAGCACCGCAGCACACAGCCCATAAAACACCGCAAGAGAGACGCACACACAGAGGGCCGCAAGTTTGGGACGGCAATATGCCGCAGAACCCTTCAATACTAGAGCAACAGCATAAGATGCAACTCTGCTAGCTAGCAGAAGAAAGAAAACTATGAAATCATGATCTATCCACTCACATGTAAGGTTTTAAATCATTACATGTCATTTCTGTGTCACTAGCCAAACAGTATTGGAAAAAAATAAGTTGCATCCTAATGCTGCATTTACACAACTTGGTTCTTGAGCGCTAAATTATTGTAGGCCTGCTATAATTCTATTAATATGCAGGTCTAGCATTAATACAATCTGATGTTATGAAAGCATTCCCTTTGCTGAAACATCAATTTATTGGCCTAGATAGGGTAGTGCATGATTAGAAGTGTTATAAAATAGCTTAATGGTCTGTTTATTCTTAATCATGAAAAATACTTAATGTCTTTTAAATATCACATTAAGTTACCAAAGCTAAAAAGTTCAATTTAAACATTTCGCTTTCTGTTTTTAGTTTGCCTTGGTTAGCATGCTAACAGTTTAGCTTAGTGTAGTCTTTTAAAATTACATATGTCAAAAATGCCACTAAGCTTAGCTATTTTAATGAGCTAGAACAAGATATCACGATAACACGCCATGTTTCCAATCGTTGAGGAAGGAGGGAATGTTGCATGATTTCGACATTTTCGAATATAACAACTTTTTCCTGTGATGTCAAAGCTGATTTTTTAACAGCCATTACTCCAGACCTCAGTGTCACATGATCCTTCAGAAATCATTCTAATATGCTGATTTGCTGCTCAAGAATCATGTTAAAAACAGTGCTGCTTTATATTTTCTGCGGGAACCCTTGTTTCAGGATTCTTTGATGAATAGAAAGTTCAAAAGAACAGCATTTTATTTGAAATAGAAAACTTTTGTAGCATTACAAATGTCTCTACTGTCGCTGGAGGAGGAAAAGCGCTACTATTACACTTCATACTCTTCTGTTATTTCTTAGGCACCCTTTTCTTGCCACATCTAGTTGGCTGAACCATAACCTCTCAAAATTCCTCAGTAAAATCAAACATCCTGTCATTTTCTGTACACTCGCTCTCCCTTTATCTCTTTCTGTCTCTCTCGCTGTCTTGTTCCCCCTTCCTCTCCCCTTACCCTGGCCCTGACTCCCTGGTTCCTGGGGCCTGGCCAAGGCGTGTGTCCCCGAAGGAGCCAGTGAGGAGATGGAGAGAGGGGGCAGAGCAGGGGCTGAGAGACAGGCTCCAAAACCACAGCTGCGGCAGCCCTGCCTCGCCTTCCTCTCTCCTGTCCTCTCTCTCTCTCTCTCACTTCACTTGAGTTTGCGAGGAGCTGGCCTGGCACACGCCCCAGCTCTGCCATTAATCAGAGGAGAGGGGTAGTGTGTGTGTTTGTGCTGATAGAGAACTGGCTGGAACGGGGGTGGTATGGAGACCAGGACCTCCCAACAAAGCAGTGGAGTTCACCCAGCGAGCGAACAGGGGAGGGAGTCTGACAGACAAAAAGCCTGGTGCGCAGATCGTGACTCTTCGGCGAGAGAGACGGAGATGAGATAGACGAGGAGAAGTTGGATGCGTTTAGGTGAGGCATGAGGGAGTGCGAGGCAATAGGCTAGCGGAAATGGACCTGGGGTCCGTTGAGGAGGAAGAGAGGAGATCCAAGATTCTGTCTATCATTGCATATAAACATGGAAAATCTCATGGTTCAATGCAAACAGCTGTAGAATGTGCACTTTTGTCTCATTAAGGCAACTCAGTGAAAAGAGTTGGCCACAGTGCATTACGCTCATGGTTAATGCATATCCCAGATACCAGGCCTGAACCGCTGCCCAAGGTCTCGGTGCATTACTGTACCACACAAATCAAAGCTGCTATACAGAATGAAATTAAATACAGTTCTAGTCAAACGTTTGGACGCACCTGACCGGATTTATGTTCCTCATGAAACTTTTCCTCTAAAGGCTTATGCTTATTTTTTTTGTCAAAAAAATAATTATGCTAATGCACAAATTTCTTTTCTTAACAAAATCTTCAAAAAAATGTTTTAATATATGAGTTGGAATGGATAGTGTGGGAAAAAGCAGCCAACCAGTGCTCAGCATATACGGAAGCTACTGTTTAAAACGTGACGCACCTCATCAAGTTAGTGAAAAGAATGAATGGAATGTGCGGAGTGTGGGGACCACAAAAAAATAATAAAAAAATGTGTAAAAATGTATTTTCATTATTAAGACTGACTGCACATTCCATTCGTTCTCTTAACTTAAAATCATGAGGTGCATTGCGTTTAAAACATTAGTTTCCATGTATGTTGAGCACTTTTCAGCGCAAAAAGACTGCTTTTTCTGCACTCATAAATTAAAAACAAAAAAAGTACAATTCATGCATAAGATAAATAGTGTTCGTATTAGATAAAAGTGTTTTAATAATAATAAAGATTATTGAATTAAGATAAATAGTGTTACTGTTGGATAAATGTGTTAAATAATATGTATATGTATATTTATTTATTTATATATTTTTCGTTTTTCATTGTATAAATGGATCTTTATACATATAAATGTATATATTTCAGGAAGAGTAACTACTTTGAAGAAGCTCAAATATAAGAGTTTTGATTTGTTTATTATCATTATTAATTATTCGGTTTGGTGACTGTACTGTTATTCTAAGATGTGGAATAGCAGCTATAGTCATAATAAAGAATCTGCAGGTGTGTCCAAACTTTTGATTAGTAGTTTACAAGTTGAAACTACCTTGTACCCTATGGGTCTATCCAGCAGGAAAAATGCTGGAGGCAGATTCACCCCAACTAAGAGTGCAGCATTAGGAACGGATTTCCTTTATAATGCCTTTTTGATTGGACATGATAGGTGCCCTAGTTGTTATAGCTGTCCTAGACTGATTGTACCTCAGAGTGCATTTTGTGCATATTAGATTGGACAATGTTAAAATGTGACTGGTAAATGAGGGCAGACATTCTCTATTACAGCACGGGGACAGGTCCCTAAAGGAAAACGGTTCACACAAAGTCCACAAGATCTTCCCCCCACCCGCGTCCATTTTCCCCTTGATTATCCAGGTGGGAGTGAAATATAAAAAAAAATCCAAAGCACTTCCAACCTGCTCCCCCCACCCCCACTGGGCCTCCCTGCATGCCTGTCTGCTGACATCACCAGTCCGATCTCTCTCCTCTGCTCTATCCTTCCCTTTAGCTCGGCTTCCTGCCCCCATGATGTCACATGCCATATGGTTTTCAGCGAGAATCAAGCCGGAAAAGAGATTTAGTTGGAAGAGAGGAGAGAAAAGGAGGAGGTTCGGCGTAGAGTGTGCGTAGGCCACAGAAAACAAAAGGCCGCTCTTCCCCTGTGTGTGTGTGTGTGTGTGTCTGGAGTGGCTCTGAGGGGCTAATGAGCAGAGACCATTGAGCGGACAGCCATGTGCTCCACAGATGGATCATTTGCTCAAACACCAAGACGACCAGTGACCACTGGTGCCAACATGTTGCTTGCAGCCCTCGGGCCAGGGTGGCACAGTGACCCTGGTCTCACTGACTCACTGAGTCGGGTTCCACTGTGTCTACAACAGATGCGAGCGATGTGATGTGACGAGACAAAAGCCAATAGAACCTTTTATAAAAGGTGATGCTGTCTACACTAGATGCGACAAGTCCCAGATATGAAACTGTTCTGTTTCTGACGTACTTCGTGCACTTGAACTATTTCTGACACGAAAGACAAATGGATATACAATGGTTACTTTAATGCATCCAGTTAGACATCGTTAAGGCCCATTCACACCAATAACGATAACTATAGCGATATCTATATTAGCGTCCACATCAACGCACGATAACATTCTGATTATAAACATGCGCTGCAATTTTGTCGTCTGCCGCTTTTAAAGTTTGTCACGTGAACTATGACTATAACTACTAAGATAAAGATATAGTTTAAAAATGGGTCTAAATTTAAAACAATAGCAGAGTCCACACCACAACTATAACGATAACATCACAGAGGAACGACATCGTTTCATAGCAGGGATTGAATAACTTTTTCCAGCTCATGAACGATGAAAACATTGACAGCCAATCAGAATCCATCTTGCTTTAACGAGATCAAGCATTTAAAGAAGCAGATGACAAGAGTAAACACAACGTTATTTTGTGTTGGTGTGGACGCTATATTTATCCTTGGTCGCTGTGATTTTTCCAAGTGAGACATGTTCCAGGATCAACATCTTTTGTTGATCCCGGAACAACAATCCTGTCTAAAAACCTATCCCTATATCCCTATCCCTAAACCTAACCCTACCCATAACTTCTCCCCAAAATCAGAGGGAAATGATAGATGAATTACACTAATGTGTAAGAGAACGTAACCCTAGTTGTAAGCATAAACTTGACATAAACCCTAAACTTGTCCCTCAAATCTGATTGGTTGATTGGAATGTTGTTCTAGGAACACTTGGTGAAATCACGTTCACCATTTATCCTTATAGTTATCGTTTTATAGTTATGGTTCTTGGTGTGAACGGGCCTTTACTCTCAAATGCTGTAGGCCTACATTAGTGTGTGCTGGAAAGTTAGAATGACATCTGGTAACAATAGACACGCTCTGCGAAGGTATTTTGAGGAAGTCGCACCATCACAAGCTCTAAAAAGAGTGGTTGTTTTGCGCAAGTGGTGCACATGCCTTTCCCTCCAACGCAAGTGTTTGAATCAAAACATGCCCAGTTCAAACCCACACTTACATTCTCCCAATCAATCATGACAGCTTCTCATTTAGCTTTCATCTCCAGAAAACGGCAACACTGCCAGCGGAGGACGCTTCCGCGTGTCGGCCAGGACTCGCACAAAAGGCAGAGGATGCAAATGACCTGTCTTTGCGTGCCTATCTACTAAAGCTGTCTCGCAGCATCTCATTAGAGTGAATTAGGAGAGGGTGTGCGTAAATGTTGGGCCTACCGCTCAATTTCTGGTGAGATGTTGGTTCTCAGGGGTGTGTCTGGCATAAGGGCCCGGTGATCTTGCATGTGGTAAATTGAGCGGTTGTACCCACAAAGATAGAAACAGTGCTCATCACGCTGCCATAGAGAGAACACTCTGGTTGGGTGTCTGGCCAAGGGCGCAAGGCAACAAACAGCTCAACCGCTAAATAGCTGTTCCCATGGTGCATTATTCTGACACAAGGACGCATTATGGAGCGGGGATATAGCCCAGTGCCACGGGGCGTCTGACCTATAGAAACCTATAGAAACATGCCACAACAAATGTAAAATTGAACACATTATTGCATATTTAATGTCCATTTTTCAATGTGTTATACAAATAAAGTATTTGTTACTTTTTATTTTGCCATGATTAGAAAAATTACTATTACAAAATGATTCATTTATTTATTTATCGATTTAATTGTGTTTTATTATTTATTAATTAATTGATATTGATATGTTTATATGTTTTGTCTTTTTTATTAATTCTGTTGGCTATTTTTTATTTATGCTTTATTATTACTGGTATTTATGTATTTTTCAATTGTTATAATTTTTTATGATCAATTATTATTTACATTTATTTATTAATTAATTTGTTTATATTGATATATTTATAATTTATAATAATATTTTTTCTATTTATTAATACATTGTTATAAATCTCTATTATGGTTCATTATTTTCTAATTAGGCTATTAATTTATTGATTTATTTTTATTTATATTATTGTTATTCTTATAAAAAAAATTCAATTATTATAATTCTATATTATGGTTTATAATTTTCTATTGATTTATTTAAATTGTATATACTTTTTTATTATCAAATGATTATAATTTATTTATTTATATATGGATTTTTCTCATAATTGCAACAACAGGGGGCCTCCAGCGACGCTGATTTACCTGGGATGTGCAGGACCGTAATTCGCCCTTGCTTTAACTGTAGGCCTTATGCTGGGAAACAACAATGTTATAGTAAATTGAGTGGAATGCTATCAGTCATTCCCTATGCATACTTAAACATGATGCGTTGGTCCCAAGTCAGGCATTCCTCAGATTATTCTCAACTTTGACAGAAAAGAGCAGTCTCACAGACCCACTTACAGACCAATATCACTCATGCACACGGCCAATAAAGTTTAACATGCAGCACATAAACATCCCACTTGTTAAAACAAAATTTGTTCAGCTCTCTTGCACTCTCTCCATCTCTTACACACACACAATCCTGTCCCACTTTTTCACACATACAAATGTTTCTGACACACACGTGTGCACATTCAAATAAACAATACTAGGTGTGTTGTTTAGTAGGTGACGGCTGATTGTTAAGTGTCAGTGGTTGTGCAAGTGTGCTCTGTGATCCAGTGGCAGGCCTGGTTAACGTTTTAACACAGCTTTCATTCACTTAATCACTGTTAACACCAGTGAGTAGGAGGCATTGTCCTGTTGTTGACTCATTAGGAATTCAGATCAGTTTCTAATAGATGTTAAAGTGCGTATTCACTAGCTAGCTGGCTGCGAGGAGGTAACTGTGACTGCTGAGATAAAGTCTTGCAGTTCACTTCCTCTCTGTCGATCAGAGAGATTGGCTATGTGATGTCTGAAGTGTTTCCAAATCCCTCACTTGAACGTATATCCAAATCAACAAAATTTACATTTTGCTTGTGCGCGTACTGGGCCTCATTCATGAAACACAAGCAGAACAAATTTGTGTGTACATTTTTTTATGTTAATTGAATGTGACTATTTATGTAAGATTGGTTAAAAATTGGTTCTGCTCATGTTGCATGAATGAGGCCCAATATGTCCTCAAGAAAGCGAAAGAGCTGACTTTGGCAAATATAACGAGCCAGTAAACAAACAATAAACATAACAGAGCCAAATGACTTTGGTGTCACATGAGTCAAGGTCAGTGAGTCACAGGGGTCAAATTCGGCAATTATATTTAACAACTTAGCTATTTCGAGCAACTGATTCCCATTGTTTCTCTCCGACATATGGGCAGTGAATTTTATACCACACCGTAACATTAAAAGTGAACTGAAAAACATCCAGGTGCTGTTTTGACCATGATCTGTCCTTTGTCTAGCTCTGCCTATCTCTGTTTTTTGAGGTTATCATAAGTTCATCAAGAGAAACTGGAAGTTAAAGACAATACATTCACCTCAGTAAAGCCAGACTGCTATGAGTTTGACAATTCTAATTAAAAAGCAGCATCTAGAACTGCAGTAATTTCAGGAGAGAGACGAGGAAACAGATGTCAGTCAGCTGTTAGAGTAATTCAAGGTCCTGGGGGGCAGGTTGCGACATGAAAAGGCTTCTGCCAGCTGAGTGCCCGACGAAAAACCACTTTCATCTCAGCGATCAACAACAAACGAGAGACGCCACAAAGTGATAGCAAAAATAATGACAAAACATGACACCATGGGAATGTCTTATAGGCAGTCAGACTGAAGGTGTATATAGTTGTCATGCTTCTTACAAGAAAATATTAATGACTAGTAAAACGGTGTGCAGCAAGATTATGCATGAATGAAGGCCTTATAAAACATAAATTACTCCAAAGTTTCAAAAGAAAAAAAGTCCTTAAAAACACCTGGCATCTATTTCTACTACAACAGAAGGCTATTTAATAAAAATAAAACTAATACAAATACAAAATTAATCGGATATTCAATAAAAAAAGAGGAATAGGATAAATAAAAAACCTGAAAGAAAGAACGTTATTTAAGAACTTTCTTATTAAAGAATTTAACACCACAAAATCGTCCCTTCAAAAAACAAGAACAGGTGAAATTTTTCATGTGTTTACAATAATCTGTAACAAAAACTTAAGTTCTGCTGCATAGCGAAATTAAACATTTATAAAACTAATCAGAAAATTAAAGGAAATTAATCCTAACTTTACAATATCAACCTGGAGGGTGAACGTGATTTCACCACGGACAAGAAGTTCCTGGATCAACATTTTTGTTGGTCCTGGAACAACATTCCAATCAACCAATCAGATTTGAGGGACAAGATTACAGTTTATGTCAAGTTTAGGTTTACAACCAGAGTTATGTGCTTCTACATCAGTCACCTATCATTTCCCTCTGATTTTAGGGATAACTCATGGGTAGGGTTAAGTTTAGGGGTAGGGATAGGGTTAGGAGGACAACATTTTTGGGCAGGAATGTTGTTCTAGGATCGACAAAATATGTTGATCCAGGAACATTGGCAAATGCAATTTTACTTGCCATATGCAATTTTAATACAACTTGGCATAATGACACTATTTTCTTTTTTATATGCTTTACAGCAGAACTGAATTCTGTTTGTATTATTGATCATTATTTTCCTGTTTATCACTGTAAAACTGAAACAGTGCTATAAAGGTGACTTGACACGAGAATTTCACAATAGTTCTGCTTCGTTACAGACACTGTAGATATTTTATTTTAAATTATACCACTATTAATTACATTCATCTAAGAAAAAAAAAATCGAATTTGCTTATTAGAAATGCATGCCACATTATTTCCATTTTATGATGAACGTATGTATTTTATATAATATAAGCCATTAGGTGTCGCTGCGCGCGCAGCCTGCAGTGATTCTGAAGACGAACGCCAATCAGAGTCCATCCAGATTCTCAAGTGTCCGATCCATTCTAACACGAGGAGAGGGAGAGAGAAGGGGAGAAGGGTAAAGGACAAGGGACAACACGGAAGAAGCTGGAAACACCGGGAAAGGTTTACATTTTAAAGAGGAATTTGGACGATTGGGGATCTTTGGAAAGGGGAAATCCCGTAAAGGGAAAGTCAAGATCGGCAAGAGCATCAGACATGAATCCGAGGTGAGTTTATGTTAATGCATGTATCGTGTGAGTTACCTGCGGCGCGTTCAGGTGTGCTAAGTGAGCGCGTGCCAACAAACTTACCTGATAGATTACGATAACTGGCGCTCGTGCATGCAGGCGTGTCTGGACAGCAGGAAAACTTATTGTACTTTTTGGTCGGATTTTCTTTTTTAAATACTACTTAGTATGTATCTTAAAATACATATATACAAAATATCTTAAAATGTTTTCATCCCAAAATTTGACAACAAATAAAACAAAACAAAATACAACTTGCCAACCAGAGTGACTACTATCACATAGCCTACTATCACTTTTAGGCTAAACTACGACATATTTCATTCCGTCTGTATAGCTGTTAGAACAAAACTGATCAATATACATGCTTAAAAATAAAGGTTCTTCAAGAGTTCAAGAAGGAACTCTATCCTGATGAAGAACCCCCTTTTTTTTCCCTTTTTTTAACTGTGTATGGTTTTGTATGAGTTATATTGTTTTTTTTGGAGATTAAAAAAAATATTGTTATTGATGTCACATTATGGGTTCTTAAGACCAGTGGTTTCTGGGTTCTTTAAAGCACCAGTACATGGATGGTTGTCTAAACAACAAGAGATTAACATAAAATGTAACTTAATTCAAAACTTTTTTTGTTAAGAGTGTGTGCAATAAACTGCGATCTGCAATAGGCCATGGCATCTATTACACTGACATTAGACCTGCTAATAAAAAGAATAATCTTTCTTGAGCCTTAATTTTCAGAATAAATAATTAGCCAAATAAATGAAGATGACACATCTATTATTGAAGCTCACACAATTTCCAGTGGTGTAGTTATATCATAGGACTACATTTTTTGTCAGTGTGTTGGGTGATGCAGTCCATGCATAATTTCTGCAGCTTTTCTGTCTAAATATCGGGATCAAATAAATGCCTGTGTAAAAGTGTGTGAGTTAAGACTTATGAATTGTGTCACTATAGATAGTATAGTACTGATGCTACAGATACACCAATAAATTAGCTTACAAATAATTAAACTAATCTTAAATTTGTCCACATAATAATTAAAGATTGAATTTTTCAACTTCAGTGTCAAGGGCATCTAATTGTTTGAGATCAAAAAATGTCTTACCATCTAAGTTCCCGTACAAAAAACTACTATAACACTTTATTTTAAGGTGACGTATTTACACGTTACTGCATTGTACTAACTAGTAATAACAGTAAATTATGCATAATTACAAGTAACTAACCCTAAAGCAAACCAAACCTTAACTGTCACTGTTTAGTAGCCTAAGTACATGTTAAATCAATATTACTCCGCCTACTTATTTGAGTAAGTACAATGGAACTACGTCACCTTAAAATAAAGTGTAACCAAAAGTATTAAGGCAGTACTAAGGCACTTTGATATATAGGCTTTACCATGGTACATATTCCTCAAGGTTCTTCCAAAAATACCATGGTACAGCCATACAATATTAATAACATGATGGTACTTTTTGTTGTGCAACTTTATTAATTTAATACAATTTAAATAAGACATACATTTTTATGCAAAAGTTAATCAGTGTATTTGTGAGTAAACATACAGACAGGGGTGTGAAGTTTCAGTATTTATTTTCCTGAATAACATTATCACGAACTCAATACAGAAGTTATGGCCACCAGGCTATCAGTGTTTAAGTAGTTCACAGTCATAATAACAGCTACTCTATAACGTAAAAATATGTTTGAGATACGATAAAACGCCTGTCTCTTTAAGACGAAGCCTCGATGTGTTGAGAAGTTCAAGTTGGGGTCACTCTAAGTTCCTGCCCTCGATTTTACCTTTTAGTTTTATTGTAGACTGACATCACACGAGGCGCTAAAACACTCACACAGCCCAGAAGCCCATTATCATCTCCAGTCGCGTTATTACATCCATGCAAAAATAGCCAAGGAAATTACAAAACATACAAAAAAACCGAGGAAAACTGATGGAGGAGTACGCACTTATTTTTATAGGAGGAGTGAGTGAGAGAGCGCGAGAGAGAGAGAGCGCGAGAGAGAGAGATAGGAGGAGGAGGGACAGAGAGCAAGAGGGAGGGTGAGCAACACGAAATTCATTGCAATTAATAATAAAAAAGAGTTGGCAGTCGTGCTCGGAAAACTGGCATGGTTTTGGGAGGCTGGCAGTTCAAAGTTGAAACGTCAGAAATGACTCCAAAAGACTGTTGAGATGATCATTAAGGGAGACTTAGATCGGATGGCAGAAGAGATCGGGCATCCAGGTAACGTTCAATGCTCTTAACATTTTAACCATAGCCTCTTCATCAACACTTTATTCATAGTTATACACGATATTATTCCGAGCAACTGATTAAACTGTTTAAATTGTCAGCACTTTTGGAGTTAGATGTAAATGTTTAAAAAAATTAAGACCCGATTGTTTGCCTTTCGGTATTTTGTATTGCACATTTTAGTAGGCTTTTATTAACCCCACGATTATTTTCAGCATGCAAATACTTACTTTTTTGGAGAGATCAAAAGTGTTAAAATATTTTGAAACGTTAAAGTTTTCATTTATTGCCTTGAGAAAGCGAACAAGGGACTTTACAAAGTACAAGTTTAATCGCATTATGAATCCAGAAGTGTTGTGATCGGTGATTGGCGGTGTGATCATCTCTCAGCTCATCCTTAATTGAGAATTCATGGTGTTTCACATGCGAGTGATTTGACTTTAAAGAGAATGATTCGATTTTAAAGACAGCTACACTATGTCTTGCTTAAAGTTTAATCTGAACGTAAATGAACAATTTAAATCCTGCATGTTTTGAGAGTCTTAGATTGTTGATGTCACTTAGGCTAGTTTAGATTAGATTCTCTGTTTAGACTGAACAACATTTCGCAGGTTTATTGACTAGCTCTCAGTAATGTATTTTGTTCAATGAAAACTAAAGGATTTAATGGAGTGATATAGCCTAATTTTATACGGAGTCAAACTAATATTTTTTTAAAGACCATACCCTAATCATAGATGTAAAACTAAGAAATAATTGTATGGCATAAGATATTGTTTATAATACTTTTTCACTTTAATTAACATTTAAAAGTGTAACATGCTCTTAGAGAGAATGAGAATATTCATGCTTGCCTAGATTTTTTTTATTTATTTTCAACTTCTCTAATACACTCTATCCAAGATTTTCTTATGGTAGGTAGCCTACTACCGAACATAAAACCGATATAGGCCTAGATTATGTGATATGTGGTTAGAATATTTCCATCTCATCCCTGACCATAGAGGCCACATATAGGGGATGGTGAGCAAATCCTCCCAGTAGTATTTATGAATGAATATCCAGAGCTGCGTGTGCTGATGGAGCGCGCGAGAGAATATGATCGCAATAAGACAAGCTGTGGAGGAAGAGGAATCTGTAACGCATGATATGCTCTTTTCCAAGCTCCTACCTTCAAAATATATGCAAAATGGTCGATAAATCTCAGTTGTTTTGCTGTTTGACTTTAAACCACTTTAAACAGGCACGATCCTAGACAAACACTCGCTTCTTCGTGCCAAGAGGTTTTGCGCAGGTTTTACCTTCCATTCACAAAACGAGCATGTCTTAGGAAACAGTAAAACTTGAAAAATAAGTTATGGCAAACTCTTTTAAAACATTTAAAACTGACATTAATTAAAAACTAATTTAAAACATTTTTTAATTCTCTTTTTATTTCTTGAGCAGTGTTGGCTATCTGAACTTTAATTAGGCTATTTCAAATTATAGGGCCAACATTCTTTAAATTATGCTTGTCATTTTAATGTATATGTATCCGTATATGTTTTTCTGTTTTATGTGCCATTCCTTTTCCTGAAACAACAACAAACAAACAAACAAACAAACAAAATACAGGCCTATGAATATTTATTGTGTTTCTCATGTTTACAACGTCTATACGCCACTTCAGGAATTTTGAAAGATATGCTTTATGACTGATTGACTGTATGTTCCTTAAAGGCACATTAGACTAATTCTACGGGATAAATCTCTAAGGGAGGACGCTTTTGCGGTAAAAAAAAAAAAAGAAAGAAAAAAAGAAAGAAAGATGACAGACCGAGGGCGGAGAGAGAGAGAGAGTGAGAGAGAGGAAGTCTTAAGAACACGAGCAGACCCCTGCCTCGCCCCTAAACCAGCAAAATGACAACAGAGACAAAACACAGGGCTAATGAATACCAAAGCACCTAAAATATGACCCATGCACTGTCTTTAATCCAGTCCATACCATACCAAATATAGCAAATAGACCAAGCTGTCGCATGATGCGCTGCGCACCCAAACAAGTGACATTTTATTGAGCATCGATAGCGTTTGTATTTATATTCAAATTAAATATTCAAATTAACTTTATTTATTCAGTCAAATGTTTTTGAGATTGACGACCCATTTAGGCTAATGTTTTCTAAAGTTTTGAGCAAAACCACTTTTGTTGAGACGTTTTATAAAAAGGCTTATTCATTTAAATGATTCGATTCTCACATGGAATCATATTCACTCAAATGATCTGATGCATAAAAGTGTGTTTTAAAGACGCGTAATGTAAATCCGCAAGGTCATAGGTTTTGATTGAGAGGAAGTAGGCTGAAGTGTTTACGCGTTAAGTTCAAACAGTCGTTTTAAAACACGTCTTTCATCACTTCCCTTTTAATCTTAACACGTTGAAGGTCTGAAAGGATTTTTATTATGTTTGTTGACAACGCTTGCTGTCTGACTGATTTTCGTTCTTTGTATTTCTCATAAAAACATTCAGGTGAAGGTTTAACCACAGCCCTCTTTCGATTTCCCCCCGTTTCTTTCTTTATTGTTTACATTTTTCCTTCTATTTTGTCATCTTCTTGTGCTTAATAAAAGTTGTTATAAAAGCAGCACGTTCAGGACAGTACGGCACGAAGCGTTGTAAATCATGCGCTCATATCTGCTGCTTTGTCAAACTCTCACAGCTAATGGAAAGACCATGAGCCAAAATGGCTATTCACCTTAAAATACACCTGTCAGCGATGAGACGTGTCCGTGGGCAGCAGGGGAGGAGATGAGTTACACAACGTTAGTGCTTTTATTAAGACAGATGCGGCCTGAGAGGAAATTTTGCGGGTAATGTTTGTTTGGTTGAGGCGCTTCATTGTGGTAACTTTGACTGCAACAGGCAATTGATATAATTTCGTCTCTTTGTTTCTGTGCGTTCGTGAAAGTGTATCCTCTTTTATATTGGCCTAATTACAAATTATGCAATTATATAATCGTTTAAAAAACTATAAATGTCGCGCAGTTAGAAATTAAACGGAACACATGATTTATGAATTAGGAAAATTGTATTGAATAACCTGTAACTCGAGTGTTCAGGCTGACATAAAGGAGGAAGGTAGCCTACAGGTGCACTGCAGACCGAAAATAACCAGCTCCGGCATTATTTCCACAAGACGGAAATGTTCAAAAATAATTTAAAACCATGACTTCTGATTTTAAGCGTTGTTGTTTTTCCCTGATGTGCAAATGTTTTTGGGGACCGGGCTAAATGAATTGTTTTGACACAAAAAATTACACAGATAGGCTAATTGTTTTATAAATATATGTTGTCAGTAATTTATTTTTGTATAAATTTTTTTTTTTTTAATTTTTTTTTTTATAGACGAACTTTAATTCTGTCCATGTATGGTTTCTCTGCCTCACTGTGTCTATTTCTATAGTGGAGATACCAGAATGACAAGCGCGTCCTTGTGCGTCTCTACAGTGCGCAGTTGCTCTTTACTTTAAAGAGAGACAGAGATGCAGCTTTTTGTGCATCACGTTTTACTGTTTTAATTTTAATAAATAGGAATAGTGGAAATTTCTAAATAGTGGATATTTCTTAACAGTAGACTATGTAGCTTTTTTGTACAGGCCTACATGTCAACTGTTTAGTTGGGGTTAGCCTGATGAGGTTACCTTAGCAACAGTTTGAGCTCCTTCCCTCAAGATCAGTATGGGACACTGCAAAAAACAGTATGCTACTAATTTCTTAAAACTTTGTTGTAGTTTTACACACATGCACACACACAGGAAGCGTCCTCATAAACCACATTTACGTTGTAATACCCATGTTATTATACAAATTTGTGTCCTCATAAACCATACAAGAACACACAAATATATACATATATATATTAGTTAATTCCTGAATGTTGTTTAAATGGGTTGTAGGAGATGAATAACCAGAAAATTACTGACAGGAATTTCTTTAAAAGCAAACCACTAACAGTCATTGAATAATTCACACATTGTGTATAACACTGATTTTCTGGCGTTGTGGTTGTGGTTGAATTTATAGGGTAGATTGCGTTGCTGGATTTAAGGGCTAATTAAATGGAAGCTTGTGACTACAAACTACAGTATTCATCTAAGAGGATTATTTTATACAATGAAATAAACAATGAGAGGAGGAACTGATGTTGTGATGACTGTATTTATTTAGCTTCTTGTTTCCCATCAGTGAAACCAGCCCCTGAGGGACCCTAAATATCCGTTTTATCTACAGACTATCCTTACCTTAGCAGGGTTTAAACAATAAACATTACACATTTACCAGAAAATATTATGTTTGCGAATTGTTGCATTCAGCTTAGAATTTAAACTTGCCATTGTTGGTTGAATGTTTATGCAGTAACTTGAAGGAACCCTCTGACAAGTGATATTTTAAAAATGGTTTGATTTGTAAGTCACACTTCTATACAGTATACTATAGCAGAGTGTCCTGTCATGAATTTGCTGCATTTTTTGTCCCTGCTGGTTTATGCCTGCTGTTCATCACACTTGCAAAACCTTCAGTCTGACTTTGTTTAAAACTCCACACACCACCTCTGGAATTCTTTATCAGGAAGACAGCAATATGAAAACATGTTTATACTGGCATTTGTCCTCTGTCTTTTTTCTTTCTTTTTTTGTTAACTACTTCACTGTAAGTTTTAAACATGTGGGTTTGTATCTTGATAATGACAAAACCATTGCAGTCTCACTCGGTCAGCTATAGCTCACTTTTATGGAGTTCTTCTAATGCTTGTTGTATTAAAGGAAAAGCTGAATTGTTTGCCCTCAATTCCCTACCTGAAAGTCTACAAAGATATCAAAGAGTAAATGAAGGACCATATTCAGGCTCAAGAAAATGCACACAAGCTTAAGTGTTCTTTTTCGTATCTTTAAGGGCTGCCAGTCAAGTTTTACAAGGTAGTCTAACACGAACAGATGTGTCAGTAATGTGTGTTATGTTTCAAAAGACAGCTATTAAAAAAAAAAGGGAATAGGCAAGGCATATAATAGACATTTATACCACTGTACTCAAATAAGTAAGCAAAATTCTTTTCCAAATAAGTAAGCAAAAAAAATTCTAAATCTGGTAGTTTATATTTGTCTGCAACAAATTTCTAGCTTCTAATTGTTGCATTTCTCTTCTGTTTCAGGTATTGGTCTGAAGTCGATGCTGGATGCCATGGAAGTCCCAAGTCATGCTAGGCACCTCCTCTTGCAATTGAACACACAACGAACCAAAGGCTTCTTATGTGATGTTATCATTGTGGTGCAGAATGCACTATTCCGTGCTCACAAGAACATCCTGGCAGCCAGTAGCCTCTACCTTAAGTCTCTTGTTGTTCATGACAACCTCATCAATCTGGACCATGAAATGGTCAGTCCAGGTGTGTTTCGAGTCATTCTTGACTATATTTACACAGGACGCTTAAGTGAAGGTGACCCCACCTCACCAACTGAGCCAAATATAGGTGCAGTGCTGGCGGCTGCAAGTTACCTGCAACTGCTGGATCTGGTGACTCTATGCAAGAAGAAGCTGAAGAGGAATGGGAAGTACCATTTACGTCCTAACCCTGGGTTTTTACCTTACAAGATAGACCCCAGTGGCATGGGGGGAAGGCGGTTTCGAATATCTCCCCCTGTCATCCACTCAGTAATGAGCACCTCTCGACCTACACCATTAGAGGACCTGCCCTCCCTCCCACTGCCCCCCCATGGCGGAGAGATTTATGCACCAGCTCACACCCAGGGTCCACCACCATACCCCCCAGCAAAGGCATCCCTGTCGCCACAGTCAGGCCTGCGCTTGGCCCCTACTGACAGGAACTGCTCATCTGTCTATGGCCTTGACTTGTCCAAGAAAAGCCCCCAATCCCAGCATCCTTCTGGTCATCCCCACTTGATCTCCTCACTTCACCCAGAGGAGGAGCCTGAGGGGGAGCTAGACCACAGCACCAGCCCCCTGCTCAGTCCTAACGATGGCTCCAGAAAAACGGAGGCAGCCCATCATGCGGGGTCTCTCACCCCACACCCCTTCCCCCTACCCAATCATCCACTTGCACCCCATCTTCCCCACCTGCACCGTCCTCAGGGCCAAGAACCTTACCCCTGCCCTCCCAGCCCAGAACCCATGGAGGACTCCAGAGAACAAGGTCGAGATGGGTCCAGCATCTATCGGTGGGTGAAGAATGAGCCTTCCAACCCAGAGGATGAAGATGAGGAGGATGAGGAGGATGACAGTGGAGGAATGGGTGAGCAGGATAAAGAGAGACACCACCAGCACATGAACCACCATAAGAATAGCGAGGAAAAGATGAACATGAGCGAACGGGGCTATGACAGGGGGACTTGCGATGATGCAGAGGATGAGAATGGGACCGGCAGCGAGGAGACGGGGAGCAGTGAGGGTCGTCCATCTCCATCTGTTCCAGGTGGAAGATATCACATGCCGTACGAGCCAGAAAGTTTCGGGGATAACTTGTACGTGTGCATCCCTTGCGACAAAGGCTTTCCCAGCTCAGAGCAGCTTAATGCCCATGTGGAAACGCATAATGAGGAAGAGCTAAACAATGGGAGTGAGGTGGACAACAACAGCAGCAAACCCATCAATGCCCATGGACCTACAAGCTTGAACAGCACTAGTGGCCTCCACAGCCCTTTCCTAGACAACAAATCGGCACAAAACCTCCATTCCATTGGACTTGGGGAGATCATACGACCATATCGCTGTTCTTCCTGTGACAAGTCTTATAAAGATCCTGCCACCCTGAGGCAGCATGAAAAAACCCACTGGCTTACACGCCCATACCCCTGTAGCATCTGTGGCAAGAAGTTCACCCAACGTGGTACCATGACACGCCACATGCGCAGCCATTTGGGCCTAAAACCCTTTGCTTGTGACGCCTGCGGCATGCGCTTTACTCGGCAGTACCGTCTGACGGAGCACATGCGCATCCACTCCGGAGAGAAGCCCTATGAGTGCCAGGTGTGCGGTGGCAAGTTTGCACAGCAGCGCAACCTCATCAGTCACATGAAGATGCACAGCAGTGGAGGAGCTGGTGGAGGACTGACTCCTGACGGCAAGCTGAAAATGGACTTCTCCGAGGGGATTTATCCCCTGAGCAAGTACGCAGCTGAGCATTTGGGTCTGAAGCAGGAGAAAACCTCAGACCTTTTTGCAGCATCTCAGCACCTGCTGGCTGACGCCAAGGTCATGGAGAGCCTCTACCCGCTGTCAAAGCTGGCTGTGGAACACCTCGGCCTCACTCACAACAAGATGGACATCCTGAACCCGTCTTTGCCGCCCACTTCCCAGCAGCTCTCGGCAGAGTCCCGCACCATTGACCGCTACTCTCCCAGCTAGAGGGGGGAACCACTAACTATACTTTCTAAAGAGACATCACTGTATACCATTCACAGTATTCAACTCTCACCTCATCTTCATTTGAACCTGCACCTCAAAGAGTGGAGGCCGGAATGTGTTGGCCATAAAAATGCACAAAACTGTTTAATTCTGAACGTGCCTTTCTTTGCAGATTTTGCAGTACGTGCATTTCTTAAAATTACTTTTCTAAAAGGAGGAAACTGCTTTATTTATAATCTGTTTTGACCGTTGGACACTCAGACAATGCAGTATTTATAAAAAAAACAACTTCTTTTTTGTTCAATCACCGAGCCAAACAACCAATTGAAAACCAAAAAGAGATTGTTTTTATTTATTTTTATTTTCCTTTTTTTTTTGTATGATGAAAAGCCAAAGAGAAAATGTCAAATGTTACAAAAGAGAGTTGCAATCGTACCCTAAACCTGTGTACTAAGTATTATTGGTGTATATAGAATGAAAAAGCACATATGAACAATATTCAGGGCTTCTGTCCAGAATGGAGAGTAATCTGGACAAAAGAAAAAGCCAAATCTTGGGGATTTTATAGTAATTGGAGGACTTTTTATAGACTATTTTTCGGAGTACTGGATCACCTGTATCTGATTTTCCAGCTTTGTGAATGGCCCAGTTTTTTTTCCATACTAAAGGGAGCAACTAACTGAAGAGTGTTTGTTCCAGGACTTAGGTAAAGTGATCTAAGCTTTTCTCTGCATTGATGTAGTTATCCCCTTCAGCGTGGAATGATAGTTCACAGAGAGTGACATTTAAAAAAAAATTTTTTTACCTTCAGGTGTATGGTCCCGAGCTATTTAGTGTCTTTGTTCCATTTCCTTTCCTCAAATGCCAAGTGCCTTAAGCTTATTGAAAAAGTAGCAAGTACTGCCCTGTGATCTCACAACTGGAATATCTTTGTGCATATTCCGATCATGATATAACAATCTGTGTCCACGTGTTTCGGTCCATCTGGTGCAACAGACTAAGCATGGGTGGTGCCTTTGAAAAGTCCATATGCTTCAGTTGCATTGCAGTCGACCCCTTTGAAAGATTCTCTGCATGACTAGATGTTTAACGGTCACAGCGAAGGCACTTTTGTGTATATAAACAGTGACATTTTGTAAGTGATTGATTCAGCAACACCTTTAAGACCTTTCCTTATGTGAAATGTTTGAGAGGGCCTCCTCACCCCTATTACAGTGCAGTTAATTTCAGGCTAATGTGATGGCTTTAACCCCGTGGTGCCTCACACACACACACACACGTACGTAGAGCCGTTAATGTGACAACCATCTGAACACGAGGAGCAGGGCTCTCTCTCTCTCTATCTGATACTGTGAGCGCAGATAGCAGCAGCTGGTCCACTCAGGGTAAGCCCTGTGAAATCTCAGATTTTCGAAGACTATCCGCGCTTGTCTTTCCCACTAATGTTAGATTTTATGCCAGTTGACCGGCCCTGTGATCTGATCATACACCCTAATCCCCCAGCTACCGCACTAACATATCATAAGCTACACTTACAACAATCAATCCTTAATTTCTTTCAAGCAACATAAAACACAGTAGCCTTTTAGGGTTGCTTCCTTTATGTCTTACAATTCATCTGCTTTGATTCTAAATAAATTGTTTTACCGTAGATGTAAATGCTCTAATAAGATACGGCACCTGCTGTTTTTTATTCCAAAGACCATATTGACATTTTTGTCTTTTCCTCTGCCAGACCTTAAGTGAAAATTTTCGTTAACCACTAGTTACAATTACAACCTCAGTTGGTGAATGTGAAAACTTAAACCACAAATGCACTGTGAAAGAACTAGTGAATCTTAAAGCTTTAGAGCTTAGTGAATATTGAACATGTAATTTGGGACAAATTACCTGGGCTTTACTCTGTAGAATGTCAGCTATACAAAGTGTTTCTGTTTTCTTTTTTTATATTTTGGTCAGATTGAACTCTCTTAATCAAAGCGAAATGACATTGGTGCTTACCTCAGGACTGAGCCTATCAAAGGGTTGGTGACACAATGCTTTAGCAATAGTTTAACATAAAAACACAAACATATTTGCTGTCTGTGTCTTATACATTATAATTCAAGCACACTTTCTGAAGGGATCTTATTGTTTTTTAAACATGTGGTTATTTCAAAATGCAATTTTTTTTCTTATTCCCCCCTTGAAATGATTATTTGATTTTTGTTTTCTGATTAGCCTATGCAACTGTCTACTATTTTTACATTACAGAATACTGTAGTTACACAATGAAACGGTAAATGACTTAATTACCATAAAAGGCAAATTTGTAAATTAAAAATGATTTCTTGATAAGAATTCTGTATGTTTCTCTGTACACTTGAAGGTACTTAGAGTTATTAAGCACAGTTTGAAACTCACACATGCACTAAAAGAAATGCCAGACAGCAAGTCCGATTACTGTTAACGTTATGCTGTATAAGAAATGTTGTGTGTTTATCAATAATTCGCCGCAATGATAAACACTTGGCCGGGTTGGTAAGGAGGGAAGCATAGTTTCTGAAGTTGATTGACCAATTTGTTCTGGGCGGGCCTGCAGAAACTTTAGCTGACCTTTTTGCCGAGAGGCAGGATTAGACTCCCAGTGAGGTTTTGTATACATGTACTATTAAACCACACGCATGAAACCAGCTTGTTTGGGGCGAGACAGATGCTGAAATTTCCCAACACTCTTAAGTGGACAGCCGAGATCCAGAAATTCCTCTCAACTTAATTTTGCAAAACACATGAAAACAGTCTGGGCACAGAGGTTTGTTTGTATCCAAACGAAACCCAGAGCGTAAACGGAATACAAATCTTCTGACTCGAGGCATAGAACAATATTACAGCTATCATAACAGTTAAAACTTTGACCGCAGACATATTAATACTCGCTGAGGAGATGTGGCAGTCCGTTTGAAGTGGATTTCAGTGGTGGGAAAATAAATCTCACACTCCCCTTCTCCACCATTCATTAGCTCGCTCTCATCGAAAATCTATCGCTCTCTCTTTCCTGCTCCCCGACAGACAAAACAAGAGAAAAAAAGAAAGAAATTTTCCACTTCGGTTCCAAAAGCATAGAGAAAAGAAAACGAAATATTAAGTGCCTCTGCATTCACTGACGGCTCTGGGAATGTAGAGGTGTGTGAGTCGGGGTCAGGGGGCAGGTGAGATGTTTGGTTGTGTTTTTTACGCTCCAGCAATCTGAACCTACTAAAAGTGCTTCTGTTAATGGAACGGTTACAAAGGAGTAAAGTTGAGCTGGGGAAGTGAACTTTTGACTCTGTAGTAGCAGTGAGCAGGATGTTTGGTGTGGTTCTGCTCAAAAGCAGATAGGCAGATGATAATAGAGAGGGACAGAGAAAGCAAAAGACGGTGAGAGAGAACAGAGCAGGACTACAGACATTGTCTATCTATGGAAAAGCAGACTGAAAACCTCCATCCTTGATTTGTGCTCCTCAAAGATGTTTCTTAAAGGGATTCGATACCAGTTTACCCAAATTTACAGCATTTGTGGCGTTGTGCTGATTACAAAAATGTATTTAGACTTGTCGTCCCTACTTTAAAAGAGTCTGGGTTACAGCGAGGCACTTATAATGGAACCGAATGGGGCCAATCCGTAAACATTAAAATGATTCACTGTTTCAAAAGTATAACCCAAAAGACAATGGGTGTTTTAACATGATTTTAATGTGAAAAAAATTGCTTGCCAACTTTGTCCGTAGGATGTTATATCTAGTATTAAAACTTTGTGGCCATGACAGCATAACACACCCTAGGACTGTAAAAAATGATCAGATAATACACAAGTTTTAACAGAAGAAGTGCTTTTATAAAATCAAGTTTAAAAGCACTTCAGAAAGTTTCCCATTTACTTCTACTGCAAGTGCCGTATTGAATCACCATAACCTTATTTTTTAAAAGAAAGGGGACAAATTAAGATGGTTAATCCAAAAATGCTGTTGATTTAGCCTGACTTGTATTGAACCTCGAATAATCATTTGATAATCTTCTCTTCCTTTCGGTTTTTGGTGGTGTTTGGCATCTCTGAGTCATTAACCCTCTGTTCACCCAGCTTGTCCTCATCACGGGCTCTGCGAAGAGAAACAAAACTTGAGATATGGAGTAAAAAATGTGGAACAATACACTCTGAGTCTGACCATGCTTCATAAATGTGTCCAAAGGAAATATTCCTCTCAGTTTCAGGAAACCCCACTCAGTGAGAGCTGAAAACCAAAGCTGCTCATAAAGTATAGAAGGAACCAATATACTCTTTGAATGTTTAAATAGCAAAATCTAAAGTTTTTTTAGTTAGTTAGAAGTTTCTATTGTAGGTTCATCACAAGAATGATTAAATGCATAATTGTCAGTTTTGTGCATATCCTCTCAGAGAGATAATCTTCACAGGTTCAAAGCATTGAGATTCTTAGAAATTCTTATCAATGAACTAGCCTTGCTCACTTCCTTCATATAGCTGGTACTTTTGTCAGTTTTCACCCATCTAGATTTAACATAAATTGTTGATCTTGACTCATATACAGCAGTCTGCAGTGAGTCATGTGGAATCTTCCATGATTGTGGGATGTCTTGGTGTCGGTGGTGTGGCCCACAATGCACCTGTCCATCTGTCTGTTTCATTGTCTCATTGTTTAGAAGAAGGAAAATAGTTCAATAGGGAGTGAGGGTGCTTTGACACATTCATCTGTTTTACATCATCATTTTTGTGGCTTCATATTTGAATCATGACTTCGATCACTCGTCTTTCTCAGTGGTCTTCTCGTTCGCACCACTCCTTCTTCTTCCTCCCACTCAGTCTCCTCCCTTCATTCTCTATACACGTTTCCCAAAATGACCTCGATCCGTCGTTCTCCCTCTCCTATAGCCTGACCCACGATGCTCAGCTCTTGCCCACACCTCTGATGAAGAGGCGCCCAACTGTTTTTCATGCTGAAGAAGACAGTTGTCTAAATGTTTATGTGAATAACTTCTCTTTAAGCCCCGATCGAGTTCCCAAGTGAACTTAAAGGCATGTGTTAATATCCTCCACTAGGCAACGTAAACGATGTAAACCTTATACGGGGTTATTGTCTCTGACTAAATAACTATAAATATATCCCAGAGACGCAGATTAAAGAGGAAGTTTGTGATTAAGGAAACTTGACCATATAAAAGGGAAATGAACTTACTAATGCTGCCCGCACTTGCCAGTAAGGCCAACATGTTTAGGGTTGCACAATTTTGAATGGGTCACACAGATGTTCTTGCCTCCCACTGAATCTGTGGAAATATTAAAATGACATGCTTTTTAAAAAAAGAAAGGTTCTTCAATTATTTTTATAGTTCAATTTAAATGGGTCAATGACGTGATTTTTTGGGGGGGGGGGGGATCTATTGATATTGAAGAATATATAAAAAAACAATGACAGACACATTTCTGACAAGGACTTGAATGCTGTTCAATTAATTTTGTGCTCACAAATGTATTCTACGTGTAAGGAAAATATTTGATTAGCCTACTTTTTTACTTGATAGATACACCCATTTTATATTTTTAGATTTGTCAAATATTTTTTCTTTTCATTTTCCAAGTCTACATTATTTCTCATTGATCCATATACCTAAAGAACCCATTTTTGGTGAAATGGTTCTTTATGTTGGTTCTTTCAGGCATTTTTCATAAGGCAAGCGCAAAGTTCATTGCGAGTCATTTTCTGTCAGTCCTTTGGGACTGATTTTACAAAACAAATCTGTCTTGTGTTCTTGACCTTGTAATGGGCCACTAAACAGCAAGCAGAGAAACATTTCTGAGAGTGTTAAGTTACGTTTTAGTTGTTTTCTCAGAGTGGCACTGAGGCATAAAAGTGATGGCGGATCACATTTCTATTGCAAAGCTTATGCGCGGACTATCACGATACTTTCACCAGGCCCTAAAATTATCACCTCATCTCAGTGTGACAGGAACAGGCTGTCTTTGTGCTGGCAGTGAGGTACCGCAGCTACCAGTGTCTCCTTCTGCATGTTTAGATTGGAACGCAGGCACAGCCGAAACTCTGGAAGCGGAGACCCGAATCAGTGAAAGTCCAGGACACACAATCCTGAGCTCTGTTTGTATTTATCATCCTTGATTAGACATGCTTAAAAATTCTGTACAGCCTAACCAAACATGTAAACAACAGAAAGCGTCAGCAAAACGACTGCCTGATAGGACCGTGCCGCTGTAATCATGCATGACCACACACACTTGCAGCTGGATGGCAGACAGCCCTGTCACTGCTCTCTGTTCCAGATTAGGTCAGATTTAATTAGGCTGCCCTGCTCCTTTTGGAGTGTCGCTTCGAGTTGAAAAAGCCATAAGTAAAACACAGCCAGTGTTACTGACGAGACACAGCAAGAAAGAGACAATCTCTGAGATGGCTACAAGGTTTACACACACACATACAGCGGCTTGTAAGTAGTGTGATGAGGGAAAATAAGTGGGGTGAAGTTGTGATAAAGGGCAGAAAAAAGGGCTAGTACATTAACCAGACACCAACCAAAGACCTTAAACAATTGTAGGCATTTAGAAGTACAAAAAAAAAGTGTGAACAGTGAAAAAGAGGAAAAGGCACAAACTCAACTCAACCACCCAGCTCACTGTGAATGTTCCCATTACTCTCCAGCCAAGTAATACACCAGCATGTCTGTTTTGATATCACTGATCACCATTACTTCTTGTTCTGAACTTGTTTCAAATATAACACAATTTAATATGCCACTTTCAAGTGCTTTTTTTGCAAGATTTACTTGACCAAAAAAAGGCAATAAAAACACATTTGAGCAGTATTTTTGTAAATTGCGTTGTCGATAGTTTTCTTTTTTCCTTATCCTTTTTTTTCTTCCCCTCCAACAAAATGCTTTTACTGAAATGAATGTATTTATTGCATGTCAAATGTTTTATAAGATTTTTTGTATAAAATTAATTTGTGGGGTATTAAAATTGTGTTATTTAGTTCCAAAATCTTAATGAATGACTTTGATTGGGCTTTTAATTGCTTTAAAAGCCATTGTGAAAATGTCATTTTTTTTCCATTTATTATCTGAATCAACTTGGCAATAAAATAACTTTCACTGAATGTTCAAAGATTTGTTTGTTTTTCATATCTATCTATCTATCTATCTATCTATCTATCTATCTATCTATCTATCTATCTATCTATCTATCTATCTATCTATCTATCTATCTATCTATCTATCTATCTATCTATCTATCTATCTATCTATCTATCTAATCTATCTATCTGGTTCACATTTCGGCACTCCACACACTATAAGTAATGTTTATTTTAAAAGGAAAATTGTAACTGAGACATGAATTTACATTTGATTTTGCATCCTCATTTCAGAACACCACTGCACAGCACTGATATAGATTGATATATACTGTTTAATTTAATAATATATTATTAACCAAACTACAGTTCTCTTAATGTTCATTTGGGTCATCAGGCTGTGCTTGTATTGGAGATGAATGATTAAAGCTGAGCGTGAAGGCGGGTCAGATACTCCCATCTGGACTTGAGTGCAGCTAACCAGCTGAGTTTAGTTCAGAAGAAAGACAGGAGAAATTCTGAATGAATCTCATAACTTACAAAAGATCCACATTCTTCATAGCGATTACTATGTCAGCTGGAGTTCATGCAGAATCCCTCCCAGAGCACATCTGAAAACACCTTGAAACCAACAACCTCTTAATCGCACAGACAAACACTTGATCATCTCTCGATTAACATTTCGACAGCGCTGGAGAAAATATTTCCTGGAAATATCAGCAACATAATCACATCCAGCACTCTGCCACGTGTGGCTTATTGAGATGCGGGGGGAAAAAAATAACAGAGTCCAATTTTGAGATCTGTAATGAAGTCACAAAAAGTTTATAAAAACAAGTAGGGGCAGACAGGAGGAGAGGTTCCAGGAGTTTCAACGGAATAAATGTAACTCTTCAGAACTGTGAACTGGGACTCCATCTGTTACAAGTCTGCAGCCAAGACCCTGAACTTTAAGGGCTTCGACGTGTTAAGGCAAATTACAGCAAGCCCTGCGTTTTACTCTGTACACTGATGAATTCAATCTGCATATTTTGAAGACCTCGTCACCTTTGAAACAGGCTGATATCATTTATGTGACTGGCGAAATGGTGACGCTTACATTTACATTAAACACAGATACGTTTCTGATTTTAGTCAGCAGTTTATCTATCATTTCATTTTTTTAAATATTATATTACTCAAACACACAGTTTCCATTTTTATGGGGACTTTACATAGACATAATGGTTTTTATACTGTACAAACTGTATATTCTATTCCCCTACACTAAACATACCGTCATAGAAAACTTTCTGCGTTTTTACATTTTCAAAAAGCATCACTTACTATGATTTATAAGCTGTTTTCCACATGGGAACCAAAAAATGTCCCCACAAGGATTTCAGATATTGGATAAGAGGATCTTGGTTTCCCACATTCTTTACTCATTTTTAACAAGGAGTGACGAGAGTGTGCAGCTCTGATAAAATGCTGATAGTGCCACTCCGAGTGCCCATGCAGGCTGGATTCTTTGGCATAATGCCCTTGCCTCCTGCCGCTGGGTGTCATCGCAGCTCAAATGCCAGAGGTCTGAAGTATCTGGTGTCGTGTGTAATGAGTGGTGCCCCGTGCCCACGTCAGATAATGTCATAGGGCGCAGAGTTCTGGCATGTTTACATCAACATACAAAGTCTGAACATAGCAGTGCACCAACACACAGTAAACAAACCCTAACGGCAGATTCACATGCCTGCAAAAAAAGAGAATCATAGATGAGCTCAACATTCATAATGCATGTCGACAATGGTTTCATCTAAAACTGTCCATTTTGGAAGAAAACAAACATTTATATTTTCAATTAAAAACACATCTGCAGTCTTTGTTTTCTCTCTTATTCCATTGGAGGAAATGTCCAGGGACTTGTGTGGCGGATGAGGGTAAAGGGCACAGGGGCGTATTGTGCTGATGGAATCACATCTCACACAGCAAGAACCTGGGCTGAATAAACTCTGCCAACACAGCATGCTTCACAAAACAGCTGAAAGATGCTGGCAGACAGAGACAGGGTGTGTACATCACACAAACACACTCTGAAACTCTCCTTCAGAAAATGTTGACCGTCAGCCTCAGGAGCTCAAAATTAATATCACTTGATCGCTTATATTTTAAATCATTTTGTTATGATTTTATTTTTATATGATATTTGCTTTTTTTTTTGTAACCGATCCATTAAAGATTAAACTTTGAGACTAAATAAAGTTGATCAATTTAATACAATAAAATAAAATAGAGGGCAGTTTAGCAGAAAATTGAATATGGGGCAAAAAACTAAACCTGCCCAATCTGACCCTGCATTGCTAAAGTAGACTTAAAGTGTTTCTTGTTATGCATTATACATGTGTATGCACTCTGCCCTTACTTGCTCTGAATTAAAATGGAAAAAAAGTGAAATTTGAAGGTGAAATATGGCATTTAACCTCACTCTCATTTTTGGTCCATCCAGCACACACATTAATATACAAATGTAAAACGAGAAAAATCTTGATCTGTAGACGTATCATTTTCAGCTTCAAAAATTCTCTCTGCCCAATCCTTTTCTCACTATTTCCCCCGCATGAGGTGGGAAATTCAGCTCTCCATGTTCGAAAAAAAGGCAACTCTCTGATTGTAATGAATAAGAAGTGCTTTCTACCGCAGACGTTCTCTTAGCCAAGCTGTCACCGAGGGATCGAGGATGAGAATGAGAGGTAATATAAAGTAGGTAGTGGTCTCGGTCTGTTTGAAGTGTGAACATATCCTTAAAGGGTCATCATTAGGTCATCATTAAGGGTGTTTTCACACTTCAAACAGACCGAGACTGCTACCTACTCCCTTAATGAAGACCTAATGATGACATTTTAGGGTGAACTATCCCTTTAAGGGTGTGTTCACACTTGGCATGTTTTTTAGTTTTTTTGCTCTGTTAGTGCGGTTCATTTAGATAAGTGTGAATGCTGCCATCTCAACCCTGGTGCGCAACAAACAAGCGGGCAGAGACCGCTGAAAAGATGGGTCTCGGTCGCTTCCATTTACAATATCATACAATATAATATCATATCAATATCAGTCATACAATATGAATGCAACACAGACCAAAGACATGTAACCAAAAACTGGACAAAATGCGACCCTAAAAAAAGGACAGAATGCTTGAGCATAGCTGTTTTTCTAGTCATAGTCACGGTTCAGAATCTCTATGCCTTTAGGTTCTGTATCTTTAGGTTCCGTGTTAAAATGCCAATGCTAAGTGGACCAGGCCTAATTTTATTTTATTTATTTTTTGGCCCGGAGAGACCAAGAGAACCGACATACAAGCTGTGTGGAAGGCGGAAGCGCACAGTTGCCGTGATGAACAATATCGTTCGTAATTCTCCATCTGAGGCAATAATAGCAGGTAAAAGCTAACAAAACTAACAAAATGAATGAAGAAAATGGCATGTATTTAAGTTGAGGTGTTTTGACTTATTTATTTGTAAATGTATGCTTTTTTCATATTTCATTTGACATTTGAGTAAACAGCACCGATTATTCTATAGATTAGCCTATACTTTTTTTCCACACAGAATGCGCTTTTGCTTTTAAAAACGCGAGATGCAGGGTAGTGGAATAAAAAAACAAAAGGCATGCAAAAATGCATTCTGTATTAACGGCCCCTTATGTTGTTGACTGCATAAAAGCCGTTGGCTTTCTTAAGTAATCATAGCATCTTTAGCAGGCATGTACAACAAAACGGCAGTATGCTTGCAACTTTCATGGCCTAATGTAAATTGGGAGACTACATTGAATATTTGAACTTAAAAACATAGGACCATTTTTACTAAAGAAGGTAAAAAGGTGATTATACAATGTTTATAACTTACAAAAACAGACTCAAACACTTTCCCATTAGGCTAGACATTCATATGTAGATTTGAACATGAAATCTTGATGTTGATCAATATAAATGCATAAACTACTCAAATAAAAAGTCTAGGATCTAAATAAGCATAACCTAGGCATTAGGCTAATCATATGTGCCACACACAGCAACATGTGTGCAATCTATGCTTTTTATTAGAGTAAAGGGTGGGTGTGTGTATGTGTGTGTGAGTGTGTGTGTGTGTGTGAACGTGTGAGGGTGTAAACTTTCAGTGCCACTTCCTGTCTTATGATTGACACACATCTGTGGGTACCTACCCAAACAGAACCACCCATCCTGTGACATTACCAGAGGAGTTGTGTCAAAACAAGTGAGAGAGATCAGCGTTTTTTAACACTCACACGAAAACTTACGAAAACACCTTCACGCTGATATGCAAACACATTTACCTGTATTTGTTTTTACACAGAATTAAAGTTTCAAAAAGAGACTGTAGAAGAGAGAGAATAGTGAAATAGGTAATGCTGTAGCACTGAGATGGTGAAAAAGAGAATTATGATGAAGCGCCTGAGGTCTAAGCTCAATGTAGATTGTACAAGTCCAGACTGTGGAGTACTAAGGGGCCTGAGGCCAGTAAACACAGGGGAGCCCCTGCTTCAGAGTACAGAGCACACACACACACACACACACACACACACACACACACACACACACACACACACACACACACACACACACACACACACACACACACACACACACACACACACACACACACACACACACACACACACACACACACACACACACACACCATTATGACACCACCTTCAGATCTCCTCTGCCATACTGCACATGCCCGGAGGTGAGTGAGACTACCAATGCACTACTGAACAGAGTGAGTGAGTGTTTCAGAATGTACAATAATTTACATCTTAACCATAAAGAATACATAAGCGATATAAAGAATATATAGGTATACTGGGCTGAAGATAGCCTTTGGTACTGTCAGATCAGGTGAGTTTGTGTCCAAACAGGGCGCAGTGATCTCAGAGCGTATGGAGTTACTGATGGGCTATCAGCTCCACTATCACTTTCACTGCCTGTATATCTGTGCTGGAAGGGTGTTGGTGTATCTACAAAGAGATGTGTGAAAGCTCTCGACTTGGGTGTTACATCTTTAGTAACACACTTTTAACAAACACACGCACATCCGTTCGCCACATTACAAGGGCATAGAATAAGGTAGAATGTTGACTTTTTTGGTAATCATACACGGGTGTTAAGAAGAAGAAAGTACGTTTTCAAGTGTCATGTCCTAAGATCTGATCATGAACTTTCAGATCAATTTTGCTATAATGTGTATGTATGTATTTAATAAATTTTTTTACTTACTAACCCAACAAGTTAGCTTTGCAGGCAATTCACGTTGAATGTATGAAAATAAACTGAAAGTGATTGTTTTTTTTGAATAAAAAAATCTACTGATTGTTAAAAGATAATATTAATAATACAATAACATGTAGCCTATATATATATATATATATATATTTTTTTTAAGTTTAAAGTTCTTGGGAAAAAGTGCAACACTCCAAATTTAACATTTCAAAAAACTCGTGCAAGAAGAAAAAAATATTAAAAAGTCTAATAAAAAAGTTCAAATCTATGATAATTTATTTTTTAAGCATCCCAGGGGATTGAAAAGTTTAAAAATCACATGTGTATGATATATTGAACTCCATGTATGAGATCATGAGATTTATGCTATCTCACCAAGATCTGACAAAGATGGGTGCGGCGCTGAAATCTCATGGAGGAGTGCAATGTTCGATAACAGCATATTTTTGCTGTAAATTTCTATTATATTAGTAATTCTGAGACGTGATGAATGTATTCAGGATGATGTGGTGTAGTGTCAGTACAACCGTGGGTAAAATGATTACAGACTATGTGTCTCTTACAAGAACATGTGTCTCTGTGAATATGTATCAAAAAAGGAGTACAGGGAGTGGAGGAGAGATGTGTGTGGTGGAAATGGAGATTAGCACTCACATTAGTAATACTAACTGCCCTGTGTTTTGGTGAATGGTAAACACAGATGACTGAGTTCCACTGTGGGTTCATCCTCAGCATATTAACACAGAGGATGACTGCACAGACACTACAGGGAAGACCTGAACTAGTCTTTCTTTTGCCAATTGTTGTTGATAAGGACAGTAAAGAAAGGACGAGATATTAAATAGGGAAAAAGAAGGGGGAATGGGACACAAGGCCAAAATTGAACACGTGTTTTCTGCACGAGCACTATGTGTCATGGGTCTAGAATATATGTATTAAACACTGAGTATTTTCCTGATTTCATGAAATAAAAATGGCAAATTTGAACCCAAACCTAATGAAAATAGTTAAAATGCCCTCATGCATGTATGTTTATGTGTTCATTATTTTACTCACAACTACATTCAATTGTGTTGTTGACTGGCAGGTTGGCAAGGTTAAGCTGAAGATGACATTGGTTCTCTCAGGCCATGAAGATATCTGAAAGAAAAGCAGAGATATGAGATCAGATACAGGTAGAGCTGTGAACCTAGTGAGGTTTTGTATGGAAATGACTTTTCTGTAATTTCTTCATACATACATTCTGGTATACACAACTTATCTGCACATTTGTACATTATTGTGGACATACTCTTTATGTTTATACTATATTTGCAGGAATAGGTTAATACTTAGGCTATAGAGGTCTATAATTAGTATGAAGGTATACAGAAAGTATCTAATGATATGATGACCTGGGATTTAGTCAATGATATCTAGACATTTCTCCAAAAAAGACTCATAGGTTATAAATTCCATACTATGTACTTCAGCTATCGTCTACCTTACCTGTAGGAGTAAAAATATGTTTATTTAGGCTATCATTTAATTCAAATAACTTTTAAAAAGAAATCAGATCTGTTACACTAATACACTGGGATCGATACACATTCACCTTTTCTCTTCAACCCAAAAGAGACGCTGTAATCTCATGCTTTCTTCTGTGTGAATGACTTTGCCAGCTATGGCTTGATCCCTTCTTTCTCTTTCATTCTCACAAATGTTCTCTCTCACTTCTCTGTTCCCAAGATCACATGTCTGTCTTTTGATCCATGCAACTCAGGAAAAACATCACAATTCACAACAAAGTAATTCTAGATTCAGCGCTTCAGAAGCCTGTTAAGTGACATAACTTAATGTCCCTATCTCTCTCTCTCTCATTAAATCTGAGCGCATGGCTCATTGACATTAAGTGTCTGTGTGTCAGAGAATGGCTGAGAGATGGATAGAAAACATGAGAGTGTGAGGCAGAGATAAGAATAGAGATACGATTCTTCACTTGTAAGGATGAGAAATGTGATTTGGAGTGTGGAATGCTAGTTGCATTATTAAAATGTCTTTAAATTGGAAAGGCCATTGTAACATGGTGAAGTTTAAAGAATTAACTAGTGTTTCTGTAGCTCAAAGAAATAGCGAAACATAGCACATGAAATGGATATTTGTTTATTTGTTTTATAAATACATATGCTAACTGTATATTCTTTATATACATTTTAATAAAATACATTTATTATAAATGTATTATATACAATCTATAAACACATTAAAAAAGTATGTTACAGTATTCAAAAAGTATACAGAATATGAATATAAATGGATTTTCAGGGGTAAATCTCTAGTCTGTTGTCAATTACCATAGAAAATAAAGATGACTCATCCCTCAGTTTGTAAAACATGTCTACAATAATACTTACAATGGCCATGGTTGTTTCAAATGCATAACCATAACACTTGTTTTCACTGAGTGTAATGGTTACCATAATTTTCAGTAGCAATCAACATTAGGCCAAACACTTGGTGGAGTCTAATCTAGAATATTTCTTTAAGACTAAATCCTAGTATTCTTGTTAGTTGATGTGAAATACCTAAACAGTGTATAGGGAAGAGACAGTACATTAGTGTGTGCCCTATATTACATCTACATGTGTCTGTGTGTGTGTGTGTGTGCGCGCTCATCTCTCGCCTCTCTGCCCCAGATTATTGGCAACAGCCCCAATGTCTGTGCTAAAAGTCACGTCGTGAAGAGAGAGAGAGATGTGGAGAAAGAGGGGGAGGTTGAAAGAGGGGGCGTGAGAGGGCACGGGGTGCAAGACACAGGAAGTGGAGAAAGATGAAGAGACCAGAGACAATGAGATGTACAAGGGTGCTGAGGCAGAGGAAAGGAGAGAAGGAAATGCAAGCAGAGAAGAGAGAAGAACAGAGGAGAGAGGGAGAGGAGGAACGTGGGAAGAGCAGGAGGGTCCATGGCATGTGTGTATGTGTGTGCGTCTGGCACTCGCAGGCGGAGAGATAGCTTGGGTCAGGCTGGCCGGACGTGTGTGTTTGTGTTTGGCTGAAGAGGGATGTGAAACCAAGAAAGCCCTACTGGCTAAGCTGAGAGTTGGAACGCAGCCATTGGTGAGATGGACATGAATGCACGAATTATAACGGTCAAGAGCGTCTCCCTCAGAAGCAAACAGATGCGGTGTAAAGTATCAGAGCGACCGGCTAACATCGTTGTGTGGGGTAAAAACATGACGCGGGAATGATAACAGCTGACTGTTTTCGAGCGAGATGCAGGAAAGTCAAAACGCTCAAGGTTACAGCAGAATCCCAAAACAGGATGGGCCCTGCTTAAGTTTAGCCCGCTATCTAGGGGGCTCTTAAGCAGAGATGCCCTCTGTTTGGCACCAGGAAGTAAACAGACGTCTGTCCTGAAATACTGAGGGGGCTCGGTGTGAGTGACTCATCCATGACCTATTTATAAAAATCTAACTTATATTTAATGTGTAATGTGTAATATATATATATATATATATATATATACTTTATTAAATATAATGTATAATGTAAGTGGGGAGAACAAGTATTTGATACACTGCCGATTTTGCAGGTTTTCCTACTTACAAAGCATGTAGAGGTCTGTAATTTGTATCATATGTACACTTCAACTGTGAGAGACGGAATCTAAAACAAAAATCCAGAAAATCACATTGTATGATTTTTAAATAATTAATTAACATTTTATTGCATGACATAAGTATTTGATCACCTACCAACCAGTAAGAATTCCGGCTCTCACAGACCTGTTAGTTTTTCTTTAAGAAGCCCTCCTGTTCTCCACTCATTACCTGTATTAACTGCACCTGTTTGAACTCGTTACCTGTATAAAAGACACCTGTCCACACACTCAATCAAACAGACTCCAACCTCTCCACAATGGCCAAGACCAGAGAGCTGTGTAAGGACATCAGGGATAAAATTGTAGACCTGCACAAGGCTGGGATGGGCTACAGGACAATAGGCAAGCAGCTTGGTGAGAAGGCAACAACTGTTGGCGCAATTATTAGAAAATGGAAGAAGTTCAAGATGACGGTCAATCTCCCTTGGTCTGGGGCACCATGCAAAATCTCACCTCGTGGGGCATCAATGATCATGAGGAAGGTGAGGGATCAGCCCAGAACTACACGGCAGGACCTGGTCAATGACCTGAAGAGAACTGGGACCACAGTCTCAAAGAAAACCATTAGTAACACACTACGCTGTCATGGATTAAAATCCTGCAGCGCACGCAAGGTCCCCCTGCTCAAGCCAGCGCATGTCCAGGCCCGTCTGAAGTTTGCCAATGACCATCTGGATGATCCAGAGGAGGAATGGGAGAAGGTCATGTGGTCTGATGAGACAAAAATAGAGCTTTTTGGTCTAAACTCCACTCGCCGTGTTTGGCGGAAGAAGAAGGATGAGTACAACTCCAAGAACACCATCCCAACCGTGAAGCATGGAGGTGGAAACATCATTCTTTGGGGATGCTTTTCTGCAAAGGGGACAGGACGACTGCACCGTATTGAGGGGAGGATGGATGGGGCCATGTATCGCGAGATCTTGGCCAACAACCTCCTTCCCTCAGTAAGAGCATTGAAGATGGGTTATGGCTGGGTCTTCCAGCATGACAACGACCCGAAACACACAGCCAGGGCAACTAAGGAGTGGCTCCGTAAGAAGCATCTCAAGGTCCTGGAGTGGCTTAGCCAGTCTCCAGACCTGAACCCAATAGAAAATCTTTGGAGGGAGCTGAAAGTCAGTATTGCCCAACGACAGCCCCGAAACCTGAAGGATCTGGAGAGGGTCTGTATGGAGGAATGGGCCAAAATCACTGCAGCAGTGTGTGCAAACCTGGTCAAGAACTACAGGAAATGTATGATCTCTGTAATTGCAAACAAAGGTTTCTGTACCAGATATTAAGTTCTGCTTTTCTGATGTATCAAATACTTATGTCATGCAATAAAATGCAAATTAATTACTTAAAAATCATACAATGTGATTTTCTGGATTTTTGTCACTCACAGTTGAAGAGTACCTATAATAAAAATTACAGACTTCTACATGCTTTGTAAGTGGGAAAACCTGCAAAATCGGCAGTGTATCAAATACTTGTTCTCCCCACTGTATGTTTTATATCGTCACCTTCTTAAAATAATTGCCCAAGTTATTTTTTGAGTCATTAAGTCATCTCCTCATGATGCTGGCCACCTCTGGTAAAATCGACCACATCCTCAGTTCAACAGATCATGCAGTTCTACCCCTGTAGTATAATGGCCTATGTCAAGAGTGTGACTTAGGCCGTTTTATTTTGCCTAGGTCAAAAGACAATGAAACTTAAGCAATTTTACAAGCTTTTTCAAGATGGCAGCTGCATCAAGAAGAACAAAAATCTACTCATCCTCTGAAGTTAGGTTCAGTTTTTTGTGTTTTCTGAGAAACCTGAAAAAATTACTTGGGCAATTATTTTAGGAATGTGAAGATATATATATATTCACTCACTGGCCACTTTATTAGGAACACCTGTTCAACTGCTCGTTAACGCAAACATCTAATCAGCCAATCAAATGGCACCAATATAAAAATGTGTTTAGGCAAGTTCAATCTGAGCATCAGAATGGGGAAGACAGCTGATTTAAGTGACTTTGAACGTGGCGTGGTTGTTGGTGCCAGACGTACTTGTCTGAGTATTTAATAAACTACCGATCTACTGGGATTTTCAACATGAACCATCTCTAGGGTTTACAGAGAATGATCCGGAAAAAAGAAAATATCCAGTGAGTGGCAGTTCTGTGGGTGAAAATGCCTTGTTGATGCCAGAGGTCAGAGGGGAATGGCTAGACTGGTTCGAGCTGATAGTAAAGCAAGAGTAACTTAAATTACCACTCTTTACAACCGAGGTCTGCAGAAGAGCATCTCTGAACACATAACATGTTGAACCTTGAAGCAGATGAGATACAGCAGCAGAAGATACACCGGTGCCACTCCTGTAACCTAAGAACAGGAAAATAAGGCTACAATTCACACTGGCTCACCAAAATAAAACAATAGAAGATTGGAAAAAACGTTGCCGGGTCTGACGAGTTTCGATTTCTGCTGCGACATTCAGATGGTAGGGTCAGAATTTGTCATAAACAACATTAAAGAATGGATCCATCCTGCCTTGTATCAGCGTTTCAGGCTGCTGCTGGTTGTGGCATCGTTTAAATGCCACAGACTACATGAGTGGCATTGTTGACCATGTTTATCCCTTTATGACCACAGTGTACCATCTTCTGATGGTTACTTCCAGCAAGAAAACGCGTCATGTCACAAAGCTCAAATCATCTTAAACTGGTTTGTTGAACATGACATTGAGTTCACTAAACTCAAATGGCCTCCACAGTCACCAGATCTTAGTCCAATAGAGCACCGTTGAGATGTGGTGAAACGGGAGATTCACATCACGGATGTGCAGCCGACAAATTCGCAGCAACTGCGTGATGCTATCATGTCAATATGGACCAAAATCTCTGAGGAATGTTTCCAGTACCTTGTTGAATCTATGCCATGAAGTATTAAGGCAATTCTGAAGGCAAAAGGGGGTCCCAACCTGGTACTAGCAAGATGTACCTAATAAAGTGGCCGGTGAGTTTATATATAACGTTTTTTATGGGGCTTGATGTGAGTGGTTCATCAATGACATATTTATATAAATCCATTACGCTGAACAACATAAACATGGCCCAGTACAGACCACCACTTCCTGCAGGCTGTTGATGGCACATCACAACATCATTTGCTTTCCAAAAACGTCAACCTTTCCTCATGGACCCCCGCCGTCTGAGAATTCTTTCACTCTGAGAGTCACTTCCTGTCCACTTATTCCAGTGCGCAGTGTCCTCGTGGCCAGAGGAGCGCTGAAGTCCCCCTTCCTTACTGCACTCTAGAGAGGCCATCGGTCGAGGAACGGGGAGAAGGAGTCATTATGGCAGGGAACACAGGGGTGCTGCGTTACATGATGAAGGTGTTGCTTCACATTGTTTCCAGTCTGAAAGGCTGGACTGTCACACCCAGGGCAAGGAGGAGCACTAGAAGAGACTAAAATTAGAAAGCAAATACCAAACATTCTTATGAGGACTTGTGTTTCTTCCTGTGATTATGGATAAATGAATGATATAATATGGTATTGCATAATACACTACTGTTCAAAAGTTTGGGGTCAGTAACTTTTATTCAGAAAGGGGAAAAAAAAAGACAGTTAAGACATGTATAATGTTACAAAAGATCTCTATGTCAAATAAATGCTGAACTTTTGAACTTTCTATATATCAAAGAATCCTGAAAAAAATTTCCACAGAAATATTAAAGGGTTAGTTCACCCAGAAATGAAAGAACTGTCATTAATTACTCACCCTCAAGTCATTTCAAACCCGGAAGCCTTAGAATGATTTCTGAAGGATCATGTGACACTGAAGACTGGAGTAATGATGCTGACAATTCAGCTTTGAATTTTGTCATTACATTTTAAAATACATTCAAAACAGTTACTTTAAAATGTAATCATCACGGTTATTATCATTACCTAAAACTAAACCCAACCATTGCTTAAAATAAATATTAACTGAAATAAAATATATAATAAACATAAATAACATTAGGCTATTTCAGCAGGTTGCCAAGGCAAATTTTCGTTTAGTTTAGGTAGGCTACTAAAATAAGTAATTCATATAAATAAAAATGTATACCATTTAGACATAGAAAAAAAGAAAAAAAACTAATAAAAATGTCAAAAACTCACTACAAACTTACTAAAACTTTAAAGCTGCAGTCTGTAACTTTTGTCGCTCTAGCAGTAAATAAATAGAACTACATGCATCTTGCGGAAGAACATTGTAGCCGGAGTTACTTCTCTCTGTTTATGTCTATGATGAGTCCTGCAGGTACTGGGCTACTCCGCTGTGGAACTACCCGTACCAGTCTAAAACATAAAGTCCGAATATAAACACTTATTATAGGTGTACCGTACTGACTCAGGATAAGACAAAAACATGGTATGGAAAATGGATTCATGATGTACTCGCTTATAATATATATTTTTTTACATTTTGAACACAACAAAAGTTACGGACTGCAGCTAAAATTACAGTGAAAAAAAATCTAATTCAAAATATTAACATCAACTATACAACTAATGATACTAAAATAACACTGAATGTAAATATTTCACATTATTACTATTACAGCTTTGCATAAGAGACTCATACAGACTCATGGAATCACACGATTCCAAACTTTTGAACGACAGAAAGAAAGTCATACAGATTTTGAACTGCATGAGGGAGGGTAAATGATGACAGAATTTCCATTTTTGGTTGAACTATCCCTTTAACAAAGCATATGTCAGTAACAAAATGTAGCATATGCTCTGTAAGTTCAGTTGGAAAGAGTTGTATTCGGGAGTCTCAGTTCCGGCAACAGTGAGAGCGCGACCAGGCTGGCAGTGCAAGGGTTAAGTCCTCCAGCACTGGGCCAGAATGTCTTGGCCGTTTCCTGTGGGCTGCCCAACCCTGACCTGCTGGCCCAGGCCCGGCTGCACTCACACGTAGACAGTTGACCCAAGCATCCTGTCAGACAGTGACACCCCCGCGACTCCTCACAAACTTACATAAAAACACACGCATTAAATGTCTCCATGAGTTTCCCTGATATAGACAGCTCCCTGCATGGGATAGCATTGGACTCATCTGATCCGAGGCTAGGGGCAGTATTACACAAATAGCATCAACCATCCACCCACACACCAGGTCAACAAGAAGTCCTTTACCTCTCCTTGGCTACATACGATTGTCTATGCCTCTCTATTTGGGTCTGGACAGGCAGAGTGGGCGCACTTGCTCCTGCACATCCATGGCCATCTGTGTGCGAGCCCAAACGGAAGGTGTCAGGAAGCGAGGCCAGAGTCCAGAGGCCAGAACAATGAAGGTGCACCATTCTATTTTACTGCACAGGACTGACTGTTACCATTTTCCTCTTGAAAGAATGTACATGTGTGTCTATGTGTGTGCGGCGGTCTGGTTTGTCCATCAAGCCTGTGGTCCTGTGTCCCTGTGTTTCCCGGCGGCATGGTGTGCATTGTACGTGTCGAAGGGTGCATCTCGCATGTTGCGTGTGGCGGGACCTGTCGCATTTCCGGCCTTGGCTTGTACTCTGATGTCATGCTTTGTGGGGGGTTTGGGCAAAATGCCGTAAGTGGCGGACAATATATAATGCAATCAAGCTCATTACAACAGGATTAGACTGTAAGAGGGGGTTTATTTAAACACAAAGTGCATGGAGAACTCTAACTTTCACCCTCATAAAATAGCTTTAGAGTACTTCATAGTCTGTCTGTCTGTCTGTCTGTCTATCTATCTATCTATCTATCTATCTATCTATCTATCTATCTATCTATCTATCTATCTATCTATCTATCTATCTATCTATCTATCTATCTATCTATCTATCTATCTATCTATCTATCTATCAACCCTAACGTAAACACACTTACTGTATCTCTTCCCAGTTTCACAATTCTGTGCATTAGGCCTTCAGTGCATAATGTGCAGGGCAGCATGTTTAAGTCTCTGAATCCACTGGCGTGTTTACTGGCTTCACATATTAACACTCCTGTTAAAGCAGCAAGGGGTAGCCTTTGGCTAACAACCATAACAAAGGGGATACCCTCATCTGATGTGCCACATTTTGGCTTTTAGACAACTAAAATATGACTTAATATACTGCCACCAAACTATGGCTGATCAAATCGCAAACATGTTCTGCAATAACAGAGGCCACTTCCAAGTATTCCTCCAAAAAGGCATAAACATTTCACAAACACCTCTTTTACCAAAGAATTTGGACTGGACTTGTTGGTTCAGTCTTTTTTCGTGCTAATAAAACCCTCCACTTTTCACGTCTGCGACCCATATGAGTCGTTCATTTAAGAGTTTACTGTAGCAGACTGTTCCCTTTGATGAATCGGCCCAGATAATATGTTGCAATTACCAGGCCAGGACCAACCTGTGTGAATAAAACATGTCAAGTGTAAATCTAGCTCCGTGTTCTAGATGACACCCGGCCCTGGAGTCGCCCCGTGTGTAATTAGAACCAAATGCTGGGGTGCGCGAGTGGATGCGTGAGTGTTTGCACTCGCCCTCTCTTCTCCATCTCTAATCAGAGAGCCCCTCCAGGATGGAGAGAGAGCTCAGGGGGTGTTCATAAATCAGGACCGGCCTGGAAGGACCTGCACAGGCAAGCAGGAACAACTGTATGGATACGACTATGCCAAGTCTGCATTCTCTGGGATAGGACATGTTCCAGTCCACTGAGATCATGCGATCAGACTTGATTGCAATGACTATTCAGAGAAGGTACAATCTGGTGTCATTGATCCTCTTATTTGGAAGATGAATTGGAAGCCACAGTGACACCTTTCCATTCCATGTGCAAATTTCACTTAAAGACCCTGGGAACAAATTCAGACATCCCCTTGACATCTCTCCATCTTCCTCTCTCTCTGAATGTCTTGATTTTCTTTTATGCTCCATTCTCTGTGGAGCCCCTTTTCTGTTTCAGGCCCTCATCCCCTGTTGGACCTTGCCTCTCCTTCTCTCCCACATCTGGACAGGCAGCTGGGGCTGGCCCGGTTTCAGCGCTGGGGGTGGGGGTGGCCGATTGGAGCAGGAGGGTGGGGGAAAGCTATCCATTGCAAAGCCCAGGGCACTGTAAAAAAAGGGGATAGCTTACAAAAAATAAAGGATTTCACACATACACACACGCAGTGTACAGCCAAAAGTGTGAGTAAAAAAAAAAAAGAAAGTTAAACCAAATCTCTTATGTCTTTCTCAGTCTATTTATCAAAGTGTCTCCCCACACACTATTAAAGTGCATTAAAGAGGGCAGAAAGGAAGTTAGGGAAGGAGAAAAAAAGCGAGTGAGAGAGTGAGAAGCAAGCAAAGCTGGAGAAGGTTTGGTGAGGGCAATGATGATTATAATGTCATAGAAAGTTTCATCTTTGTCCAATGTCCTATCTATCTATCTATCTATCTATCTATCTATCTATCTATCTATCTATCTATCTATCTATCTATCTATCTATCTATCTATCTATCTATCTATCTATCTATCTATCTATCTATCTATCTATCTATCTATCTATCTATCTATGTCTGTCTGTCTGACCTATAAACCAGACCTATATAAAATAAAATTGAATTTCAATTGATTTTAAATCTAGTTCCTCAAAAAAAAAAGTTAATAAAAAAAAAATTAATTACATACTTACATAGCTTAAGTACATAGCTTATTAGTTACCATATGTTTAGTGTTCTCAAATAATTACAGTTTTTCTCAGTCGCTTTGGTGCATTTCTCACATCACTATTTACATTTGCACAACAGTTAATGCAGTTCTAAAAACAATTAGTACAAACTGCAAAACCTAGTTGATAACCTGCAAAAGCGTGTCACTTGCTCAAAATGGATAGCTCATTCCTCAAAAGCAAGTATTTATATGTCAATGAAAGTGTCAGTGTCATCAAGATGAAAAGTCCTGACACCATTGTTTATGAACAAGATAGTCAAATGGCTTTGTCATGTTTTCATTATGACAGTTTACTCTGTAAATGTTTTCCAATGCAAAAAAGTCAGATCTTGGTGACACTAAAATGCTCAAGACAGCACTATATACTATTTGCACAGCCATTTGAAAAATACAGTAAAGTTACACATTACTGTATTTAGTGAGGTAACTGAGTACAAGACACTGAATATGTATGTTTCACATTTTTACTGCATATGCTCTTTGCAATTCTAATTTGTTCACAGCATTGTGCAAAAAATAAATAAATAAATAAATACACCCTTATTTACAACAAACAAACTCCCTTTGGGTAGAGCTGTGCACAACTGTAAACAATATTGCAGTACATATTGGAACTGAACATACAACATACATAGTACTGTTATCATTCAGGCACATCCAGACGTTCCTCATCAGTGAAAGCTGAGATTCACCTGAGAGAAACTGTTCAATTTAGGAGAAATTTTCAGGAAAAAAAAAGATACAAAAAAATTTGTACAATTTGCTTGACAGATTATGACAACTAGTTCAACATTTTTGTATGTAATGACTCAAGCAATGAAATGAGGACTATTAGTTTTATGTGGAATGACTATTCAGCATTAACAAGTATAGTTAATTTTGACTGACATGACATAAGCAAATGATAATGTTTTAAAACAGCAGAGAGTTGTATGAAAGCAATTGATGCATGTCCAAAAGCATTTGCAATTTGTTAGAAGGAAAGAGAAACTGCTACTATGATGTGCACAAATGAATAAATGTTGTGGAGGTTGAACTAACTGTTGTGCAACTGTAAATAGTGATGTGAGAAATGCACCAAAGCGACTGAGAAAAACGGTAATAAACATAAAAATAAGTAAAACCCTGATTTGAATTTACAATTTGCCATGATGTTTGCTACCCCAATTCAAATTTAGGAATTCAATTAGAATTTAAAAGGCATTATTAATCAGTTCTGACTGGCGCACAACCCTAATTTCCACATCTTAAAAGCATATATTTAACTCGAGCGTTTCTTTAAAGCTCAGCAGAGGAAGAGATAGACCGACAGCGTGGGGAAGAAAAATACGAACGTGGAGTAGGTTGGAATAACATACTAGTCTCACGGTCATTGTTTTACATCCTAAGAGGTCTGCTTTATCACCCTTCCGTCTATATGTGTGCTGCATTAATGATGCATGCCCTCTTCTTTACTTTGGAACTATTATTTTGATATAGATGGTTGCCTTGACGTCACAGTTATAAGCGAGTCCAAGTCATTGTGTGGGAAAGTGCAGGATGTGTGCACCGCACTGGCTATAAGTTGCACCTCCCTGTTGTGCCAGGATGACCGTAAAGAGGTCTTTTGTTTCAATTAGCGCTCTGTGGTCCACTTTCTCCATTCTGACAAAAGGTCACGACCTCTGCTGTAGTTCACGCAGGGACAACCCGATCAGACCTCGTCTTGGCCAGCAGACTCTTGGAGCGGGTGGGGAGCTTGCATGAATATGGAAAAGATTTCTCTCACAATTTTGCATTTTCCAACTCATTTTGTGGAACACAGAGACAGAGTGCGAGAATCCTGCACAGTGAGGTCACCGCACTGTCGAACAGGCCCAGGAAGTCAGAGTGGAAGGTGAGGCAGAAGGTTTGCAATGGCATACTAGATACAGCACAGCCTCTCGTACCTTATTGCTTACGTATACTGCATACGCGCTATACTTTGGTTATGGTTATGTGTACGCTAGGCTTCACCCAACGTAATTTGACCATCAGCACAGTACTGCTGAACGTACTTTGAAGAACTGTTCTGTATGTACGACATTTTTATCTCTTAGAACTTCTGGAGAATAATAGCACAGAAACTGGACAAGGATGAATCTTTCTAGTGCGCATGTGTCGACCGCCTGTGTTTGTGCATGCTATCAATATATTTTGAAAGGCTATGTGTTCGACTGTATGCATACGCTAAGCGTAATACTTTGGGCCTTACTGATGAAAATGTTTTTTTTGTTGTTTTTTCATGTATTCTGAATTAAATGACTTTGCTAGCGGGTTTATTAACTCAACCAAATGCATCCCGAGATTTATCAGATATAGTCTGCGTTCACACTCAGTTTTTGTGTTTATTTACTTACAGATGTGAGCCTTGAAATGTCCCATTCCCACAGCAACTTACGGTAGCGTCTCGATTACTGTCTGTATGAATATGCAATGGGACCCGGAGTCAAGCCCGTATTCTCTTATCAGAGACTTAAGTGATATCAAAGATAGCGACGTCCATACAACTGAAAAGTCTTTTCACCTTTGACACGACAAGAGTCCAATCGAGCCAGGAGTTCATCCATCAAATTTTCATTATCTGACAGCAGTGTTTGTATTTGGGTTGAGAGCGGAGCATTTGATTCGCCTGTTGAAAAATGCGGTCACATGACCTCATTGCACTGCATGTGAGGAGTATGTAATTATCTTTAAATGGTTATTTAGCCTTTTAAAATGAAATGTTATGTAATAGAATTTATTACATAAATAATAAATGCTTATTGTGTTAGCATTTAGTAATTTGATCAATTATATAAAAAGAGACTAAGACTTTATTTTAATATCTATAATTATTTTCATTTTATGTGCAATGCATTGTGTAATATATTATTCAATTTAATGTGAGCTGTAATGTAGTTGGTAATTCACTGCAAACAGATTTTCTGCATGCTCAGTATACACTACACTGCTTGAATAGTAAGACTAGTACGCTAGCATGTTATTCTGAACATAGCATATGTTTCTGTGTAACCCGGGGAGAGCGAGAGTGGGTGTGTGCGTGTTTGTGTATAAAGGAGAGGCAGAGAGTGTGCTGTTCGCAGGGCTTGGGAAGGTGAACCCAGGCTTCTTTCAGTACAGGAAGCCCTTGATTAGTGCTAACGAGAACTGCAGGCCGTATTAATGCAACCACACACCTCTCCTTACCTCCTGCCATCTGCAGCACCACCACTCTCTGCCAGACACCATAAGCCCACGCAACAGTCACACACTGCACACACACACACACACACTTCACATTCACCCTACACATGCATATCGCACTGTCCGTCCCACAACAAACCGAAACAAATTACAACACACACTCAGGTATAACATAGACACTTTCATGCACATGATCCATATCTTTCAGAACAAAAGATTCAGGGTCAAACCCACAAAATCCTTTGCATTATGGGCCATATATGATGTCAACCCCCATAGATGAGGTGCCTAACATCATTTGCATCGAGAATAGCCGGATGGGGATCAAAGTATGTGAGAAGATGGAAAAGATGTAGATGGAGAAAAGGTCTGTGACACACACTCACACCCTCTCTCTCTCTCTCTCTCACACACACACACACACACACACACACACACACACACACACACACACACACACACACACACACACACACACACGTTATTAACTATTCCTGCAGATGGTAGAGAGGGGTGTTCTCACACACTGAGACATGGATACCCTCACATATTCTCCTCACTCTCCCACCCACACATCAACATGTGTTTCACATTCAGATAGGCCATGTGGAAATCTCCAGCCACCACACACACACACACACACACACACACACACACACACACACACACACACACACACACACACACACACACACACACACACACACACGTTAATAAAGGATGTTGTGTCAGCTCAGAATTGATGTTTTTACACTGGATGACCACTGCTCTGCCACACACAACTGTACGGCCACAGACTGTAATTATTGAAACACAGAAGTGTATATAAGCAGTCTAAGTCTGAAGGGACTAATCAGGTGAGATTGAAGAGGGTCAGTGTAATCTTACAGGCTGCATTTTAACTGGTTTATCAGTTTCTTGTCACTCATACCTTATTTCAGTTTATGGCTTTTTTGCCATTTTAACAGAAAGAACATGAAGATTAGACTAGATTGCACTAATATATCTATTATTTAATTTTATGAAATATTTCATATTATATGATGTATATAATATACATTATTATATATAAATAATAATGTATACGAATATTTTGTCTAAATAAAAGAAAAAGAAAACAAAAAAGTAATAAATGCTACAATTGATTGATATTTCATATCATGTATAGTATGGGAATTCATATTTATTTTAAGATTTGTTGAAGATTACACAAGTCATGTGTATATGTTTTTAAAGATAAACCTATGAGTGTTAGATGCATATCTAGGCTAATATTGGCCAATTCCTTTAAAGCTGCAGTCCGTAACTTTTTTGTGTTAAAAATTATAAAAAAACAAAAAACAAAAACATAACCAGCCAGTGTTCAAAACTATCTGCTTGCCTTAGCTCGATTAAAATCGGTTAGCTTTTAATAATGATTTTAATTCCAGTGGTACTGGTGGATTTCCGCGGGAAGTTGATAATTCCGCAAATAACTGCAATTGCAGATTTCGAACAGAGATGGCGAAAAAGAGGAAAAGCTATGGACTGCAGCTTTAAAGGGATAGTTCGCCCAAAAATGATATTTAAGCCATGATTTACTCACCCTCAAGCCGTTCGAGATGTATATGTCAATCTTTTTTCAGACGAACACATTTTCAGTTATTTTAGAAAATGTCTTAGATCTTTCAGTGGTTAGAATGTGAAGCAATGGGGTCCAGCTCGTTGAAGTCCGCAAATGAGCATGCATCCTTCACAAAAGTAATCCATCCGGCTCCAGGGGGATAAACGAAGGCCTTCCGAGGGTAATCCGTGCGGTTTTGTCGTAAAAATATACATATTTAAAACTTTATAAACGAAAATAACTGGCTTCCGGTCGCGGTCGACGCGCGTTCACGGAGATGGATGCTGGCATATGACGTAGGACGTAGCGTAGGAAGCGTCGTGACGTAGAACGAACGTAGAGTTTTGTTTTGCTCTGCTCTCTGGCTGCGCTGTCACGTTCGTACTACGTCACGACGCTTCTATCTCCATGAACGCGCGCCGACCGCCACCGGAAGACAGTTATTTTCGTTTATAAAGTTTTAAATATGTATATTTTTACGACAAAACCGCACGGATTACCCTCGGAAGGCCTTCGTTTATCCCCCTGGAGCCGGATGGATTACTTTTGTGAAGGATGCATGCTCATTTGCGGACTTCAACGAGCTGGACCCCATTGCTTCACATTCTAACCACTGAAAGATCTAAGACATTTTCTAAAATAACTGAAAATGTGTTCGTCTGAAAAAAGATTGACATATACATCTCGAACGGCTTGAGGGTGAGTAAATCATGGGCTAAATATCATTTTTGGGCGAACTATCCCTTTAATAAAACAATAAAATAAAATAAACTCTAATATTAGTTGAAAACTGATGTAGTACAGATATATTGTGCAGCCCTAAAACTATTTATTTGCATTATTTTAATCACTAGATTACCCTCTAAACTGATATGAAAGCTTTAGCCTATAAGTTCTGCCAGGAAGACTCATATTACGTCACTTATTACCTTCACATCTAACCAATCGTGTTCTAATACTTGCAGTATTAAAGTTCGGTACTTACACACGTCTGAGTTCGCAGATGCTGACGCCATCAATTACCTCCATCCTCCCCACCACCACCAGGATGGTCCCTGTCCATATCTCCCAGGGGGTCGGCTGCGCCCCTGCCTTCGTCTTCAGGCAGGAAATGCAGAATCCGTTACCCTCGGATTGCGAGTTACAGACGAGGCCTACGCCAAATAACTTTATAAATGCTTGCTGGGCTGTTAATAAATGTATGCTTTGTTACGCTGTTTTGCCTCCCGAGTCTTTCTGATAGAAATGTTTGTAAAGTCAATATGAAATACAAATTGACCAAATTTAATTTGTTCCTGGTCTGCCACTGTTATTCAGAAAAAAAAATTAAGTTTTTTTTAATACCTTGTATGTAATGTAATAACTTACTCTGTCTCAGTCTCTTTTCAATTGACAAGACCTCTTATTTTCCTCTTATAGAGACCACTTTTCACAATGCAAGTCAATTCCGACTAATAAAATCTAGTTTGACCGTATATTTTCCTCACTGAATATATGACATTACATAAGTAAAAGGGTTGTGAAGTCTGTTTCATGTTGACTTTAGGGCCTCGTGGTTGAACTGACTTAGTAACTGATGTAGCTTTTCTGTCCTTGTCGTGCTGTCTAACATCAACAAACATCTTCGTCCAAAAGTCTTCAGTTCAGCATCAGCCGACAACTCCCTGCATCTTGAACAGCTCTGGCATACATTTCTCTATCACTGACAGACTGGACGTGCAAATGTGCTAATGCTATGGGAAATATAGAGTGTAAACGTGTGTGTACTTATCTGTCTCTATGTGTGGTCAGTGCTGCAAACATGTGTCTGATTTAGAATGAGGTCACACGTCTGAGTAAATGAGCGGCTGTTTTCCTATGCGTGCTGTACATAATGCATGACAGGCAGTGTGAAGGCCATAGTATGTGTGTGTGGGCAATGTGGGTGGACGGTGGGCAGATAGCGGTGTGTGTGTGTGTGTGTGTGAGAGAGCCCCTGAGGCGGGCAGACTGAAAGAATGAGCTGTGAGTAATCTGACAGGAGATGAGATGAGGAAACACATGGCATGGAGAGCATTATATCTCTAATTACATAAGAAGAGAAAAAACAGACTGAGTGGAGAGTGAGAGACAATAATAGAGGGGGTCTCACTCTGGTTTATCCAGATGGATAGCTATGAGACCCAGACAGAGTTCTGATGTCACCCCATGTTTTCCCGGCCTGCCCAATAACTCCTGCACTTCCTGTCCCCAGAGCAGTGATGTCACAGGACAGCTGGGGATGTCATGTCCCCCCCCCCCCCCTTCTCTCTCGCTCTCTCTCTGTCTTTCTTCCATTCTTCAATCAGTTCAATTCCTCTGAGACCAGCGACTGTTGCAGAAGCACGTACACACACACACACACACACACACACACACACACACACACACACACACACACACACACACACACACACACACACACACACACACACACACACACACACACACACACTTTGCTTCATTCAAAATTTTATCAAGAATGCCAAGTCGATTGGATTACAATTCCTGAATTGAGTAGTGAAGTAAAAAACAGGATGCCCAATTGTAATTGTAATTTGAATTTAGGATGTCGAATAGGTGTGTACAATGATTAGTTAAATAAACAATAATTAACAATAACATTATTTTTTGTATGAAATGCCCATGAACTTCGTATTTCCAGAAACACAACATAACATTAATTAATGAAATAGCATTGAATTGAAATTAAAAAAGAATGTAATCAAATAGAAATAGAAACATTCATATATGTTAATTCAATTTCATGTTAGAAATTAATTAAAAGGAATGTAATATTAAAACAAATTTTATGGACCAGAGAGTTGATTTCCCAGAGTGCTTTAATTTACATTCAAAACGGAGCCAAAACACCATGATTTAGATGATGAAAACAGAACACCTAAGTAGTGATCAGTTCTGACACATTGTTGGACAAATGAAAATTCCCTGTTGTGTGACTGTTATTCTTTTTTTAATTCATTTAATCAGTACATTTCTTTTCTTGTGCTTCCAGTTAAAATTTCAAGTCAATTTAATTTAAATCCAATTTGTGATTTGAAAGGGGGGCAATTGGGCTTCCATGTTTTATGGGGACTTTCCATACACATCATGATTTGTATACTGTACAAACTATATTCTATCCCCTAACTTTAACCCCCATCAGAATAATCAGAATAATCTGATGTCATCAATCTGGGCATTTCTCTGATGTTCAGTCCATTCTGTCAATGGCAGCCTGACCAAACATCTGTGTTGAGCTTGTGGACACAATTGCTGCAGTGTTTGTCCATACTGTACATACTGTCTCGGCCACACGTTATGAGGCTCATTTTAATGTCTTTCAAATGCTCCCTCAGCTCTAGCATAGAACATGACAAGAGAATTTGAGCCTGTCTCGCTCTGAGTTTGATCGGAAGTGGCATGTTTGCTTTGCTCATTAGAGCTGAGTGACAGTGAACTCCTCACCGCTGGGACTGAGACAAGACCATGAGGGGAAGAATGAGACGAAAAAGAGACTGAAATTAGAAGGAGACTGGCACTGAGACAAAGATGAGTTTTGGATTGAGATAGAGAATGGGCTGACACTGAGACAAAAATTAGGCTTATTCCAGTACATATATAAATGTGTGTTTCTCCTCCTGACTTTGGTCTATACAATTATCTTTCTCCATTGAGACAAAATGAGACCAATACTGAGACTAAAACGAGACTAGCACTGAGATAAAGAAGGTTATACAAAAGTGAGACTGGCAGTGCGACAGATATGAGACAAACAATGAGAAAAAGATGGTGCTAGAACCGAGACCAATACTGAGGCTGAAATGAGACTGGTGGACAGTAACAAAGTACATTTACTTGAGTACTGTACTTAAGTACACTTTTTGAGTATCTGTACTTTACTTGAGTATTATTTTTTTCTGGAAACTTTTTACTTTAACTTCACTAGATTTGAAAGACAAATATCGTACTCTTTACTCCACTACAATTCTGTCAGGTCCTTGAGTAGAAAGTAGTAACGTCAGTCAGGGGATGATTTTGGATTTAGGGGTTGCATTTTGGTTGGAAATGAAAGTCGGGTTGACGTCAGAACCCGACTGATGTTGGTTTCTGACGTCAACCCGATTTTCATTTTCAACCACAATACAACGTCTGTCCAACGTTGGAGATTAATGTCAATCTGGCGTTGGATTCTGACATCATCCTGATTTAAATTTTCAACGTTGGGTTTGGTCTTCTACATGCAAATTTTGTCATTGTTTTGGAGCACACTAGCTTATAGATAACAGTAAGGCTAACATATTCATTATAACTAAAAGCCAAAAAACTTTAAATGGGGCACTATTTGAGGGAACAGCCATTTGCGTGTCCGAAACCATCGTGGACGTTATTGAGTGACTTATTCAATCTCACATTCAATCCCACTACTGGAACTGTGTTCTAGAAATAAATGTGATATTGATATGAGGGTAGGTTGGCATATATTCAGGCATAAGGTACTGTAAGAATTACATACAACAATACAACAATAATAAAACAATGCATTGACATTTACTTTTTACTTTTGATACTTAAGTAATTTTAAAAACGAGTACTTCTGTACTTTTACTTAAGTAACAATCTGTCTTTACAACTTTTACTTGTAACAGTAATATTTGACCAGTAGTATCTTCCACTCAAGTAAGGAAGTTGTGTATTTTGTCCACCTCTGACTAGCACTGACATAAAGATGGTGCTGCACGGCACTGAGACTGTGTGAAACGAAACTGGCACTAAAACAGAAACGATACTAACAATGAGATGATGGTGCTAGCATTGAGACCGAAATGAAAGTAACACTTTGACAGGCATGAGACCTTTCCTGAAGCAGAAATGAGTCAGATGAAACTGGCATCAAGGGGTGACTTTCCGACATAAATGTGACCCTGGAGCCTAAAACCATTCATAAGTCACACGGGTATATTTGTGGCAATAGCCAACAATACATTGTATGGGTCAAAATTATTGATTTTTCTTTTATGCCAAAAATCATTAGGATATTAAGTAAAGATCATGTTCCATGAAGATATTTTGTAAAGTTCCTACCATAAATATAGAAAATATTTATTTTTGTGAGTGAATGCAGCACAATCGCGAACATAAATGGACAACTTTAAAGGAGATTTTCTCAATGTTTAGATTTTTTTTGCACCCTCAGATTCCAGATTTTCATATAGTTGTATCTCGGCCTATCCTAACAAACCATACATCAATGGAAAGCTTATTTATTCAGCTTCCAGATGATGTATAAATCTCAATTTCACAAAATTGACCCATGTGACTGGTTTTGTGGTCCAGGGTCACAAATGGCACTGGACTGGCACTGAGACAGAAATAAGACAGAGATGAGACTCCAACAGAAATGGGGCAGAGATAGAGATGGAACTGAGGAAGAGATGAAACTGGGCCCGAGACAGTGAGATTGACACTAAAACAGGAGTTGAAAAAGAACGAACACCCTCCTGTATCTTACCTCACTGTCATAGAGTCTAAATTACTGACTTGCCAACTTGTTTATTTATAAACAAATTACTCTCATAAACCTGCAACCAGAGAAAGTACAAACCATTGCCCACACTCCTGTTCCTGTCCCGCCTTCCTCACCTCATAATTGTTCAGCAGACCGTGATAAAATAACTAGGAGAGACTCATTAGAAACAGCTGTCCCCTGATCTGATGTTAAACTCCGATATGATTTCCAGCTCCTCGCTCAACTCTCACACTCCCACAACTCCATTCATTCACCATCATCTCTTAGCCACACATAATTCACTCTAAAAACCATTCATTCTCCTGCTGAAAGAATGAGAGAGGTGGGAGGAGAGAGAGCGCTGAGGAGAAAAGGGGTGTGTTTGTCCATGTATGTGTGTGTGTGTGTATTCAAAAGGGAATGAAGGAAAGAAAGTGCAAAGGAGAAGGGTATGGGGTCTGTGCCCCCCACCTACACACACTGTACGTGCAGGGAAGAAGGACACCCCTCGTGGAAAATGAATACACTGATCTCTGTCTCCTCGATCTTCCCCTGCCCTGAACCCACCCTGTCCCCTGCTGGCCACTGTCCTTACCCAAACACACGCTCAGCGACACTTTCTCACACACACACACACACACACACACACACACACACACACACACACACACACACACACACACACACACACACACACACACACACACACACACACACACACACACACACACACACACACACACACACACACACACACACACACACACACACACACACACACACACACACACACACACACACACACACACACACACACACACACACACACACACACACACACACACACACACACGCTGATGCAGGATTGGGTTTCATTAACCACTCCACATCAACACTTCACACACACATACGAAACATACCACAGACTTCTATTGTTTTAATAAATCTCATTAAAATATAAATAAAGCACATTCAATTATAAATTAATGATTAATAAAGCATATAAAATGATTAATCTTAAATAATAACTTAATCCTAAATTAAATTTCCCTATTCCCTCAAAACTTTTTTGAATATATATATATATATATATATGTAGAATACAGGTCAAATGTTTGAGGTCATAATTATGATAAAAAAAAGAAAAAGATTATTAGTTTTATTCAGCAAGGATGCATTCAATTGATCAAAAGTGACATTTATAATTTTACAAAATATATATATTTTTTAACTTTCTATTGATCAAAGATAATAAGCAACACAACTGTTTTCAACGTTGATAATAAGAAGAAATGATTCTTGAGCACCAAATCAGCATATCAGAATGATTTTTGAAGGATCAAAAAACTCAAAATCAATGCAGTACTTCGCAACTTTTCATCGCCCAATCAATTCCTCTTGCATAAAATAGATTCCAATTTGTAAAAAAAAAATTCTAGTTAAATACCCAGTTTCACTTAGAAATATGTCAGAAGCAAAACCGATTACTAATGTCAATTTATGTTGATGACGCACAGCGACTTCCAACACATATATAAATGTGTATTTCTCTTCCTGACTTCCTGTCTATAAAATTCTCTTCCTCCATCTCTTTAAGAGTGGAAGTCAACCAGGTTTTACAGGTGTAGCTGTGGTTGTATAACAGGTATAGGAAATAAATAAAACAATAAAATAAAAGCACAATAAACAGAATATGACAACTATTTGTCTCTCTATTTTTCTTTCTCTCCTCTACCTGATTGTCTGCTTGTTTTCCCTTGCGACTCCCTGCTTCCGTTCCCAGGCTGAGAGGTGGGACTGTGGCCACAGAGCGCATACTTTCCAGTCCTGAAGGCCAGCAGCGGCTCCTCCTGTCCACACAGGCCTGCAAGAAACCAGCTCAGTTCACCAGCAACCTGCAGCAGGCACAGGGGACCTGGAGACATCTACACACACAAACACATGCTCACTTAGGTATTTAAATAAGGACAATGTATAGAGAAATATAATTTTGATTTAAAGCAAATTATGATTGAGTAACTCAGAGTAAACTTTTTTATATTTTATATATGTGACCCATGACCACAAAACCAGTCGCATGGGTCAATTTTGTGAAATTGAGATTTATACATCATCTGGAAGCTGAATAAATACACTTTCCATTGATGTATGGTTTGTTAGGATAGGACAATATTTGGCCGAGAATCTCCTTTAAAGTTGTCCATTTATGTTCGCGATTGTGCTGCATTCACTCAGAAAAATAAATATTTTCTATATTTATGGTAGGAACTTTACAAAATATCTTCATGGAACATGATCTTTACTAATGATTTTTGGCGTAAAAGAAAAATCAATAATTTTGACCCATACAATGTATTGTTGGCTATTGCCACAAATATACCCGTGTGACTTATGACTGGTTTTGTGGTCCAGGGTCACATATTTGTTTTACTCATGTAATTATTTGTTCAAACAATTTTTAAAATAAGATCGATTTTGATCGATCCTATTATAGCTAGGTTCTGGAGCTCAAATCGTCTACCTTTGTAATACCTTTTTGCCTTTGTATGTTTGATTTATGAATTTAATGCGTAACTGCCCTCTGTATAAACCCTGTAAACAACCTAAGAGCCTTGGTCCTCCAGAAAGCACTGCTAATGAGACAGGAGAAGCCAGAGATGACTAAGTTTGTGTGTTTGCGCAGCCTCTGGCGTTCTATTATACGGCTCTGCCAGCTTCCCTGTATTCTGCCAGTGGATTACCACACTGATTATCGACACGGGTCAAACTAAACAATGGCTGGCTGACCGTCGTGTTTCTTCTGTTTTATGTGATGCAAATGTAACAGTAAACCACTCTGATCTCATAATGTTACCCAGGATCCCAATTATCTGCAAAGAGCCAGACCCGTGTGCCACTCCATGCACCAAAGCTCTAAAGCAGCTGTGCGGATCGGGGGAAAAGAGAAAGATGTGTTATCAGCTGCCCTGTGCCGGTGTTGACTGTGGTTATATATTCCTTCAGACCAGAGCTTTGAAATAAACACACAAGGAAACCAGTGCAGTGTAGTCTGGAGAACAAAGATTCTATTTACAGCTGAGATTTTATTTATTTATTTTTTAAACAGATGAGACTGGCACTGGGGCTGAAATAGAGATGAGTTTGAGAAACATGGGACTGAGAAAGAAATGAGACCAAGACAGAGTTAAGGCTGGCATTGAGATAGAGATGATACAGGCAGAAATGAGACAAAGATGGGACTGAGATAGCGATTAGACCAGTGTTATCGTAAAAACTGAAATCAATTTTCATTAACTGATATAAAGGGATAAAAATATAACAAACTTAAAAACTGAAAAATTTATTTCGCTTAACAGACATTTATATATATATATATATATATATATATATATATAATAATATAATATATGGCATATATAAGCCCTCCTGTTTTAAAACTTAGCATTAATTTAGTTTATATATATATATATATATATATATATATATATATATATATATATATATATATATATATATATACACTATATATTATACATTTAAATATGTTCATTAATATATTTTAACGGCAACAAACATTTTTAGTATTAATACATAAATTAGTTAATTAACTCTGGTATCCCTAAAATACTAAAACTAAAATAAAAGACAAATTAATTGAAATGATACTAACAATGATACAGTGGAAACTAAAGTAAAAATAACTAAATTGAAAACAAAACAAAAACAAAAACAAACAAACAAACAAACAAACAAACAAACAAACAAAAACATCACTTAAAAACTAAGATAAAATAAAAATGGCCACAATTTCATTTTAGTTTTTAAATGATGGTATATTATAAAACTTTTACAAAACACCTGCATTAAAATGCCATAGTATTTAATGCTATCAAACATTTTTTAAATTACACGATTATTACTATTATTATAAATTATTACTGGATTAACTTTGGCAGCACTAAAACTTAGGTGACACTTTACAATAAGGTCTCATTTATGCATTAACTAACATGAACTAACCATGAGCAATACATTTGTTACAGTGTTTATTAATCTTTGTTAATGTTAGATAATAAAAATACAGCTGTTCATTGTTAGTTCATGTTTGTTCACAGTGCATTAACTAATGTTAACAAATACAACATTCAGTTGTATTAATGTATTAGTAAATGTTCAAATTAACTAACTAAGATTAATAAATGCTGTAGAAGTATTGTTCATTCTTAGTTCATGTTAACTAAAGTAATTAACTAATGTTAACTAATGAAACCTTATTGTAAAAGTGTTACCAAAACACTATAGAAAAATAGAAAAAGATATTCAAATAAAAAATGTTAAACTATAATAAGACAGTGAAGTACTTGTACTTAATAAGTGGCCCTAGTGTTTCTTAATGATACGAATGTCTGTGATCATGTTGCAGCCCGTTCTCATTCCCAAATCGTCATATACTGACGCTTTCAAAATTTCTTCAATATCTGACGCACAAAGCACCCTTTAGCGTCCATATGAGACGCATAACCCTACCACAGACCTAAACCTACCCATAACCGAAGCGTCACATATTGACGCTAAGAGTGCTTTGTGCGTCGGATATTGAAGAATGTTTGAAAGTGACGATTTGGGTATGAGAATGTGTTGGATGTAAAGACTGAGACCTTGAACATCTTTAGCTCATCTTAGTGTTCCTCCACAGCCATGCAGATTTGATCAGTCATCAGTGGTTCTGTTGCAAGCATGTCTGATGAGAAGGTGCGAGTCATTGTTATTGTACTGGTGCTTCATGGGCTGGTGGGTGCAGTTGGAGTTTGACTCATGGAGGTCAGAGGAAGATGTCAGGTTCTTATTGAATTACGCTGGGAGCGCAGGCAGGGAGAGTATGGGGCCTTCAGACGGGACAGAGGGCTCTCTGTGCCATGCTCTCCAGACAGGAAACTGCCAGTCTCTTTCAGATTAAGCCTGCTTCCTCTCTCCGCTCTCACCTCTCCACGACCCGCAGACCTTGTGACCTTTACTCCGAAGAAGAATGGCACGGGTCCAGCGGGCATAAAAAAAACACACCGACACAAACACACTAAAAACAGTTACATTCTTCCCTTTCGAAGCGATACCTTATTCTGATTCAAAAACAGTATGGGCACTGCTCTGGAATGCATGGTTAAAGCATTCAACAGACAGAGAGAGAGAGAAAGAGAGAGAGAGAGAGAGATTGTGAATTAAAATGTCAATACCCCATCCATATACAGAGAACTCCCCAGATCCCCGCTCACTCTTTCCCTCCCAAACAAATAGTGGCAGTAATTTTTCCCTCTCACTGAGTTTTACGAGCAGTAATGTGAAGCACCTGTAACCACACTGAAGCCAGACCAGTACTGCAGGAGGCTGTCTGTGACCTGAACCCCACATCGCCCTACACACGCATAAACATGCACGTACGTACACAAACACAAAAGACAAACACCAACAAACACAGATATACATGCGCTGCAGGCCATACAGTAGTGGTATAATAACTCTATGTCAGCAGGCCGCCACTACATCCAGAGAAAGAGTATAGTCGTACGGTATGTGAGCATATGACTTGAGTTTGTCCCTTCATCACTAAATTTAAGCTCAATTTGACCATATTTCGATGATTTACAATCACTGGACTGATTCTTCATCTTTAGTTTATCTTTCTTAATTGCTAGTTCAATTAATATTAGCTCTTTTAATTTATTCCTTTTTTGTTTGTTTAAATTTGTTACAGCTTTCTTAGTGAACTCCAAACTGTTATTTCACTCAGTAATATTCAATGTAAATAATAATGATGATGATAATAGTAATACTTTTAACTGACTTGTGAATATTACCTAATTATTTGCAATACTGTTTTTTATTTTAAGTTTTTGTCATGGCAAAAAAGAATACTAAAACTGAAAATTGTATTTGAAAGAGAGCGTAAGAAGACAAAAATGTGCCACTTTTGTGTCTTATTCAATAAATTAATTAAATGATAATGATAAATAGCAATAATGTATTATTATTTGAATATCTAAAAAATATTGTACTATGAATTACTGATATTTCAATGTATTACCGGTACTTAATATTGATTAATTGTAATTTCACTCATTTAAATTAAAGTAATTGTCATTCTTTTTTTGCAAAAACGTGTATTTTTATGTAAACTACTGTAGGCCTGCTAAGCCTTCTTTTGCAAGAGTGCTATTTCAATGGAAAGCAGATTGTAAACAGAATTTTGCTTTATTGTTTGCACCGTTCATTTGCGTTATTTATTTATTTTTTAATGCAAAACGTGAGCTAAAACAGTGCATTTTGGGCAAACAAACGCCACTATCGATGGGTGCAGTTCATTCTTAGTGAATTCTCCCCAGTGAGTAAAAGCAGAATAATAACCAGCTGGTGTGTGGGGACATGACCTAACCTCATGACTTAATAGTGAGAGCACTGGGAGTGCCGTGCTGCCGGTCACAAGGGAGTTGGGCTGAGAGGAGGTCCGAGAAGACACCGCCACAGTCATCACTCTTCACAGCCTCCACCACAGAAGAAACAGTCTTCCTCAGAACCTCTTATCACCTTCATCTGTTATTAGATAGAGAAAATGCACTTCAGCAAATGTCCAATAAGATAACGGCAAAGAATCAGGAAGTTATGGCCGATAACCATCTCCATATGAGTCCAGCATTTCTATGCCGGCTCGTGTGCACATTTGCAATGTTACCTGTGATAACCTGTGTTTGATTTCCAGCTGCGTTTATGAGATCCTGCAATGAAACCAGCTGACCTGGTGTAATGCCAAAAACACAGACATAATAATTATTTACAGGGCTGTGTTTGGCGTAATTGTTTTAGTCAGGGCTATTTCTCTCCATAAATCTGTTGGCCAATATGTTATTTCCTGTGCATTTTTGGACTTTTGTTTCAACAGGAAACGGCAATCGAAATATTTCACAACCCTGCTTTAATGCACACGCAGATGAGTAAATAAAAGCATGTGAAATATCACAGCCCTTATTTGACGAATCATATATCACCCGTGTTAAATGGAGGGTTGGTTTCCTTTCATCTCGCGGTGTGGGTGGACCACTGTCCTATATTAAGACCATATGTAATGCCCAGCACTCTGCCTACAATAAAAACAGTGATCTATTAAGCACCGTGAGAGCTCTTTTAGATTAGGTTTCAGGGTCATGAGTCTTCCATTAGCCATAAGGTTAACTGGGTGTTTGTGTTAGTACCAGTACATAGGTTTAAGCCCACCTTGATCACTCACACACATACATGAGAATATGGAAACATAGGCGGACACGATTTTTTTCCACTACTGAGCTAATGATATTTATTTCTATACACAACATCCAAACATAACCCTCAGAAAAACATTTCTTCATTTAAACATTTATTACGCCATTTTGTAGTTTTATTTCATAGTACTACATTTGGTAGAATATGATTAATTTCTATTAAACTAGAACTTAAATACTTAAAAAAAAAACTAAAAAAACACCATCAATATGCACTATCTTTCAAAAGTGTGCGGTCTGTAAGATTTTTGTAATGTTTTTGAAAGAAGTTTCTTATGTTCACACAGGTTGTGTTTATTTGTACTAAAATGCAGTAAAAAAAAAAGTAATATTGTGAAATATTATTTCAATTTAAAATAAATGTTTTCTATTAATTTTTTTTTTTTTTTTTTAAGTAATTTAATTCCTGTGAGGAATTTTCAGCAGTCATTATTCCAGTCTTCGGTGTTGTATGAAGCTTCAGAAAAATGCTGATTTGGTGCTCAAGAAATATTTTTGTTATTATTATTATCAATGTTGAAAACAATTGTGCTGCTTAATATTTTTGAGGGAAACGTGATTCATATATTTTTTTTTCAGGAGTCTTTCAAAAGAACAGCATTTATTTGAAATTATAAATGTCTTTATTGTCACTTTTGGTAACTATCCTTGCTGAATAAAATCATTAATTTATTTTTGAAGTTAATGTTAACGGTGCTTAGAACATTTAGTTACTGACAAGGTGATCTGTGTGATTTCTAGGCCATAAGGTCTTCTGAATGGTTGCTACTTGCTAGATGATTGGTTACTATTACAAGTCAAAAGAACTACCTAAACTTACATATTCTTGTAACTAGATCTGTGTGGCTTCTTTATGGGATTTGTTTTCCATCTGGCAGAATGTAATAGCACACCTCTCTTCAACAAGCTGCATGATTTGAGGCATCATCAAAGTCCTTTAAGACAAGTTACTTCACTCAACGGCCATATTTCGAAACCCATGGGCAGCTACTTTCAGTCAAGTACACAGCTACGTCTACTTGAATGGGGAAAGACACGAAATTTCAAATCCATATTTACATGCTTTTGAAAAAAAGCCCCAAGCTTAGCAATGATCAATCCTAATCCTGAAGCTTGCCTCAACAATTGCATGAAGAAATATTTACTGCTACAAAGAATGAAAAACGACTCTTTGGATTGAAAATGAGGCACTATAAAAAATGATGACATGAGGTTTTTTGAATTTTTGACATATTTAACAAAAATTAAGCCGTCAGCGCTACTATGTGCAATCAAGGCTTAATTTATTTTTATTCGTGAAACATAACATTTCTCAGAACCTTATCGTAGGATGACCCCAATCCATTTCATGCAAAACTCTTTCTCACAACTAATCTAATGATTTTCCAAGTAATTCCCGTTAATTACCCAAAAGACTTGTGAGTGCACAGACTCACAGACATTTTTGCTCTCTTAATTAAAGCATGCCTGTCGATTGACTTGCCATCTCAGCGAACACACAATTATCATAAAAAACCACTGACCACAGTTATGCTGCTATATTATAACCCAAAACAGACAGGGACCATTAAAGCATAGAATGACAGTAATGGAGCAGGATGGGACGGATACTGTCAGAGAAGCCACTCACTACCAGAACACAGTAGTGTGGGAACCGCAAGATCCGTTGAGGCAGAAATGAAAATGATGGTATACGAAAGGGGAGGGGCACTAATGAAAAGAGCGTTTCACACTTTCATGCATGGTGGAAATCTAGAGTAATAACTGAAGAAGGCTTCATAGAGTCACATGAGGAGGTGGAGTTCTTATATAGCAACCAGTTAACCCACATTTTCTCTGATCGTTTGATTCTGAGTCATCTGCCTCTCACCTGAAAGGAATCTTCCGTCTGTATGTGACCCACCTGAGCCAGGCCCTGGGGTTAGTGAGGGGATATGGCTGTGTCTCCCTCTCCAGGTCACAAAAACTCCTGTCTGATCCATCTCCAGAAAGGAACAAGTTTAGTCAGCCGAGGAAATGCTTGGAGCAGCAGACTTCCTTTGAAATACAAATGAGCAGGTATATTCAAGGTACATTTGCAAGAAACACAAGCATTCATTCACCGGGTGGAAAGCGAGCAGAAGAAATTGACAGGAAAAAAAAGGAAGAAAAACAAATTAGTCATATTAGTGGAAATGCTAATAAATGGAGTCAGTAATTACTATAACATGCTTCGCTCTTATAAAATTTCAAATGGATCCCAGGCCTCCTGTAAAGTGTTTAATATTCGCCGTGAAGCCAGCGATCGGTGTGGGAGGCGCACAAATGCAAATGTGTGGCTGATAATCTCTGAAAGTGATACCCGCACACACCTGTATGCTGTTCAAAAACACTTAAATCACTTTAAAAGGATCTGGATGCTGCTTTGAGGTGAACTGATATGATCTAAATGGGGGAAAAAAGCCAAAGGCTGCAGGCTGTGGGGATGTCCCCACTTTACCCCTCTCTCTGTTCATAAAGCCAGAGTCGTTTAATCAGAGTAGCTGACAGTAATGTATGCCCACCCATGTAGCTGCACACAGTAACACACATGCACTACCAGCCTGGCTGAGGATCACAGTTAACTGTGGTCTGATTTATTACGACCTCCTCTGGTTTTACAGTGATTCCCCTTTATGAATAAACAGTGGGTGGGGCTTGGACCAGAGGGAGAAGAGTGACAGCTCACCCAGGGCAAATGACACGCTCGCTGCCAACAGGCAAACTCATCCTCTCGCTGAGCTCACTGTTCCTCTCTCTAACATACAGTACACACAAATATCTGCGACTGTCACAATTTGCAGTTACAGTAGCACAAAAAAAGTATTCAGCTACACTTACAAGGCTAATTGCTTTAAATGACGCTTTAAATTAAGTTTTAAATTTATGTTTACATTTTATCAGTTCCATGATTTTCCTGGTAATGGAACCCATGAGCTTGGCTTTGCTAGCACCATGCTCTACCATTTGGGCAACAGAAAAGCTCAGGTCAGAATACTTTTTTGGTAGCAATGAATACAAAAAGTAGGTTACACTTTATGTTGATGGTCCCATTAAGACATTCTGTTGACTACAGTAACGTTGCACCTACATGTCATTTAACTCTCATTACAGTTTTAGTTGAGTATTAGTAGATGGTAAGGGTTAGAATAAAGGGTTTGGGTTAGGATTCTATAATAAATTGACATGCAGTTGCAAAGTTACTTATTGTCAGTAGAATGTCTGTTGGGGGACCATCACAATAAAGTGTTGATATGAAGCAGACAGTCTACTAATACGCTTATTAATACTAATAATCATACTTCGAGTCAACATAAAGTATAAATGGCTACCATCAAAATTAAATGTTATCAAAAAGTATCCAGACCTACTATTTCCGGCGAGATTCTTAAGTGTACATCCAATGGACACTTTACTATCCAATGAGGCCACAGGAGAGGATTTGTGAATGGCAGTGAAGTGACGCTGTAGGTGGTCACATGACAACGACAACATGACAAAATATAGAATGTTCAGACTAAATTCATCCAATACACATTCATATAGAACATAAGTTTTTAGTGGTCATGAAGTACCAGATCTTTTTTTTGAGAAAATGTTGGCAGGTTGGTTGTCAATGAGTTGCTATGGAGTTGCTAAGGGATTCCTAGTGGTTTTTAGTGTGTTGCTAAACTCTCAAGTCTCTATGATAATCAGGTGCCTACATATGACTTTAATGGAAAGCTTTCCCTTATGAAAAAGAAGTATACTTCAAGTTAATTTTATGAAGTATACTTAAAGGTATAGCGGAGGATCTTTCCAAATTTTAGATAAGACCCGCCCTCTCCACTTTTTGAAAAGTTTGATTGATTCACCAGAATGATTGACAATTAGGAGGACCAATAGTATAGGTTACCCACCAGGAAGTAAAACATCCTCCGCTATACCTTTAAGTAATGTTCAAGTATATTTTAAGTATACTTTCTGTAGTAAGTATACTAATGTCAATGTTCTAGTATAAACTTGTAAGTGCCCTATTTCAGTACTGCTTCGGACTAAATTTGCCCACCTCAGGATATAAAAAGTAAACGTTTAAGCGTACTATAAGTGTAACAGTAGTAAACTTTAAGGGCACAACTACTTTTTTTAGTTTATTAAAGTACACTTTGAAGTCGGCTAAACTCTCAGTAAACAACTAGTTTAGTAGTTTTATATTGCAAGTATACTTGTAAGTTTTCTTTAAGTGAACATAACATCATATTTATAGTTAACTAATATTTATGTTATTTTTGAACTTTAAGTATACTACTATGTTCCTATTTACGTAGGTATACATTTTTTATACTTAAAATATATTTTAACTGCACTTTAACTAATTTTAAAAACATTTTATCCAATCTTCATGTATCCTTTTTTATCAACACTTGAATGTGGGTAAGTTTAATAATAAAAACACTTTAAACAAAAATCGGAGAAATTAGCATTTTTGTCAAAGACAAATATAAGTTTATAAGACAGTATGTAAAACTATGTGAAAAAAGTGTTTAATAGGCAACTCAATCTAAAGATTAAACACGACTACAAGCCAAGTATACTTAGAATACTTAATTGTACTTTGAAGTATATCTCGATCAAAAGGTACAAGTCGGCCAAATAGATCTTTCTGTCAGCATAAGTCAAGTATACTTAAGTGCATTTTAAGTATATTTCTGAAAAGTACATAAAGTATGTTTCTGAGAAGTATATAAAAAGTAGACTGAAAGTATACTTTCTTATTTTTTAGTTTAAAAGAAGTATACTAATAGCACACTTGAATAAACTTCATTTCAAGGGTTGGGATCTTTTCCTCACCTTTTTGTCATTCATCAAACAAAAATAAATAAACGTAAATCTGACCACACTATTAAGCAGTAAGAAGTAAGTACTCATTCAAAAGAAGTACCTACTCAGAGAATATACGATTTCAGGTGCAGCCATATCTTCGGATTGGCTGTTATTTTAGTTGACGTAACATATTCGCTTTCAGTGTAAACTGACAAACTACTTCCAGATGCTAGCTTGTTGTGTTGCACCTGGATGTGGTTTAAGTGTGGTAAATGTAAGTACAGTATGTCAGAGCTGTGGTGCAGTAGTTAGTACAGGTCATAGGTCTGAGTCTTGCCTGCAACATGTTCTGATACACACTCCTCTTTCCTTTCCATTTCCTATCTCTCAGTTTCCACTGTATCCAGAAAGTCTACAAAACAGAAAAAGTAGGTAATTATGTTCAAAACACAAATGGATCTTATGTCCTAAATGATGTACTATCATGTAAATGTGTATGTGCTGAGGGTTGAAAAGGACCAGAGCAGAGCGATAGAGAGACGGGGGACGGATGGAAAGAGATCTGCAGGCCACTTTATGACTTTTTCTTATGCCCTTTCAGCGGAGAGAGAAAAAAGGTCTCTCCCTCTTCTCTCTTTCACCCTTTTTCAGATTCACATAAAGTCTGAGATATTTGATGATTTATGGGGAGAGGAAGAGAGGAAAAGAAAGAAATGGAGAAAGGGAGGGGGCGCGGTGGCAAGGGGGTTCAAACATGATGCAAACCATTTGGAGGAGAGAGAGGAGGCTGCCAGCACAGCCTGCTCTGTTTAAACTGGGGAGGAAGTGACCGTATATACAGCATGCCAGCAACCTCGCTCTCCCCCCAAACGCGCGCACACACACTATCAGTGCTGAGGTCAGTCACTGGCCATTGGCTGAGGAGTGTGTTTGTTATTGTTATATTGTGTTTCTTTACATCACCACTGAGGCCACCGCCGCCGCTATTATCGTTGTTCTTTTTATTACAATCTATGAGGCTTGGGGGCAAACATGAGGGCAGGGATAAAGGAGCACAAGGGGATCAGGGAAACGTCGAAGAAGAAGATGAGACCGAAAACTACAAGACGGAGCACAAGGGAGGATGAGAGGTCAGCGTTTTCCCTCAACATCCGTCCATGACTTAATCTTATAGAGCTCTGAGACGAAGACCTTCCCAGGGACACGACCGCGCCACGACAGGGGAGGATGAGAGAGAGGAAGAAAAAGGATGTGCAGATTATGGTCCTGTGAGACCCCGGGGCACCAGCCTCTTTGGAGGTCCCCTTTTGTTACAGTGAGATGTAATGAGAAATGATCTGGCAAATATGAGAGATTAAGTGGCAATTGCAAGAATGAATACACTATGCAAAATACCACGACTACAACTTCAAGACTAATAAAAGGTGTTCAGAAAGCATTTTTAGTTTTGAGCAGGAATTTTTCTTACTCCTTCATTTATTTACTTGTTTTCCTAGGAACACAAAATAAAGAACAAAGCAAGTTTTTAGATGACCTGGGTTCAAATCATGTAATTTTTTTTAATGAAATAAATATATGTATTCATTCCGATATTTATTTATCATATATTAATATGTCTTTTATACATAATAACATTATTAAACACTCCATGATCATCCCTTGTCTCTAAACCTAACTCTTCATTGCGCTAAATTGTCGTGGCTAAGCAGTAAGTGCACATGCACCAACATGCACATCAACATATTGAGCCATAGTGCTCATACAAAAGATGCACGTTCAAATCTGACCTGGCCCCGAATCCCGAACCCCTTCCCTCACTCTCTCCCCCAATTTCCTGTGCTTTCTCAGTAAAGTGGCAAAAAGCCCAGAAAATAATAGATTGCTTGCATTATACGGTATATTCACACATACTGTACCTCAATACAGCAGAATAACACATTAAACAATTTTTTTTTTGAAGAAAATGTTGTCAGGTTGGTTATCAGGGCTATGTGGTTGCTATGGTGTTGCTATGTGGTTGCCAATACATTCTTAGTAGTTATTACTGCATTGCTAAGAAGTTTCTGAATGGTTGCTATGACCAAGCAGTTACTCACAGTCAAAAGAGCAAACTCTCAAGTCTCAATGATATTCTGGTGCCTATATATGACTTGGATCCCTACTTTAATGGAAAATTATGTGATTCCCACCCCCCACCTTTTTATCATCCATCAAACTTTTTTTTTTTAAATATGTAAATGTGATTACTTAAAGAGGGAAAACCTTTTTTGTCAGCCAAACCCCACTGACTGAATTTTTTTCTTGAAGTATCTCTTAAAAGTAAAAATTGTAATAACTGAACAAACATTTGCATATTCACAGTTCTCTGATGTTGGTTAATGATCATATGACGTGCAGGCAAACAAAACAAATTTTTTTTAATGTTTAGTGTGCTTTATTTTAATTGTTTTTATTTTAAAATTAATTTAAACATAAATAAATAAATATTAGAATTTTGTCAACAGTTGTGGACACGCTGTCATGAAGTAATAGCACACCTCTCCTCAACAAGCTGAATGATTTGACGTTGGTGCAGGATGAGTTGCATCAAAGTTTAATACTTAGAGTTCAAATCCCAATGAGCCTTAGCAAGCACCACTAACTCAGCCGAATAAGCCGTTAGAGCTTTTGAGCACCTAATGGTAATAGGTGTCGCAGCACATCGACAGGTGAGCCAGCCCTCAGGCTCCTGCTGTGGATATCAACAGAATTAATTGGCATCACTTTTCCGGAAACAGAATAAGATGGGAAAAAATCAATGTCTCAGGGTGCTGATAGCAGGCTCTGGCAGTGGGTCTTGTATAATATGGTGAGACTGGAGTTGGTATGCCTCTCCCATCATACCCCTGGGTGCCCACTCCTTTGCAGAGTCAGCTGGTTTCACTCCACAGCTGGTGGGAACGGGGAGGCTGAGCGAGTGAAGACACGCAGGGCACTTTTCTGGGAGAAAGAGCCTGGCAGAAAAGCACGTAAAGCCCCAGAAAAACAGCTCAAGAATGTTTTATGATATGCAGAGAGTCCCAACAGGCTGGTTGGATGTTGGGCAGAGCCAGATTACAGAGAGGACGTGTGATTGATGGATTGCTCTCCTAGTGAGCTGGCACTCAAGAGAGGGTTAGCCAACCACTCGCACTGCCACATGTACAGAGACTCACTGCCAGATGCACACACACAATCCCAGGTCATATCTCACCACCCACACACACTCTTACTCTCCTGCCTCCCAGGTTTCTGGCAAAGGGAGTCACACTCACATGCTAGAAGGGATGCAGAGGCTTGTATGATTTCACAAGAGCAGCAATCAGAGGAGGTCAGGGTGGCACTGGGGATCCGACATTTGTTCGTGAATCTAGCTGGACTGATCGTGCTGTATATTTTTGATTAACTAAAAAGAACCAGCTCATAAGATTCATTTGTTAGTGAATCAAGCTACACTGATTGCTCTGTGCATTTTTGATTTACTAAATAAAAGAAGCGGCTCATAAGAGTCATTTGTTTGTGAATCGAGCTACACTGGTCGCTCAAGAATCAAAATATCCGGGTCATAAGAGACATTTATTAGTGAACAACTGAGCTACACTGATCGCAATGTAAGTTTTTGATTTGTTTGTGAATCAAGCTACACTGGTCACACTGTGTTTGTTCGTGAATAAAACTACTCGCACTGTAGAGGAGTGATCGGAGGAGGCCAGGGTGGCACTGGGGATCAGTAACAACACGGCAGGATCCATCTGATCCTGTTTAACCACTCTAACATGCACACATGCATCCGAAATACTCATATTTCCAATTTGAAAGTAAGCATCTGGCATGTACGTACAAAAAGTACTTGAACAAATATGAACATCCACACACCTATATGTGTGTGCGACAGAGCGGAGCATCAAGATACATCTGTGCGAAAGCATCTGTTCGAGTACGCGTGCATTGCCGCCTGCATGTGCGTGTGTGAAAACGGCTGTGCGCGATGGATCCCGTGCATGCACGTGTGTGTGTTTGTGTGTGGCTGGGCTTCAAGATTGTGTCGAGGGCGTGTGTAATAAATGTGCCCTAGCGCGAGGGCCCGAAAGATATATCACAGGCGGAGGGAGAGCAGAGAAAGTGCAGCGGGGAGGGAAGGGGGGCAGAGAGAAGGATAGATTGGTGAGGAAAAAAAGTGGGGTTGGGGGGGGGGGGGGGGGTTGACTGGTTTCTCCTGGGTCCTGCTATGTTTCCCATTATGTAAGCCATGGTCACCGGCAGCATGCCAGCAGGCAAAATAAAAGAGTCTCTCTGGCTTGGCACGGCTCGTATTTTCCTATCCTCGGCGCGGGGTCAGAGAGGGGTCAGGCAGCTGGATGGGGCGCTGGGGGGATTGTGGGGTCTGGGCTGGCCTCCAAAACCCAAAAGGCCCAGGGTTCAAGTACCAGCTGAAAGCAATCAGGGGGAAATCTGGGAGTGCCACAGCTGCTCCGCACGGTGCTGCTCTGTGGCTCAACTCTCTCTTCTTCCCTCTTTCATTTTCTCTCTCTCTCTCTATCACTCTCTATTGTTTTTCCCCTTGTCTTGCTCTCCCTCAGCCAACACAAAAGGCAAAAACAGCATACTTTTAACATGAAGCTAGCCGTGTGCATACGTATACAGTATGCTACAATTTGAGTTTGTGTATATGTGTGTGTGCGAGGTCAGGAGGAAGACAAAATGGAAAAGAAAAATAGCACTACAATCTGCATAAACCACAGTGAATGGTACACTGTGTATGTCTGACCACCTATTATGTTTGAGGGGTCTGTGTGCTCGCTGTCAGACACCGTAATAACGTTAATGTCTTCTTATGGGTTTCTGGTGGACAGCAGAAAACATCCACTACTGTGAATTTAATTATAAAAGTGTGTGTCTGGTTGCTTGTAATGACCGAACCTCACTACACTGAAATCAGTAAGATATCCCAATCTGGTTTGATTCCAGTTCATAAGCTCTCAATGTAAATTCTCATTCATTCTGGTATGTTTTCTGTTATTAGACTGATGTCAGTAATATTCATCCTTTTGAACTAAGAGAACCAGCTCAAAAAGAGTAATTTGCTACAGGAATTGGGCTACATTGGTTATGCACAAGATTTCCCCCCAAAACCAGTTCAGTGCAAACGCCACCACTCAGCCGATTCGAAAGATCTCATTAATCATGTCAATCACAGTGCTGATTGCCTACATACTGTACTGCTGACACAAATACTAACCCCCTAACCCTAACCTGTCACAATCAGGTGAATCGAGATACACTGATGATGCTATATCTTTTTCCATCAGCCATTAGTTCATGAATCATGCTACACTGGTTGTTTTTGTACATTTTTGATTCATTAAAAAAGAACCAGCTAATAAGACTCATTTGTTTGTAAATAGAGCTACACTGGTCATGTAAATTTTTGATTCACTAAAAACAACAATTTATAAGAGTCGTTGAATCGCAGAGAAAATGTCAAATGTTTGTTTCTGCATGCAGGCAGTGAGGACACAAAAACGATTCTTGCCATTAATGTCTGTTTCAAGCCGGGCGGGGCCGAGAGCGGTGGGAACGGAGCGAGGCCGCTGGCGCGATTGCTAATGAGCATCACCTGCGCACCACACTGGTCTCGAGTCTCACAGAGGAGCAACGGAAGGATAAAAGGAGGAGTGACTACAGTGAAAGATGAGAGAGGACCAGGCCTGGACTTTATGTTGATGTTTTGCTGCTGCCAACGTTTGCGGAAGGCCAGAGCCTGATGCAGTCCACCATCATGGGGAGGAGCAGGGAATGGGGGACTCTCTCGTCGACTGTCTGATGCCGGAGGAGCCGTCGCCGTTAGAGCGCCGTCCACTGAGGGCCCTTTCCAGCACCACCGCCAGGCATCGTGGAAGAGTTCACCCAGCTGGTGGAGGACTGGATGGCAGTGCATTTGTGGAACCGGATCAAGGTTTTTTTTTCCTCTCTCTTCTCGGGCTCTCCTCATCCTTCCGTCTCCTTTTCTCTCGCCTCGTCTTTCCTTTCCCCCAGGTGCTGCGGCTGCTGTGACCGGGGTAGGGCTTGGGGGTTTGTAGAGCGTAGTCTCGAGGGTACCCTCGGCCTGTGAGGGGGGAGTAAAGAGCGCCACTAGCGCGCCACACCGGTCTCGAGTCTCACGGAGGAGCTCTGGAAGATATAAGGAGGCGTGACGACAGTGAAGGACGAGAGAGGACCAAGCCTGGACTTTATGTTGTTGTTTTGTTTTAATGCAGCAGTTGTCCGTAAGGGGCTGCCGCTTTACTTTCGTTTTGTTGTGTGTTCATTTTGTGATTAAATTTAAATTTACCTTTATCGTTTGCCAGTCCCTGCCTCCTTAGTCCCTGAGCCTTAAACCTCATTACAATGTCTTATCACTTTCCATACACACTGCAAACTCACAATCACAACTCGAAAAAAAAAGAAGTCATAATTCATTTTTAACAAAACTTTAGAAAACCTACAGTTATCTGAAAACCTACAGCAATACAATCCCTGTCAGTGTGAATGCACCTTTAGAAGACCTCTACTTAGTCTAAGCATTTACCCATACGTGACCTCTCTGCTAGCCAACTGGGGTCAATTACACGAGCACCTTCTCACAAACACCTTTCACTCATCATTAACTCACACTCTCAGCATTGAGGGTTGACAGTGAGCGATGTTTAAACCTCAGGGTTGCCATGACCTCTAAAAGAGTGCAGCATGTTAACCCCACTGTAGGACAGAAGAGCCTGTGACCTGACACGGAAAGTGACCACAGCAGCGCTGAGTGGAGTGAAAGTGAGTGGGCCATGACAGAGTGCACATGCAATGAATCCCGAAGCGTATCCACATAGTAATTTAGCGGAGACAGACGCAAGGTCGAGCAAGCAGCCAGGCAGACGGCATCTCCCCACACACATTAAGAGAGAACGAGAGAGAGAGGGTAACCACTGTTATCAAGAATTATTAACAAAATACTCAATACTAATAATAAAGTTTGGTGGAATAACAATACCTCATAGTTGTACACTTTTTAGTTTGACAGGACAGTACGCATAAAATAGTGCAAATTGGAATGCAATCAGCACCATTGTATACACAAACTAAACTATACAGAAATACCTGTGATAAAAAATCTCATATAAACAATTCAGAGTTGAGTTATTTAGTAACATTTATTAAACGCATGTACAAAACCGTATCAAAATCAGATTTGATCTTAAATTTCAAAGATCCTATGAAAATTTAAAGGTTGAGCTGTATAGATAATCCGGCAGACGATGTGTGATGCAGAATGAACGATCAAGAATAACTTAAATAAACACAGAAGAGAACATAACCACCATAATGTTAACGCGAGACAATGAACAGAAGGAACAGAGGGCTTAAATACACAGAGGAAGATCATGAACGGAACAGGGAACGGGTGAGAACTAATTAGAAACCCAACTCAAACAACTCACAGGCAAAACATTGACAAGGAAAACCAGGACTTAAAACTAAACAGTTCCCAAAAGCATCGTTAGCCAACAATAGTTTTCTGTCCATTTCTGTCGTTATCAACATAGCTCAATGAGTCAGTGTTTCTTGAAACCACAGTTCCAATGAACATTCTCAAACAGCATCGCAAAGTTGTGTGGTTGGAACGACAGCTATGCTTTAGAAGCATAGTTTCTTGTTTACATGACAATCCCTGAGCAAAATGCTAGATTTTGTTTTAGTTTTTTTGTGCAAAACAGGCAAGTTAACAATCAGTATAATCTATATCTTTTATTTCGAATATATACGTTTTGTCTTTTAGTTTGTCAAGAGATTTAAAGCACTGTTTTTGCCGAGTGCGCATGTGCGTACGACGTACGTGCTCTAGTACGTAAGAAAGAGAATACGATTGAATTTGGAAATAAAGCAAAATAACTAAGAAAAATTTGAATTAGTCGTCCTCAGATGCCATGTCGGTAATTTATAGCAAAAAATCTGCCATTAATTTGATCTCAAACGTATTCATGAAAAGAAGTTATTACTTCAACATCTGCGTGACATCCTTACATCCTGCGTGACATCCTTTGTTGAACGACAAATTTGCGAAAATATGGTTTTGGGAAACAGTTGTGACTAGCTAATTGATTTCTTCAATAACACAGCGTAAGCAGTGAGGTATATTGCTGTATGGGAAATGCAACCCAGAACAAGACAATGAAAATAAACATGACTGTGACAGCTAAAAGCAAGAAACAAAATTGGGTTGCCTGAATTACTAATTAAATATTCAATGTAAGCAAGCCTTGTATAATTAGATTGGTTTCGGGTTAACTGATCAGACGTGTTTCTTATAGGTTGTTTATATAAGACACATTCTTGCTTTCAAAAACAGCTGGATGGAGTGCAAGGGAACAAAACAGAATGCAGAGGTTCTGGCTGAACTGTTTTTAATTTCTTATGCGGTCTTAAAAACGTAATTTCTTGAGCAGCAAATCAGCATATTAGAATGATTCCTGAAGGATTATGTGACACTGAAGACTGGAGAAATGGCTGCTGAAAATGTAGCTTTGCCATCACAGGAATAAATTAAAATATTTTTTAAATATAAAACAGTTATCTTAAATTGATAATATTCCACAACATTACTGATTAATCTCTCTCCCAAGAACAAGGGGAAGGGAAGATGCGCGTGAGAGGAAGATGGGAACGAGACAGTGAAAGAGAGGGAGCGATATGCTAGTTATCAAGAGGATGAGAGAGTGGGGTAGAAAAAACAAAGGAAGTCATATAGACAGGGCCAGAGAGAAGCAGACACAAAGGGGCTGAGGTGACACACACACACACACACACACACACACACACACACACACACACACACACACACACACACACACACACACACACACACAGTCTGTATTCTCAGTATATATCTGCATTGTGGGTGTGAACGTGTCAGGCTGGCAACAATGCGGGCCAGGCTGAAGCAGGAAGTGTGTTGGGGATAAGGCAGCCATGTGGCAGGATGTTATGGACTTCTAATTAGAGCAATTCATCTGTCAGCGATGTTAAGCTTTCACTGGCTGCCCTAGCAGACCCTCGACACTCCTGCACTCCTGCACTGACCACACGCTCCACAGCTGCTGTTACACCTATCACAGCCTGTGACTAATACACTCAATCAGTGTGCAAATTACACAACGGCTTTCAGGGGGGTCGGCTTTTGCTGTAATTTTGGGGTGCAACCTGTTGAGGTTGTCTTTGGCGCTTTTAGTGCAGTTAGCCAAACGTCAACTATCTGTAGTTTTTAAAGAAAACACTAAGGGGTGAATTAGCTAAACAGCTTTTCTACTTTTCATGTAAAACGTGTCTTATTTATTTGCTACTCACAATCTAGTTTAAACAGGTGCTAACTGCACTGAAATTAAAGGGATAGTTCACTTTGAAATTAAATTTTGGTATGTTTTAGCTTACCTCAAGGGCATCCAAGATGTAGGTGTCTTTTTTTCCGCAGTAGTTTCAATTTTGATATTTTTAGGTCAAACCGTTCTTGTCTGTCAGTCATATAATGCAGGTCGATGGACACCACCTCAAAGAGCATGCACAGAGTCCAAATTAAAACAATTCCCCGTTGTCCAAATTAAACAATTCCCCATCGTAAATTATAGATATATACAATAGATGTCGCCTTGGCTACGGTTTCGTTCCAATGAACTGCCGTAGCCAAGGCGACTTCTATTGTATATATCTATACCCACCCGCGCTCTCAGATCACTTGGACGTGGCTGTGTACAAGAGGTAAAAAATATAAATACTGTTCGTTTTCTCACACAAACCGCTCGTTTCGTGTCTTAGGCCATCAATGTGTACTTACGATGGGGAATTGTTTAATTTGGACGACGGGGAATTGTTTTAATTTGGACTCTGTGCATGCTCTTTGAGGTGGTGACCATCGACCTGCATTATATGACTGACAGACAAGAACGGTTTGACCTAAAAATATCAAAATTGAAACTACTGCGGAAAAAAAGACACCTACATCTTGGATGCCCTTGAGGTAAGCTAAAACATACCAAAATTTAATTTCAAAGTGAACTATCCCTTTAAATGCATGACTATTAAACAGGCCCCTTTTTACCACAAGGTGAAAATACACACTCTGACACACTTAGTGGTTACTGAAGTATTATCTTATCTATACATTTTATCTACCGTTCAAATTGGGGTCAGTAAGAGTAAAAAAATAAATAAAAGAAGAAGTTAATACTTTGATTCAGGAACATCAAAAGTGACAGTAAAGACATCTTAGAATGTTACAAAAGTTTTCAAATAAATGCTGTTCTTTTGAAGTTTCTATTAATCAAAGAATCCGGAAAAAATGCATCACTGTTTCCATAAAAATATGAACTGTTTTCAACATTTATTATAGGCCTATTAAGAAATGTTTATTGTGCTCCAAATTAGTGTTTTGAAATGATTTCTGAAGGGTCAAGTGACAGGAGTATGGGTTATTTTGAATTGTAATGATCTCACACAATATTGCTGCATCCTGTATTTTTTATCAAAGCAGTCTTGTCTCAAACTTTTGAACGGTAGTGTACAAAAAAAGAGCAATTTTAAAACCACTATACATTTTGTTTTGACTTCCTTAAGGCGGTTCAAGTCTTAATTTGGCGGGACGAGACCCCAAAACCCCTCCATAATTCTCTGCCTACACTGTGATCATTACATATGCTCACGTAAGCACATAAAGCACTGTGTGTAAAGCTTTGTATTTATCATGTTCCAGCACACTTTGCTTGAGTTAAAAAGGCTCTGACAGGTATTGTTCCTTACACACACATTGTATTCACATTCATTCAATGCTTGAATGGCATTTTAATCAGACGCCATGTTGTTGGAACTCAAAGCAGTAAATGTGTTTGTTGTAATCATTCACTTATCGATCAATGTCACGTACTGATTTCAAGACTCTTTCTCTCTCTCTCTCTGGAGTTGACCGAGGAGCTTCCATTACTAAACACTCTCTTTTCCCTCCAAACAGCATGCCAAGCCATTGCTTTACACACATGATAAACCAGACAATCGTATCAAACACATAAACATATGATCTGGGATGTGTGTGATTGTGTACAATGATATATGCTGACATGTGTGTATTGGTTTCTCTGAGTACTACGTATGTGGGTTTAAATAGCCAAACTTATATATATATATATATACATTTTATATAGAAAAAAAGGTTACACTTTACTTTAAGGTGATGTAGTTACATTGTACTTACTCTAAATCCTGAGTAATATTAATTAACTACATGTACTTACCGTTAGGGTTTGGTTTAGGGTTAGTTGCTTGTAAGTATGCATCAATTACTGTTATTAATATAGCAAGAACATGTAGTAATGTGTAATAACGTCACCTTAAAATAAAATGTTACTAAAAAATAAATTCTAAGCTAAAAAAGACAAATAAATATTTTTTTTAAAGTACTTGCAATGTTGTTTCTCAAGTAAATGAATATTTTTTTAAAGGAAATTTAGATGCAATTTTTTTTATTGCATGCTGAATCTGAGTGTAGCTGACCTAAAATTGTCTGTTACAGAACTGTCTAATAGGCCCAATTTCACTTATGTGTAGTTACTGCATCTTGCTTTCATAGGACAGTACGCTATGTCCCCATTTACATAACAAGCTAAACGTGTGTGCAACAAGATTCTGTTGAAGTCAGAGTTCGGAGAATTTTAGGAACCCTCCATTCAGAAACAGAGGGATGCAACATGTAATACAAAAAAAAAAAGTGGAATGTCCGCATGTGAAAACTCTCCCTCTTTTTCCATCTATTCCTCTTCAGTCATCTTCTCCGATACATTCCAGCCCAAAGCAGAGCATGGCGCAAGGAGAAGGAGAGAGGGAGGCCGTGCGAGGCCGGGAACACAGAGCAGCGGCCGGAGGGATGTTTAGATAGGTGCAGGCTGCCACTAGGAAGTCCGGGCTCCAATATAAACATGCAGCCACACAGCCCAGCGCTCACGACTGTGGGAGAAACCTGCCCCCAGCCGCCTGAAAGAGAGAGAGAGATAGAGGGAGGATGGGTACACGGTCACTTTCAAATCATTGCAGAGTATATACACAGCTGACTAGCCGCTCTGTAGCAATTTCCTCCCTCTCTCTCTCTCTCTCTCTCTCTCCCCAAGCTGGGCTCTAGAGGCCAAAAGTAATAAGCGTATCTAGATGTGATCTCACTAACAAACAAACACACTTATGCACACACACTCTCACTCGCTCCCACACGCACACCCACCCACATGGGTCACAGTTCATTTCTTCAAACTTGTCATCTTGATGAGAGATATAGGAAGTGGAACAGGGCTATAATTCCAGTGAATTTACACAATTGCTACACAAGTGCATCAGCAGGGTGGCAACACACCATGATGCTTTAAAAGAGAAAAGAACTGCCCAACATACAGATGGGAAATGATTAAAAAACTCCAAATTTATGTCGAAAAATCTGTCTTATTCTGAAGAAAAATGCTTAAACCAGCAGGAACCTTTTTTTTTTTTAAAGAGGCCTGGTGAAAAAGAAAAGAAAACCAAAAAGGACATTTAGGCAAACGTGATAATGATAACTATTATTAGCCTTTCTTTTTTTTTCAATACATCCCTTTTTTAACTTTCTAAATAAATAAATGAATAAATAAGGATTTTACCCACAAATGCAAAAATGCAAAAACAACACCAACACTACAACTACAAAAGTTTCTTCTGATTTAACTAGACTGATACGAAATAATTTCCCACACTTTCCTTTAAATCTGAGTGTATAGATGACCCATACCCGCCTGTCACAGGAGAACCCATTTCACTTAGAACTCAATTTTAAATTCAGTTTTTTTATGTTTATGGATCATCTCATGCTGAGGAATAGCATTGCACATCACATGTGACCCCCAAACGTACTTTGGACAGTTAATCCACACTTAAAATGTAGGAATGTCACTACATTGAATATCAAACCAAGCTGCATTTATTTATCAAACCAAGCTGCATTTATTTAAAGAAAGACAGCACAGGTGCACTTTTCAAGAAAAACATTTCACAAAAAGACGTTTGTTAGGCTTTAAGGATAAAACAAAAGATTTACCGTTCAAACTTAGTGCTTGCATACTTTCTTGTTGTCAAACTTAGAGGAACATTTCCATAGTTAATGTCTCTGCTAGAACACCTGTGTGAACCTGAGGGCCTATAGTTGGTTCCCAATCAAACCGGTTCACTCGTATTGCATCACTAGACGCGATGGGGAAAAACTCCTTTTCAGCGATTTTAGAGCTGGGCTGGATGCCGAATTATTCTGCGTCCTCTCCAAAGCTGTCGAAGAGCCCGGACTGGAGTGGTCTGCCCCAGAGGAGCCCACACGCAGCCGCTTAGACGGATGGTTCCTGCCGGAGCTCCAACAGGCCCCTCGCCAGTGAGCAGCACCGCTCTTCCCTGAAGTTCACGACTAACTCACCAAGTCGTGGCACGCCCCCTACTCAAACCGGCTACGCACTACTACCTCCACAGCCCTCACTACTTTCGACGGCACTGTGGAAAAAGGGTACGAGAAGCTGCTTCCTCTCAACGAAGCTGTGGATGTGCACCTCTGTACACCCACCGCAATCGGATGGAAGGCAAAGATCGCCCATCCAAACCCTGCATGACCACTTCAGCTCTAGCTGGCCGAACCAACACCTCCGCTGGCCAAACTGGCTCCACCTTTCACACCATGTTTCAGGCCAAACTCCTCTGGTCTATGGAGGAGTCTGGTCCAGACCCAGCCGCATTCAGGGACCTGCTCAGTGCTACAGACCTGGGGCCTCATTTATAACCGTTGCGTACGCACAAAACAGGGCCTGAAAGAGGCGTACGCCAATTCCGACGAATAAGTTGTGATTTATAAAAACAAACTTGACGGGAAAATTTGCACACCTGCACGCAAACTCTGACCCATGCGTACGAACGTTTTGGAGATGGAGCAGTTTGGCGACACCGATGGTGAGCTGGAGTTAAATGTATTTTTGGTCCATATATGGTTATTTCGGGGAGGAGATGCATGTGCGCACAATCTTCCGCTGACTGGGATTTATAAAGTGAATTCTTCGCAGGTTCTGGCGTACGAACGGTTTTATAAGTCTGAATATTTTTTGGCGTACGCCATTTTTGGCTTTCGGGCGCACGTACACTTTTAGTAAGGATCCTACGCATAGTTTTATAAATGAGACCCCTGGCCATGTGAGCCACTAAAACCACCAGGCCATCAGCAGAGCCATGGCCAGCCTAATGGTACTGGAGCGCCATTTAAGGCTCAACTTAAAAGAGATCAAGGACGCAGACAAGGCTGCCTTCCTCGACTCCCCAGTCTCCACCACTGGTCTTTTCGGCCCCTGCTATGGCTTGTGCAGAATCACTACGTTAATTTATAAAAAGGCTTCAACATTCGAGGAAAAAGGAGTTTTTCCCCATCGTGTCTAGCGACGCAATACTTGTTTCCGTTATCTTAGGGAACCGAGGTTACATTAGTAACTGAGTACGTTATGTAATTGCAAAAATGGCATAATTTATTTATATGCCATTTGGTTTGATACTTCGTTATTTAATGCAATGGCATTCATACATTTTAAGTGTGGCTAAAAAAAAAATTATATTGCCATTATTTTACTCACCCAGGGTGAAAATAATGTTGTTGTTTTTTTCATATTTGAACGTCAATGGGGTCCAAAACAACAATGAACCGACTGACTTTTTAAAATAATGACAAAAAACTAACGAAATTGTTCAAAATATCTTCTTTTGCATTCCGCAGAAAATAAAGAAAGTCATACAGGTGTGGAACGACACAAGAAATTATAATTTTTGGGAGAACTATTCCTTTAAGTGTTCAAAATATGTTTTGGGACCACTATATGGTGGCAACCATATTTTCTAGGTCTAGGTTTGCCATTACTAACCAAAGAAGCATACTGTATGTTTACGAAGGTACGGTATGGCAGGTTATCGTGCAGTTGTCTCAACGAGTGTAATGACATGATATATGTAGTTCGCCGACCGTGACGGGTTCTGTAGAGGAGGCCTGCAGAGACTCAGACCATTTGTCTCTTAGACAAGTGTGTGCAGACACCTCTAATTCGGGTAAAGATGGAAAAAGACCAGTCTTTGCATGTTTAGTCTGTCTGGTGGTGATAAGTCCCATGAGCAGCGAGTGTGTGAAGAGCGAGACTGTCACCGCGCATCTCTTTTCAGAGAGGATCCATTACACGGCACTCAGAGAGAGACAGAGAGATTTTTTAGCACTGTCCTGCAAGTCATTTTAGTGAAAAGCAGTATTAAGAATATAAACATTGGTGTTGTGGTACAATGAGGCTCATTCCCCCTTACTTTCCTTCACAACTTCTTGTTTGTGTTAAATTAATTAAATTGTATTTATATATATACAAAAATTTAAATAAAATGTTTATACAAAAATGTATATAAAAATAGACATATAATTTTGTTTCTATACAAATATGAATTTATAAAAAATCGATTCTATTATTCCATTTCCATGTGACAAGGTCGATTTGTCCAAAAAAAAAAAAAAGAGAAAGAGAAATAGAAAAAAAGTTTATAAAAAACTTAATGATTTAAAAGTATTTATTTTCATTGATTCATATGTCATTTTGGATAAAAGTGTCTGCTAAATGATTAAGTGTAAATAACATTTTATTTCCATAAAGACATTTTTTATTTCTATAAAATACAACTAAATGAAATAAAAAATATTCCTAATCTCTTTATCCTATGTGACAAGGGGGACTTGGCTTTAAAAAATAGCAATTGTCCATTTTGGTGGGATAAAAATTGTAGTCTTTATGTTTTTTGATGCAATCTAATGAAAATTCTAATAGCATTTAATAAGGTTGAACTCAGAAAGGATCAAACATATGAGATGTAGAGCTACACAAATGTGTAAATGTAACAGAATGGGCCTTATTACATGGCAAAGAAAAAAGCCAGTGTTTGACCAGAACAGTTGCCTTATTCATACCCTGGTGTTTGGGCTTTCCTCACCCTGAGGCTGTGGAGGCCCGAGGCCCTGGGGAACTGGTCAGGTCCATAATGCAGCCCTGGTTCTGTCATATAGAGGAATAAAAAGACCAAAATTAAAATAACAAAGAATACAAATGGGAGTGTGATTGACTCTTAGACGGTGGCATTCCTGCTGCCCAACACACAATGCAGTTCAGCCTAGAATGACACACTGGCCATATGCAGAAGGAATGGTACATGGACACACAAACAGGCCTTGACACACAACTCCCTGCCAGTAAACACATGCACATCCAGCTCTTCCTGGAACAGCCCCATCATGATACAGCTGCAAGTCCCGTGAGCAGCATCAACCCCGACAGCAAAGACACGCTCTGTGATAAACAAAAGATTGCATTATTACTGTCATCAACCAGACGTCCTTTATCATTATCATTTCACACGAAGTGAGAAGGTGACACAAAAGCAAACGCCCCATATACTCACAAAATATCCATTATTGTTACTCACATTCACATAAAAAAATGTCACTGTCAAAACGGGGACACAGGCTGAATATGAGAGTCAGCACATCTACAACGTCTCTGCTATATGGTGTGGAGATCGCTTGTACATATTTCCCCTTAAAAACTCGCCATCGAGTTCCCACATCAACAGATTCTTCCTCTGACACACTTTTTCTGCTGTATAGTTTTGCAAAAATGCTCTGTGCGGTTTCATGGTGTGTGACTGTGGGAGTTGCTCAGTTCCCTAGCTCAAGCACCGATCAGCTGATTGCCTTATCAGAACAAAGACAGTCACACCTTTAAAAAATCCACATTTCACATTCATTTAAGATGTGGTTTTGGGGGACTGTCAGCCATTGCTGATGCATGTGCTGGTAAATAATGTCACACTAAAAGCAGGCCGCTTTCAGGAATTTTTTTTTGTTGGAGATTCCAAATCAAGGTTAGAGATTGTAGTCTGTTAGAATGGGCTTTGCAGATGTGACGGCTGGAATGCTTAACTGCAGCCACATTGTTTTCCCTATCTCTTTTTCAATTCAATCCGTTCGATGTCTCCCATCTTTCGCTTTATCTCTATAATCACAATGACTATGTTCACAACTATATAGATGAACAGCAATGAAAATGAAAAGATGAACTGTGAAATAATTACAATATGTCTTTCCATTGAAAGTCCTTGGCTGCTCATAAAAAAAAAACCCAACCACATACGGTAGTCTACAACGTGACCAGGAAATCAGTTGTTTTATTTTTACCTGAGTATAAGGCGCAGCATTTGGGTCATGTACTGACCACAAAACTGATGTTCATATCTACACCTCTGTCAGTTACTGGAACCCCACATGAAAAAAATCTCAACACATAAGATATGCAAGAGCAGTATCTCACATTGTACAGTGTGAAAGATTCACACAGCAGACGTTTACTGAAAATGCAGTTTGAGTCCTGAAAATGTAAGGGACTTAGTTATAGAATATGATGGTCAGCTTTGTTGATAACCAAACTGTGTGGAAACATAACCATATTTATGACATCTGTATTGTATTTTATGCTGATAATGATATATCGGTATCATATTGTCATTTCCCCTATATTTACATTTATACTGCCTTTGCCGTCATCAAACGCTCACTTATAATTTAATAACACTTTGGCAAATGCTAAAATGAATATCTATTTGTCAATGTTGTGATGTCTAGAACTATATTTAATTGACAGGAATGATGTTCCAGGACCAACAATTGAAGTTCACGTTTCGACAAAAGAACATAATGCTACTTCGCGCAATATCTGCTCAATCAGTTTGTTTTATTTTATCTTCTGCATCTTGACGAGCTTAACAAACAAGCTCAACCGGCTTCACCAGAAAGAACATGCTAGTTGACCAGCTTTCACTAGCTACATTTTGATGGTGAACAATATGATGGTCCACCAGTGTAACGCTGATATACACAGAAGACGAAGACGAAGACGAAGACGAAGACTATTAAACACACTGTTAGACTTTTCTGTAATTTCTACAGTTATTTACTTTAAATCCCCCAGTATTATACTGCTATTTCTCTTTACAGTAAATAACTGTGTTTCCAATTGCATCATGGGAATTTTCTGTGACGTCTAACACCACATACAGAGACTTACTGTATTTTTTAAATTTGCTGTATACTACTGTATTTGACGTAACTGCCTCTCTGGCTGGCACCATTCCACCGTGCTTTTTATTTCCTAATTTTTTGCCTTACACCAGGTGTCTACAACGCTATAATAGCCAGAGGCTGTCTATATTGGACACATTGAAGAGACCGGACCTTTAAATGCAAACCTGTTTATCCCTTGTAAGAACTAGTGCGAGCGCTTGGACTCGTATCGGACTACGTCTGAAATATAACGACCGCGGCGCATCACTACACTGTCTGGGGATTTGTCGTGTCGCGTCAGACAGACATCCAGTGTAGGTAATGGGGTCTGTCTTTTGTTGGATCGCGACGTTCGTGTCTGGCCCGGGGAAGAGACGGAATTCACTTCACCGAGAGAGAGATCAGCAAGCAAGGTAAAAAAAACAAAAAAAACAAAAAAAAACATTCTGTGTATGTTGACAGGATTGTGCCCAGTTTAACGTATGATATAACGTTAACGTTAGCCTAACGTTACTCGTCGTCAACATGGCGGTAACGAACTTTACCATGGTAAACTGAGCTAACGTTTCATTTTACACACTTTGTTAGATTATTTATAGATTAAGAGAGTGTGCATATAGCCCATTGTCGAGTTAAAATATGCCAACGAGCAACGCGTTTACATTAACAATAAATGTGAATAAACTAATGTGAAATTCTGTTTATATCCTAATGTTGGCCTACTGATGAGAACCTTTATAGTTTTAGCATTAGTTTGCAAACTATACCATATTATAGTTTTTTTTTTTTAATGGAATTTAATATTTACTTCCATTTTTGTGTTTAAAGGCAACTGCAACAAAGCGCCAATTCGCGCCAGTGACTTAGCAAGATTCCAGAGGATAGGCCAGCCCATTTGTGATATATTTTGAGAAGTTTGCTGAAATGATTAGCATACACTATGTGAAAATTGCTTTTGAGCCACTGGTGCAGACTAGGTAGCTAACAATATCTTATAAAATCTCTATAAAATTGGCTAACTTTATATCAAATAAGTGACCTTTGCATTATGTCTAACTTTATTACACAGCAAATGAACCAATCAGAAGATGGACCATTGTCTTTGTTCAGTCTCACCAGATTAAATGTATCCAGGTAAGCACTGCAGTAAAACTCTCACTAATTCATTCAGACCAAATCTAGCATTCTAAACAACTTAAGTTTATATTTTTGCATTATTTTTATATTTTATTAGCCAGCGACTCTACCATTGCAGTTCCACCTGACTAGGAAGGTCCTAATATCAGCGCACAGGTGGGTTAACTACTGTAGGAAGGAGAACGATCATCACACAGTGATTTCTTGCATGTATCTTACTGTGTATTTGTCTCAAACAGGTACTCCTTCACTGCAGACAAGCTGAAATGGGCTAAAATCATCTATTTCAGTCGTTCAACTTCTTTCTATGCATCTCAGCATTTTTGGACAGAATTTAGGATTTGTAAGTATTAAAATTTAATCTGGCATAATTTAATTTAGTTCTTTTGTATGCTATTTATTGACAAAAGCTGTTTACAAATATATATTCTTAAGTTTTTGTGAAAATAATAATAAAAATTAACAAAAAAGGAGGTTAAAAATAATGTGACACTAATATTCTCTCTCTCTCTCTCTCTCTCTCTCTTTCTCTCTCTCTCTCTCATATAGTTTTGGAACCGGGATCTCCTCTGAAGGACTGAGTACATTTGTGTTTGTGGGCACGCATGCAGACCAGGGAACACTCTGATGTTGTCAATCAAGTTCTGAACAGGAACCAATCTTTGGAGAAGTTCATTTATTCACAAAGGTGGACAAAAACATTGTGTTGGCTTTTTAAAGATTATTTTGATGATGACTTTTACTCCTATGCTGTAGAAAAGATGGAGTAGACAGTCAGACATTGATAATAATAATAAATGTTTCTTGAGCATCAAAGTGACTTCTTTCAAAAACATTACGCCACTTAAATGCTTCTTTTGGCCACCAGTGTACATGAATCCAACACATTTTTGGAAATAAGTGAAATTATTTTTAAGGTGGGGTTATGTGTCTTGTATTGTGAAAAGAACTGTGTTTTGTCCTGTTTTGGACATTTCCTTTTTGAATGCTTAATGTATTTATATTCTGCAGTTTTATGAATGTAATGGTTGATATTTCATTATAATACTTGTATAAGCTAAACAACCAATGACTCTACATTCATTTAGTCAAATGCTAATGTTTTGTTTATGATTTTATGTATGTTTTCAAAAATGTTTGCAGTGAAGGACAGCACATAATGTGTTAATTTAACACGTTTACACATCTTTGTGCTAACCTCTCTGACATATTTACTTTGTTAAAATCATTAACACAATGAATGAGTTAAAATTAACACAAAAAATGTTGTCTCTAAACTTACCCATTAATGTGTAAAAATTTCACACATCATTTCCAGCATTGGCATGTTTATTTTGTGATATATATGAAATGTTTTAAATAAAAAAATGGTATTTTGTGATAACTTTGTCTAATTGGTTTGTATGAAAGTAGTACTTATGTAGGATAAAAATAAAATTAATCATATATCAAAATTATCAAATCTAATTTATATTTAGTACAAATAAAAATAATTACAGTAGTGTACTGATTAGCTTAGTTTTTACAGTAATGCACTGTACTGATTAGCTTCGTTTTTACAGTAATGCACTGTATTACACAAAACTGAAATACGGTTTGGTACTGTAACTCTTAATTACAGTAACTTACTGGCAACAGTGTTGCCAGTAAGTTACTGTAAAAAACCCTTGAAAAGTCTAACAGTGCAAGTTCTAACAAAAGCACCGACAATGTGAGACAATGTACTACACACAAACAATACCAGACAAAGAAGTGAACACAAGGAGGAACTTAAATACACAGTGATGATGACTTGCAGGTGATCAGGTGATCAGGTGATCAGGTGATGGCTGATTGAGTGCAGGTGGGAATCATTAGAAATGCTGGGAAATGTAGTGCCATTGAGGTGTGTGACAACCAGCTAGACCAGCATGTCTAAGCTACATTGTAAAAAAAAATCTGTTAAATTTACGCTAAAATACCAGCAGCTGTGGTTGCCAGAACTTTACCGTCAAAAATACGGTAGCAACATTTTAGATTTTACACACTTTACTTAAATTTACAGTAATAAACCGTATTTAATTATATGATATAATGTTAATTTATTGACCTATTGATGTATTTATATCTGTTTTGTACCATAGTAACACACTGACAACCACCAATCACAGTGGAGATGAAAGTCACATGATGAATTAAAGATCATCACAAGCAGATCTTTCACAAGAAAATTAATAATAATTTATAGAAGCTGCACAGTCTCATTCATACAAACACTAAACACCATCATGGTAACACACCTGACATTTTAGAAATGCAATAAGCATTAATTTAACAACATTAAATGTAACATAAAACCCTAATGTACATAACTGATTAGAAAAAACTAAGAAAACTATGAAGAAACATAGTTATTTCAACAAAAATACATCAAATGTGAAGTGTCACGCAGGGAATTGTGGGAATGTCAATTTACGCTTTTTCACTGTAAATTATACAATGACTTGTTCTTTTTCACTTCCAAAAACTGTAAATTTAACAGTATTTTACAGTAAAATTACATTAAATTTACCGTTAGATCTATCACAGTTGTTTACCGTATAAAGTAAGGAAACTTTCTCTTAACCATTTAACAGTTTTTCACGGTAGCATTTTTACAGTCTTTGACCGTTAAAATCAGTGAAGTCGAGTTGCTCCATTTCTGATATTGTGAGGCATCCCTCTCTGGAGTCTGTGGACAAAGACCCCAAATCCTCCTGCATTGTATCATTGTCGCTGTCAGAATACAAGAGTCGTCCATGTACACACACGTCTGCCACGTCATACAACAAATGACCAACTAGTCAAGAACACTTAACATTTTAAAAATATGTGTATTCACGTAACACTTACAGACATACATACACACTAAACGCTTTCACACAAAAGTCACTCACATAAAAACACACCTTGCATAAATCCATGTAAATGCAATAAATGTGTTCCCCTGCACTATAAACACATCGCTCAGCCTGGAGGAGCTTCAGACGGAGCAGTCGCGTAGTGACATATGAGCGTGTCCTGCGACACAGAGAGAATCCATTGTCCATCAACACACATTAACGCGCTGCCTACGCACGCTTCTGCACTGAGTACGCCATGCTGAAACTAGCCAGGTCCTTCTGGTTTACAATCCTTCAAACTCCACAGACTGGTCATGGGTCTCATGATCTACTACTTTATAAGAATAGCACACACACACACGCACACACAGAGACAAGTTTCAGGTGTGTGAAGGTGACGGGCTGAGGTCTCTCTCATTAACAACAATCTTGAGGACGTTTTCTGTCCTGTGTTGATGTATTTCCCATTAGAAGTTTGTCGAAGAGATTGTGCCATGACGCTAACTAGTCATTTAAGGCAGAAGGCATATACTTGTTCCAGAGATTATTTGAATGTAGGGTTGGTGTTGAATATTGTTGGTTACATTAACAGTTCTCAGATATCTACATTCTGCCACTGTCTGAAGTGAACAGAACACAGCAGTAAATAACAGTACCACAACTGAATCTATAATGAGAAACATTGAGCACAACCAGTGGTGACTGATTCCTTAACAAATGACTCATAAGTTGGTTCTTTTTAGAATCAAAACATACAGTGTTATGAGATTCCTTAACAATATACTCTTGTGAGTCTTCAGAGTTCAGTAGTATATACTGTATATTATTTTTTTTATGAAGTTTTTTTTATTTACATTTTTAAATATGAAATATTATTGGTTCTGTTTTACTGAAAATGCATTATTTCTAAATATTTCTGGTTACACTTTGTTTTAAGGTAAGTGTAAGTGTAAGTGTTTTAAGTACTGAGTAATATTTATTAACTATTTATTAACTACATACTTACTATAGGGTTAGGGTAGGATTAGGATTTGGTTGAGGGTTAGTTGCATGTAATTATGCATAATTTACTGTTATTACTTTGGTAAGTTCATGTAACATATGTAAAAAAAAAAAAAAAAAGTGTTACCATATTTCTTCTTCAAAGGTACTAAAATAATCATTTGTAGAATAATTGAATGGGATAGTTCAGCCAAAAATAAAGATTCTGTCATAATTTACTCAACCTCATGTTGTTCCATGATGATAATGATGACAATGTTCAATTTTGGTGAACTATTGTTAACCTTTAAGGAACCAGAATAGTTAGGAGGAATCAGATCTGAACTGGAATTGGTACATTCTTTATAATTCCCATATTTCACTAGTAAACAAAATATTAAGAAAAACACTGTACAATTGCAAACAAGAAGAGTAGGTGTACACTAGCGAACAAAAGGCCTCAAAGTTAACAAATATATGTACTGTACTAAAAGCTAACTTGCCCATTGGAGATGTTCTGCAATCTGAGATTTATTGTGGCACCTCACTTTATGTTGTTAACAGTCCTAAATAAACAAGATTACATAATAGAGAAATGCAGTCATGTGGAGATTTTAAACACAGTGGCATCTTGAGAGCAAGTACACAATAAAGCTAGACAGGGTGAGGAGGAGGAGGAGGAGGAGGTAGAGTGGGACAGAAAGAAGGGAGTGGAAGTTCAGTAGAATGAGGAGGCTCTTCAGGAGATATTCAGAATGGAAAATCCCTTTCTTTTCTCCGATTTAGGCTGAGGAGTGCCATGGGACTTTCTGTCCTGTTGGAAGGGTGAGAGACAGAGAAAGAGGTTACAGCCGCATCTGAAACTCACACCCTCTCTGCGGACGTATCATTACGAGTGTTTGGGCAGCCTGAGAGCGTGTGTCCACGCATGTGGAGCCCAGCTAGCGTCTGAAAGCCATTGCTTGCTGCGAAGAAGTGCAGAAGGGGGGCGGCGGTGGGCTGCAGGTGGCTTATTCCTGAGTGCTGCCAAGAAAACAGAATACCCCGGGGTGGGAGAAAATAATGAGAGAGGGAGGACGGGATGGAGGTTGATTTAGGCAGTGTTGTTTTTTTCAGTATTGATTTGGAAGGGGCTCTGAGTTACATTGCAGCACGCTTTGCCTTCTACTTGAACCGGGGTGTGACTCGTAGTGAAGCCCAAATGACTTAATTCATTCTTCTAATCCTCCACACGATGCACTTTCAGACCTCAGAGGCACAGGGCTGTGCCCGTTCCCCAAGCTAGAGAAGAACCGGGGCCAAGATCCATCGTTTTTAATAACAACACATGCCCTTTCTCTCGATCGCACAAACATGTTCCCAAGTTCACTCTCCCACCTTAGACCACAGTCTGTGAGCTGTTCAAAGAAGAATGCTCACTAACACAATCTTCACCGAGAGAGCCTGGGGCCGCATTTGTCAAACACTGACACGTTGAAACGGTGCTATTTGCATTCATGTGAGTCGGCCGATAAGCAACACTGCGAAAATATTTGTAAATATTTCCCCCCGGCGGATTTCGAACGGACAAATAAAAAACCCAACAAATTGTGAATTGCATATACAGATGTGGATGCGACTAAGCTATTAAAGCCCAACAATCCCATAGTCCAGCAAATGGACAGTTTCATTAGCGGTCCAGATCTCACCTCAGCTCAGCAAGGTGGCCGTCAGCCTACACCTGAACTCAAATGACACGTGAAGATGCTCAGGGAGACTTTAAACTTGGCCCTGCGTAGTAGGAAGGAATCTAGAGAAGCACAAAGAGGAGGAGGAGCAGAGGAGGGGAGGGGTGGGGTAATCTTTCCTATGGGTGCTGTGCGATCCAGCCTGTATGACAGCTGAAAATGTGGAACACATTACGGAAGTGACAGAGTAGGGACATAGATACAAACAAACACATAAATCCCCATAGACTGACACACAGACGCTCCGCCAGACAAACAGGCACCCCTGTGCCCTAACTCCAATGTTTCTCTCTCTCTCTTTGCTCCATGTATACAACGCAGCTCTGTTCCAAAACCAAGCAAGATGCCTACATAGGCAGAATTTAAAGGCGTTGTAGATGTGTAGTGGATGTTTTCAAAATCCATGCTACTTAATTATACTAGCTCGTTTTTGGTCAAATTTGCAAGTGTAACAGCTTTGCAGAGGCAAAGGCAATCCAATAATGTATTACGTTGATTTTTTTTTTTTTTTTTACGTATATACTACCACTCAAAAATCAAGAAATATTTTTTTTTTGTTTTTGAAAGAAATTACTTTATTTAGCAAGGATGCAATAAATTGATTAAAAAAAGTGACAGTAAAGACTTTGTTACAGAAAATGTCTACTTCCAATAAATGCTGATCTCTTGCTCTTTCTATTCCTCAAAGAATCTTGAACAAAATGTATCACAGCTTTTATAAAAAATAATAAACAGCACAACTGTTTTCAACATTGATAATAATAAGAAACGTTTCTTAAGCAGCAAATCAGCATATTAGAATGATTTCTGGAGGATCATGTGACACTGAAGACTGGAATAATGATGACAAATAGAAAATATTTATTTTAAGTTGTAATAATATTTAACAATATTGTTTACCATTAAATAGAGCCTTGCTGAGCATAAGATACTTCTTTCAAAAACATTTGAAAAATCTTAACGATCCCAAACTTTTGAACAGTAGTGTAATTTTTTTTTTTACTAAATATAATAATAATTATATATATATATATATATAATACAATATATATAATATATTATATATATATATATATATATTATATATATATATATTTTAATACATTTAAATTAATTTAAACATAAGCTCAGATAAGGCAAGTATAATGGCAGACAATGCGTGAAAAATGTTGATTATAACTATAGTGACTTATTTAAGTTTAAAACAATTAATAATTTTTTACTTTTGCCCAAAATGCACTGGTTAAGAGGTCCTGCACATGTAGAATGTTCAAAACAATTCACTTATAAAGGCCCCGAAAATACTCACGGCGAAGTTAATTTTCGTTCTTCACTTTGGGTGTAAAAAGAAGTTCGAAATACGTGAAAAGCGATATAAGTGATATATGTGCTGCGTGCTTTCCTTTCAATAACAAAATAAACAAAAAAAGACAGCGGTGAGAAAGGAAACCAATGGTAGTTTGAAGGCGTTTAGCAGCCAGATCGAACTTTTCTGGAAAGTTTGAAAACTGTTTCGAACTCCTGAAACAAACACAAAACGAACTTCATTTTAGCTTGATTTTGTTCTAAATGACATCACCAGTTGCTTTGTTGGCCATGGCTGGCTTTATCAGTCTGTGAGATGATCTCTCTGTTGTGAGATCTTTCGATCTCTCTCACCCTCTTGGAGGGGGCCTCTTGGCCTCGCTCTTGGTCAGGGGCCCGAAGAGACACAGAGAAAGTATTTGCCCCATCACCAGTCCCCTGCCCCTCTCCTCCTCTCGCTGTGTCTTGGCCGAGCTATAAAGGTTAGCGAGGGCTTGGTGTGGGTGTTGTGTCCTATAGTGAATTATGGGTACTGCAGCCAGGGGACCCCAGAAAGAGCGAGATGGGTGTGCAGCTGGAAGCAGGATGAAAGGGAAGGAGAGAGCGAGGAGAGGAGAGAGAGGGCAATTCCAAGGTTCATAATGCCAAGTGCTGATGTGTTTGTTTTCCATCACTGCTGTTCCGGGCAATAAGGAGGGGAAAAAAATAACATGAAAAACAAATAACGGATGTGATTTATGACATACTGTATGTTAATGTGCAAAAGAAGGGCAATAACTTCACTATGAAAATGGGTGAATTATCACCTAACAACCCACTGGGAGGATTTCTATTTTGATTGACTATTTATCATAAAGGATAATGCAGACTTCTGGGCTGTTGTTCAGTTTATTACATTTTTTCTCATTCACATTTGTTTTTGATTGTAAAAACATATTATGACAAGTTGATATAACAGTGTTTGAGGAGGTGAGTGTATGGGTGAGAATGCAAGATAAGTACTGTATAGATAGACTGATAGATTAACCACAGTAACTAGTGTAAGTGTAGCGATTTACAGTTGTGGTCAGAATTTTTGGCAGCCCTGGTCAATAAGATCAAAGATGGCTGTAAAAATAATCTGCATTGTTTATCCTTATGATCTTTCATTCAAAAAATTAGCAAAAATCAAACCTTTCATTGAAGTAAACGAATTGAAAGTGGGGGGAAAGTAACATTATGAAATAAATGTTTTCTCCAAAACATGGTGGCCACGATTTTTGGCACCTCTAGAATTTTTTTTGTTTTGTTTTTTGAGTAAAATATCTCTGAAGTATATTTCTATTAACATGAAATTGTCTAGCTATGAATTCTTGTTTCACAGGACTATATGAAATATGTATGAACACAAAGGCCAAATACCCTTAATCATCCATCACAATGAGTAAAACCAAAGAATATAGTTCTGATGTGCAGCAAAAGATTGTTGAGCTTCCCAAAATAGAAAGTGGCTGTAAGAAAATAGCTAAAGCATTGAAAATTCCAATTTCCACCATCAGGGCAAAAATTAAGAAGTTCCAATCAACTAAAGATGTTATGAATCTGCCAGGAAGAGGATGTGTCAGTGTCTTAATGCATGGCGAGTAAGATAGTTCAAGTGGCCAAAGACTCTCCAAGGATCACAGATGGAGAATTGCAAAAAATTTAAAATCGAATAACCCCTACATCACCACATGTTGTTAGGGAGGGATTCAATAAAAAACTTCCTCACTCATCCAAAAACAAACTCCAGCATATTAAGTTTTCAGACACGATTCTATGGTCAGATGAAACTAAAAAAAGAGCTTTTTGGCAGCAACGATCCAAAACAAACATCAAAATCAACACAAGAATGTGTCACTGAGCACAAAAGGAAGCTTCAGCCATGACCACCCCAGTTCCCTGACCTGAACCCCATAGAAAATGAGTGAGCTGAACTGAAGAGAAGAAGCACCAACATGGATCTGGGAATCTGAAGGATCTGGAGAGATCCTGTAGAGGAATGGTCTCTGATCTCTTGTAATGTGTTCTCCAAACTCATCAGGCATTATAGGAGAAGCTGACTTATAGCTGTTAATTTAGGAAAATGAGGTTGCAAAAAGTATTTAATTAAAGGGTGTCAATCTTTCACTTCAATGAAAAGTTAGATTTTAGCGATTTTTTAAATGAAAAATCAAAAGGATAAACAATGCAGATTTATTTTTACAGCCATCTTTGATCATATTTACCAGTGGTGACAATAATTCTGACCAGCACTGTATAATAACAAATTCTTTTCTTTTTTTCTGCACGTCACTGTTAGTGAGTGCTTAACTTTGAAGTATATTATATAGTACATATTTAACGTATATTTATAATATATAGATATAATAATTTATTTTTATTTTTATATATGATCAAAAAGGATTAGGTCAAAATAAAAACAGACAAAAAAGTATTAACCCCGACAAATGAAAGTCCATGGTTGCAGACAGATTTTATGTGGTCAGGATCAGACATGTGTGGAACACCTGTTAAGCTTTATCATTTTTTAAAACTTCTATTAATATTCATGTTTAGTGCTGGGTAGTAACTGATTAAATGTAATATGGATTACATAATCAGATAAAAAAAAAAAAAAGGTACTAGTAATTAGATTGCATTATATTGTAAAATACTCGTAATCATACTACAATTTGTTTTTTATTGATAACATGTGTTTCTCACAATGGCATAAATTATTCATAATTCATTGATTCTCCCTTTTACTTCTTTCTATCTTTTAAATGTATCTTTCAAAAAAAAGAAAAAAAAAGTCCACTGCTTAAATACGTTCAGAAGGTCTTCCAGGTTTGTGTAATCGCACACACCAGCCACTAGCATGTGACTATTACTGAAAACTGAAACCCACATAGAATTTGATTACCTGATTTACAGAAATCGTTTCTCTTTTAAGAAGTATTTTCTCAACATTGCATAGATAATCAGCTCCTGATGAACACATTAATTATTATTTGAATTATCACTCAACGCATGTATTACTGTCATTGAAAGGCTTTTGTCTTTCAAACACATTAAAATGTACAAATTCACATCATTTCATATTTTCATGCAATGCAGGGATTCCCCTTTTTTGTCAGCTGAACCTCTTTGACCTATTATATTTACTTGAAGTACCCCCATTTTAAATTAATAAGTTAGGTCAATAATAAAATGAAGTCAATAAAAATAATAATAATAATAATAAAATATAGTTCACGGTTCTCTGATGTCAGTTAATGGTCACATGACATGCTGGAAAACAAATAAAATATACTTTTAGTAAGTATTTCATTAAGTGTTACATTTTTATGATTGAATTACAAGCTTTTCATTAAACTCACAAACGCACTGCAGTTCCATCAAACCCCAGTCTGGGAAACCCTGACGTAACGTAATTGTATTTCTCTTTGTATATTTATATCAATATGGTACAATATTATACTACTCAAATCAATGTGATAAACAAGTTAGTTCAAAAGTAATCTAAAAGTAATCAAAAAGTTGTATTACCTTAAATATGTAATGTAAAGGATAAAAATTTTGACATGTCAATGACAAGGATGACATGACAATTTTTGTCATGGAATCAGTAACCAACTACAATTTGTAAGTAATCTACCCAGCACTGTTAATTTTATAATTATTATAAATGTCATGAAGTACACAGATTTAAATTTTAAATACTCTACAAAAAAAAAAAAAAAAAAAATCTGTATGAACACCAGTAAATTGAAAATGGTTTGTCATTATTTTTAAGCTCCAACTTTTAGAACGAGTCTTGTATCTCATTCAAAGAATAAAATTAGTGTCTTCACACTGTATTTTCAATAAATACTTGTACTGTAGCTGCTCTATGAAAATGTAAAATGTCTTTATAAGGTAAAAAATACTAGTCCTCTGTGCATAAGCATCACATGGTGTGACTCACTGCCACAGTCCAACATTAATGTGTTGTGTTCGATGCAGAAAGAAGCAGCAGAGTCAGGCACTTTCGCTGCACTGTGTCAGTCTGAGATAGCAACATTGGGAGGGATGGAAAGAGGAGGGAAGAGATGACTGAAGAGAGGGGAAGAGAAGTGAGATATAGATAGACAGGCCCTCACTCAGACACATACAAACTCACCCTAGGCCTGACCTACAGCTGATCTTATGAATGGAAGGAAATTGTTTCCTAAAAAAGCAGCTTTTTGAAAGCATGAGTAACTCCAATAATACAATCACTCCGCCTTCCAGACCTACTACAAGAGGAAGGGACAAGGTAACAAATGAAAGAAAAGGGACAAGAGAAAGAGAGAGAACAAGAGAGGTTTATTTTATTAGCCCTTAATAAATATCTGACAGATTTCCTCAGGAAATATTGCAGATCACATGTAAAATAGTTTAAGACTGATGTCAACTGCAGCAACATATGAAATCTATTACTGCGAAGCCGCAGCAGGCACAGAGTGAGAGAGAAAGAGCTGTGCTGAAAGTCATGGCGAAAAAAAAAATCTCATGGCCTTTCCAAATTCTTCGAGAGGTAAAAAAGTCAGCCAAGACACAAAATCAGAGCAAAAAAAAAATGAGAAGGGGAAAAAAAGAACAGAAATCCACACACACATGCATACACACACAAATGCTGAGCTCCACATCCTGTTGGGGTTGAGGCCAATGCTGTGGAGAGTGCCCAGACTCTGCTGCCAGCTCCGGGGAAGGATGGAAGATGGAGAGCCGACTGGGACTGGAGAAGCGGGGGGTTAAAGTGCCCGGAGAACAATACCAGCTGCAGGGAGGCAGGGGGAGGAAGTGAACCCTCCTCCTCATCCTGAAGAACCAGAAACTTGACAAAGTTTCCTCCTCATAGCCAGCTCATCCTGCTGGCATCCTCCTCACATCTGGGCCAGAGGGCAGCATGGCGGACTATTTTCTAACAGGCCCTAATGAATTTCCATGCTGGTTCAGACTAGTTTAGCTTGTGGACCAAAAAATGCAGGTGCAAAAACTTTTGGTGAAACTGGTTGACCATGTCCTGCTGGTTAAAGAAGATAGTTGGGGACCCCATCTTACGAGCCGGAAACATATTTTGGTTAGTCTTAGCCTGAGATGTCATGCTCACTTTTGATATCTTAAAATGTAAAAAAAAAATACAATAATACTGTATATATAATATTAATTTGTACATATATATATATATATATATATATATATATATATATATATATATGTGTATATATATATATATATGTGTGTATATATATATGTGTATATATATATATATATGTGTGTGTATATATATATATATATATATATATATATAAACAATATATGCATTAAACACACTTATTCTTAATTTATGTACATAAAATAAATCAATAAAATAACCATCCTAAACGTATGAAAAGAATGACCAGTGATTGCTTGACGTGAGTCAGATGGCTATTTCTGTCTAAGCGGGCATTTCTTGACCAGAACAATTCGCATTATTGACCAGAACTTTTGCAGTCTAGTTAAAGGTCTTGTTGCATTAGATTATATGCAAAGAGTCTTGAATTTATTACACATTTCCTATTCATCACAATCAGAATCACAAAAGCCAAAAGGCTGCAGAAATCCAAACGTTCTAGATTTAATCTGGTTAATGAACAGCACGGCTCTCGACTGCAGCAAATGTTCAGGCAGTGGTCAAAAGGACAAAAGTAAGTTAACCCACACTGACACACACACACACACACACACACACACACACACACACACACACACACACACACACACACACACACACACACACACACACACACACACACACACACACACACACACACACACACACACACACACACACACACACACACAAAGTCTTGGTTCCTTGTTTTGCATGGCAAGAGCAATCAACTCTGCCCTAGTGGTGCCAGTATGTCTCAGTGTGGCAGCTAAGAAGTCTACAGCCATCTTTACACACTGTCTCTGCTCAGAACGAAACCACAGGCCAGTACCCACAAACCAACCAGCCCTGGACTAATAACCATTGAACAACACACACACACACACACAACATCGAACAACCACACATACCAAAGAGGGAGGTAGCGCCATGGAAAATGAGAAGTAGTGAGGTTTCTGCTTTTTCTGCAGTATTTCCTTCTTTTTATCATCACCTCATAAGAGGGCATGCAGAGTTCAGCTGGGGCACTGCAGGGTAGTGGGCAGGGAACTACAGATATAAGCCAGCCACACACACCGCAGTAAGAGGTGATGATTTTAACTAAAGGATCTGAGTGTCAGCAGGTCTGCTTTGAAACCGATAAGCCTCTGGTGGTTGCATGTGCCAATTATGTTTGTTTGTGTGTGTGTGTGTGTGTGTCATGATCAACAGTGATATGGTACAGCAAGTGTGAGATCTGTTTAGTTGCACTACAGACGGGTGTAAAGCATGTTGTAGGTCCCGATTAAAAGGGGACTGACCTAGCACAAGAAACTGACAGGGAGAATGGTGCCAGAGCCCAAACAGGACCTTATATGGAGTCCTTGGGTTGTTTTCTCTCCTCCTTCAATCCCTTGTGCTAGTAAGCATTGCATGTTTCGAGGAGAAAAGATGATCCTTCCAAGACCTCCTATTTACAGGACTATTTGCTGGCAAGATTGTTGTCAGTATAACCACCAGACAGGGTCGCATACATTCTTTATTTGGGTCTACCAATTTGCTTCATCTTCCCTGAATAATTTCTACCCTTAGTGGAAAAACAACAATAGATGAGATCCAGGACAAGCAGTTGTACCTAAAGGTACCATTTTTTAACACTTTTTTCTGAGAGTGTAGATGGAGCACAAAATTATTGAAACAGACTACAGTGGTCTCAAGAAGAATGAAAAGTTGGAAGCCATCTGGCCAAAGACATCCGTCTGAATGTGTATGGATGTAGGTACTACAGGGCTCCTACAGGGGGTCATTTAAGCATGCAACTTTTCGTGAGGGTTTTACCATGCCTACTGTTTAATACTGTCTAGGACAGGGGTGTCCATTCCTGCTGCTGTAGGGCCACTATCCTGCAGATTTTAGCTCTTATCCTCATTAAAGGACAATTCCGGTGAAAAATTAACCTAGGGGTAATTAACACATGGTTACCGAGTCGATCATTCCCTGGGATGCGTTTTCATGATAATCGAATATAAAGAGTTTTATCTCTAAAAACAGATTAGCTTATAACGCTAGTATATGGGGCACAGAGTAAGTAAAAGTAAATCGCTAGTTAATACCACTAACAAGGCTCAAAATAGCCTCACACTAACACGGTAGCATAATGAGGGTCCCTACATGCAAACCGAAGCACGGCGTTCGTGGCTCGATTAGTCGAGACTTTTTTCCAAGATGACGCCTGCCTGTAAACGCATAATGTACTGTCTTTATAAAGTATCTTCTTATTAAACTGTCTGTACACTTACAAAGTTCTCAATGCTTCGGTTTGCATGCAGGGACCCTCATTATGCTACCGTGTTAATGTGAGGCTATTTTGAGCCTTGTTAGTGGTATTAACTAGCGATTTACTTTTACTTACTCTGTGCCCCATATACTAGCGTTATAAGCTAATCTGTTTTTAGAGATAAAACTCTTTACATTCGATTTTCATGAAAACGCATCCCAGGGAACGATCGACTCGGTAACCATGTGTTAATTACTGTACCCCTAGGTTCATTTTTCACCGGAATTGTCCTTCAAACAGACCTGAACCAGCAAATCAAGGTCTTCAGGATTACTAGAATCTTGGTGTTGGAGCTAAACTCTGCAGGATATTGGCCCTCTAGGATCCGGATGGGATACCCCTTGTCTAAAAAACAAAACTACCAAATATAGACATCTAGATAAACTAAATAAACCTCAATAATCAATTGTCGATTGTTGGATGACTAGTCACTTATCGTGAGGCAACTCCACACAAGATTGTCGATCATCTCCATTTTCCAAACAAGCCCACACACAATAAACAGTCATGTGGATTTTGTGGGTTGCGCTGTGAGTGTTTGAGGAATGATCTCTTCCTGACTTTAACTGAATTGCACTGTATGGGAAAGAGTTCTTCCACACCCCATTTATCTCTGGGCAAGGGCCTAAGGTAGAGCCCTGAGGAACCCCGGCGAGCCCTGCAGCCCAGCCTCCCTTCATCCCCTCAAGTTCCATGAGCACAGCGCCATGTTGCTTTTGGCAGAACTCTGCAGGCTGTCCCTGCGTGCCTGAAAACCAGCACTCCCCCCACAGTCCCCTCGGCCAAGGCGCACATTTCTCACATTTTCTCGTGCTCTCAGCGAACAGCACACTGGGAGTGCGCTAGCCGGCTTCGAACTGACAAACCGGGGGTTGGGACGAATGTGTCCAGTTCCACTCGTCTCCTTTCCCTCTGTGGCGGTTTACAAACCTTTTGCCCTGACAGACACGCGGCCGCAGCCAACAGGTGTGCCTCTCGATGTCTCAATCAGGGAGCGATCAGAGAGCTGGAGCAGATGGAGAGGAAATGGTAAAGTTGTCTCGAAGCCAACCTGCTGCTCACGGTCTGGTAAAGATACTAAAGATACAAGTTTACACAAAATCATACTGACGCACAACAGCACCATTCTTCTAACAGCAATATAAGTATCCATGTCAAAGTTTATGAGAAGTAAAAAAAAGAAAAAAGTGTTTGTATTGAGTCTGTTTGTGTGTTCATTAAACGGCACTCAGGGCGAACAGAAATCAGACCCCCATTTGTTTCCAACAAAAGAGGATGGACGTTTAACCCTTATCCCACACACCGGTATCTTTGGCAGGAAAAGAAGATTTATATTTATTATTTAATCTCTTTTTTCCTCCTAAACCTTAATTTAAACTTTAGTCCCTCAGTGAGTTTTGGGTTTGGGCATTTATACATAAATGAAGCTTCTCTGAAAAAAAAAGGATGAGGAGAGACAGAGAAAATGAGGAGAGGAGAGAAAAAAAACAGAGAAAAAGCACAGTTTGTCTCCTGGGTGCCCTTCTTGCCATCCCATTTCCTATGCATCTGGTCTGTGTTTGTGCGCAAGAGAAGAGGGGGGAAAGAGGGAGGTAGGGCCGTCTGGGGCCGATTAATAACCAGTGATTTATAGGAACTTTTATAGAATAATACAATAAAAATGTGTGTGTACGTGGTGTGTGTGTATGTGAGTTCAACTGTGCATGTGTGTGTGTGTGTGTGTGCGCGTGCGCACGTGAGAAAGAGGCAGCAAGCACACAATGGTTTTCTAATTCTGGGGAATCAAAAACAAATTATCGAGAAAAAAACAGACCCAGATCAGGGTAAATTGGGCACAGATGGACAAAGGGAGGCAGGAAATCAAGAGAGGGAGAGAGAACACAAGACTGAGTGAGAGAAAGAGAAAGACGTGTTTAAGAGGAGGACAGTGGAGTACCACAGAGCAGGGATGTGATGGAGAGGATAAAGAGGAGGTGGGAGAGGACAAGGAGGAGGTGAGAGAAAGGACAAGGGCACAGTGGGGAGAAGAGGAAGAAGAGAGAGGGACTGTGGGAGGAGAGAGATCAGGGTTCCCATGCCCTGTGAAGAGGAAATGGGCTTCAGAGGGGCCAGACTGCATGTTTGAATGAAGGAGGGTGTAAGGGTGACTTGACAGTACAACTTTAAAAAAATATATATAATAGAGTTGTGAAGGAAATTACTGGGTCCGATCATTTTTCACAGCATTTGATAAACAATGTCTCAACCATTATTAAAGTATGTTATAAGCATGCATTGTGTAGAATGAAACAGGATATACTACAGTATACTGTACCTGCCATGTTGACATTGATGTGACCATTGTGAGGGGTTGCCAGGATGTTGCTATTTGGATGCAAAAAAGTATTTTGTTGTAGAGTGTTATAGAGGTTAAGTGCTGTTAAGCTTGCTAAGGTGTTCTGGGTGGTTGCAAGGACAATGCTATGTGATTGTTAGGGTATTCTGGGTAGTAATAGGGAATTGATATGCGGCTGGTGTTTTTAAGCATGTTGCTATGTTTTTTCTAAGGGGAAGACCCTTGTAATTGTGCAGCAACATGCTAAAAAACACTGGTTGGTTGCTAATGCGATGCTATGGATTTGCCTAGGTCTTCTTAGTGTTTTTCAGCATATTTTTCAGTCGCTAGTGAGCTGCTATGCAGTTGCTATGGTTTTCTACAACTTCAAAGTATTTTTCAGCATGTTCTGAGCGGTTGCAAGGGTGTTGCACGTTAGCTGCTTACTGGCCCAAACAACAAAAAAAGTGTCACTGATATTCTGGTTCTTAAGCTTGGTTTTATGTTCCACCAGACACAAATCTTATGGCTGGCTAGAAAACAATAGCACACTTCAAGTCGCATGATTTGAGGTATCATTAATATCCACTGTACAAAAAAGTGGGATAAATAACACACAAAAGTTCAAAACTTATAGTTAGGGATTGTGAAATGCTCAGTAGCAAGAACCTATACAATATCAAATGTCTTTTACATTCATTTTATTACGCTTAATGTGGCATGATCTGATCAACTGTCATTCTCTCGTCTTTTACAACATATGACACTCAAAGTCTGTAAGAACCCGTTAAACTTGAGTGGTGTTCATGAGGGGTGGGTTTGGTTAAGGGAAAACACTGACAACCAATTAGAGCGGCTGAGTTATGAGAGGTTTAGGGCTCTGGATTCTGGGAAAGGAGAGGCAGGTACAGCTGCAACACGAGAGGAAGTGCTGCTTGTGTCCTGTCAAGCAGGAGGTTAACTCCAGCCCATATGAGCCCACAGAGTGCCTGTGATAAGCAAATAGCAATATGAATGACTTCCTGTGATGAGGGCCTGGACTGTGGCATCTGTCAGAGAGGATCTGCCGCCTTTGTATACGGAGCGCAGACCACCGCAGCCCCCTCAGCGCACATTCACACGCACACTCACGGCCCTACCCCGAAACTCCCTGATGACACTGATCTGAATAACATGCATTAGATCTCACAGAGCTGGCCCCTGGGCACTGCCACCCACATAAACAGTCCTGCTGTCTCCCAGCATGCTTCACTCCCACAGTCAGGAGGAGAGGAGAGGAGAGGAGAGGGGGGGCGTTGATATTGGCAGCAGCTCTGTAATGGCCCCACACTGGAAACTTCATCAGTGAATCATGCCTCAGCTCCACTGTGCACAAAGAGAAAGGACAGCAATGAACTTCCTCCCTATCTCTCTTTCACACACAGTCACAATCTGGTGTCCTTTGCATCAAAGTTCGCACTTAAAAAAAAAAAAAAAAATCTTACGGGGAAAAAAATTCTGCCACAACAAAAAATACCCGCTTACTCACTCTAGTACTCTCAAGTTCTCTCTTTCTCACACTCTGATATTCTCAACTGTAAGAAGAGGCCCAGTGAAAGCTGAATGCTGACACAATGAAAACGATCACGTCTGAAGATGGGAACCAATGCAGCATGTATGAACGGAAAGCACCCCCCCCCCCCCCCCACCCCCCAGAAAAAAATAACACTCCTAAATGTCACTTGCTGATGTGAAAGTTAAAGGGATTATTCACCCAAAAATGAACATTCTGTTATCATTTACTCACCCTCATGCTGTTTCAAATCTGTCTCTATTTTCAATGTAATGAAAGTGAATGGGGACTTGAGGTGTAAAGCTAAAAAAAAAACTAAAAAAAACAAACAAACAAAAAAACACCCAAAAAGATTCATAAAAGTGTTTCACCTGATCCATGCACTTTTTTCCAAGTCTTTTGAATCTGAAATCATACAATAGGTTTGTGTTAGAACAAATTAACTTGACATCCACTCAAGCTATCTTTGTCAAATTCATGAACAATCGTTCTTTTGAATTGGATATTTCCAAAGTATCAGTTTATGCGGTTCACAAAACCTGAATGATTCATTTATGATTTTGACTGACCTGGTTCTTGAGTTCAACTCATCGATATAAGGATTCAGTCACGTAGGTTAACTGTTCACTGGAATAATGCAGTTAAAATTGCAGTCTGGTCTTTTTTTTCTTTTCTTTTTTTTTGTAGCTCGGAAAGTGTAAAAAGACATGAGTAAAAAAAAGACATAATATATATATATTTTAATTCCTCTAAGACAATCAGCATTAACAAAACATATGACCAAAATAGTGACAAATATTTCAGAGAAGAGCTTGGAGATAAAAGTTAAACCGTGCCCAAATGTTGCACAGGGCACAACATCGTGAACACGCTTCCTGCTACGCTATAAATACAAATGTGAGCTGAGCAGTTTTCTCACGGTTGTATTCTGAGCTGACTGTTTACAGTACAAGCAAGGCTGCAAACGTGTGTGTATATGTGTGAGTGGCTGGAGACAGGTAGCTGGGTGCTGTGTGGTACGTGTTTAAAGACGGGCGCGTACGTGCCGACCTGCCCGTGTTAAAGTGTGTGAGCCTGCTGGTGCGGTTGGCCCGATACGTGTGTGACCGCAGTACATCATACGACTCTGAGAGAGAGAGAGAGAGAGAGAGAGAGAGAGAGAGAGAGAAAGAAAAAGAAAGAGAGAAAGAGCGAAAACAGCATCACAGGATCTGGCGTGTGGCGCACAATTCAGCGTGGGTACAACAGGCAGCCCAGAAACCCACATACAGGTTTCACTTCTGCCTGCTGTGGCAGCAAGTTCACACTCCAAACACCGGGTGAAAAGTTCATACGGAGGTCATGGCACTGCCACGCAAAAACACAGACAACTAGAAAGTGTCACACTCAGATAGAAACCTTATTTGACACATAACAAATGTAAGAAATGCACATATACACACATTAATTTCACATTAAATGAAGTTCTGGCATTGCCTTAAAATGAACTTGACTGGCTGGAAGTGAACTCAATTGTGGGCCTGCTTAGTCATAGGGAAAAGGGACTTCCAGTGTAAATGAGTGGTAACAGAAGCCATCGGTTAAAAGAGAGCGATAAGACGTGGCATTTTCTGTATTTAATGTGTATGCGTAGGATTTAAGGAGAATTTCAAAAACAAAAAACAAAAAACAACCACTTTGGCGGGCCGGAAAGGAAAAGGTCCATATCAAGAATCTACCATTTAAATGTTATTGCTGTGTGTGTCAGAGCGGCGCTCAAAGCGAGAGCAGCAGAAGGCAGCTGGGTTTGAGGGTGAGGGGGGTTGAGTCTTTCTCATGGCCTCTCGGCCCGTGCTGGCCTTTAATTCAGTCATGCTATTGGTCGGAGGAGCTCTGTGACACAGTCACCACCACACACCCGAGACAGCAGCCACACAGGCGTTCAGGCACGCTGGAGGAGAGAGAGAGAGAGAGAGAGAGAGAGAGAGCGAGATGTTGAGTGTCAGTGTACGGTGTTAAATGAAAGTGTCAGAAACTCATGCACCAGTGACTTAGCCAACCAGTAGAGCGCTGAAGCATGGAGGTCCGTGGTGAAGACAGACACAGTGCCAGGCTGTTCTGCTAAAGGAAGAGTCTGCCCTCTGCTGGTGGAGACCAAACCTGCAGCACTAATACAATGATGAACCAAAAAAAAATAAAAAATAAAAAAAAAAATAATGTTGAGCTCATTCACACAACAATCACATTTTTTTTAACGTAATCTCACGTGTCTTGACCTCAGCATCACAATAAAAAAGTTGCATATTATATACTGAGTTGTAATGATCTGAAAGCTTGAATTTGAAAGGCTGTGGTTCTGCAAATATCAGTTGATTAATTTGGCCATTATGAAAATATTGCATCGGTTGATATCAGTGCCAGCTTGACCTGTTAACAAAAATGCCAACTTCAAAATCTACCATCTACTATCTTCTAAAGATTACAATAATTTTCTGTTTTACAAAAAAGTTAAATGACAATTCATAATAAACACAGCAATAGGGTCCTCGCACCGTCTGCACTAGGGACCTAGTTTCAGACATAAATTCATAAAATTTTGTGTACATTTCATTTAATATCACCCAAAGCACACTTCTGCTATATTACACATGGAGTTATTAGGGTAATTTTATAATGTACACAGGTATGCTCTTATTTTTATGATGCTTTTTATGAATTTTTTATTCCTGATTTATTGGCTTCATTTACAGGAAAGTATACAGAGTAAACAGGAAAGAAGGTGTGGCTATCCTCATAGGATAGTAAGCATTTTCTGCTTTTTAAAATAGTAATATTCATTTAATTAATTAAATAAATCGACTATTCATAACTTTTCATTTAAATTCAGAACATTTTGTGTACATTTAATTTTATATTACTAATTATTACTGTACTGTAAAATGATCAGTTAGTTGGTCAATATCACAAAATTAACCCCACAAGGTCTCGTATCACCTTACAGGGTTTATTTATTTGAATGACCGTCTGACTGTACATTATCCCGCTTACCAAATACAGCAATAAATGGACTTGAATTATTGATTTGAGTTTGCTAAGAACCAATAAACTGTAAGAACCAAAACCAAACAAACAAAATAAATGGTCAATACAGTTTACAAAATATTGGACCAAAGAATGGGATGATCATAATCAAATGCATGTATAGTAAATATCTCATCATTATATTAGCCATTGGCTAATATAATTGGCTACTCTGGCATCAATCCTTAAAAAAACTGACTACTCATTTTGAAATGTAAATAAAACAATACCACAACAAGTATCTGTTAAAATCACTCAGCAAATATTATAAACATTTAAACTACATTTGTCCATTAAAAAACAAAAAATACCAACAAGTACAAATACAGTATAGTACCGTAATAGCAAAAGGTAAAAAAAAGAGTCCCAGTTAATTTCTCAATCATATCTCCCTCTATCTACTCTATAAGCAACTGTCACGTAAATAAAGCCAAAACAAATACATAAAAATGTAAGGCGTCATAAAAATAAAAATATGGTACGTTAATAAATCGCCCTAATAGCTGAAATGAAACATAAGTATGCTTCTCAGTAGTATATCGTGAGTCTGATGAAAGGAAGCAGAGTCTCTGGGTGCTGTTTGAGCTCCGTTTAACGATCGGACCACCCTCACGATCCTCATCAGTGTCATGCTTGCTTTATATAAACCAGAGAGAAGAAGTAGGCACTGAACCCTTGCCAAAAACTTTGAAGCTTTACAAGACAGTAGTCAGGTACCCCGGCAATCCTGAAATGATTAATAGCAGCCACAGCAAATGTGGTCCTCACATAAATATAGGTTTTTAATGGCTGTGACCCAGAACAGATGATTACAGTGCGCTAAGTGTTCTGGCTGGGTACAGTAGCACCTACTCATCAGTCATAGATCACCTCAAGTACTAACAGAGAGATAAGAGTGTTTCTCCATATTATACACACATAAGTAGGCTGTATACATAAGCCCTTTGTTAATAACGAACTCCAGGTTGTTTATCAAACGAATCACCTGCTAATTCCTGTAATGGGATTCCTGCAGCCCAACAAAACTATATGTAGGCCTACCTTTAAATATATGTTGTCACATGAACATGAATTATGTCTCATAAACTAAAGTTACACAACATTACAGTCAGTAACGGTTCCCGGTTCATTTCGAATCAGACATAACTGAAAATGACTCCCGGTTCAGTGGTAAGCTGTGTGAATTGAGCCCGATCTCATGAATGTATGCATCAAAAGCACAAATTTATGTTTGGCGTGCAATTTATACGCAGAAATTACTTTTTACGTGCATATGAAACACAATGTTCGCGTACATATAATACACACTTTATGATGTGTAATACACACTTAATCCACACCTCTAATCCTACCCAAGGGGTTAACAGTATGTATCATATGCACGCAAAAAGTAATTTCTACATATAAATAGCACGATAACTACTATAGATACGCAGTACTAGGAGATCGTGCTGCCCAGTTCAGAGGCTGCATCCTTCAAATGGTCGGACCGAAAGTTGTTAAATGGGACGGTCTAGCCTACGGAGGATTGTTCTTGTCGCCTAGCAACTGTGACAGCTGCCGTTGATGAGCCAGTACTGGTTTGTACTGGACTTTTTTGAAAGTTAAATTAAACTGTCTGAAAACAAAACAGGGTTCACAACCTGTCTAAACGTTTACTATGGTCCATTTCTGTATATAATATTTACAATATTTAATAATATAAAATTAAGTATAAACTACATATAATCGCATCTTAGATGTAGGTCAACAAAAATGTAGGTCAACATTTGAACCGCTTTAAGTTTTTTTTTATTTTGTACATAGATATTTGAGAAAGCTGAAACCTAATACTTAAGTTTAAAAGTGTAACGGCCGTTTCACACAGTAAGCTTGAGCGGCGTGTGAGCAGCACATATTTTTTTTTGCTGTGCATGCAAATCAAACCAGAGTCGTAAAGCTCAAGCTGTCGCCAATTTCTCTCAAAAAATCCTGTCGTCACTGCCGCGAAATGAATTCTGGGGTAGGCAAGGCCACGAAGGATCCGTTGTATCTTTCATTGCACGGGAAACGGACGCATTTGGAGGCCACATTTGAAGGAGTCTTTGAATTGGGACAGCCTTCGCTTCGCCGCCGTGACACAATCGGCCTTCGAAGGATGCAGTCTCTGAATTGGGGCGCAGCTGTTAGACAATAACCGATGTGGAAGATTTGACTGAGCAAGCCGACTCAAACTCAACCAAATTCGAAGAGGTGTCCTGAATTCTTTTTACTGACTAGTAAAAAGAACCGATTCATAGGAATCATCTGCTTATGATTTGGACATGACGGAGCGTGAGATGATTTTTTTTTATGCATTTACTACCATTTTAGTAGCAATCTTTTTTTTCTGAGAAGCGTCTGATAACCAAAAGCATACAAGTAATTTTATCCCCCCAGCAGAGCTCAGAGCCTATTACAACGGCGAGAAAAGGACGGCCGCTACACAATACACTGGTTCCGTCTAAATGGTCTGAATGAAGCACATACGAACGCAAGCACGTCATCCCACAGTCCTTTCTAAGAAAATGTACTCAACATAACTGAGGACACCACACACCTCAAAAAGCATACCGGCTTTGTTCTACCAGAACCTTTCCCACACGGGGGCTGCGTGTGTGTAAGTGCGTGCGCTCGTGTGTGCGCATGTTGCGAGCTCTGACGAGCAGCGGTAACCACGGCAACAGAGTGATGATAACTCCCTGCCCACCGATACCCATCTCTCTTGCTTTCATCTCTAGCAGTTGGAGTGAGTCATGATGATGCATTCACTGTTTCCTGTGCAGAAACTCTCACTGACCTCCACTCAGACTTTCTTTACCTGTGTCTGTTAAATATGGTGTCTTATTTTTGTCTTTTTGAGCACTGGGTATAAAAAAACTAAAACAAAAAACCCCCAAAACTATTTGATCTAGATATACTGTAAATTCTTTACAATTCCAAGATCGATCTTTAACTCTATGCTTATTTTCTGTGGCTGAATGATTTGTATTTGCCTATTTAGAATTTCCTGTCCAATGTAATTTAATTCTAATGAACTACATAGTTTGGGCCATGTTGTTCATTTTTTTTAATTCATCTTTTCATAATGTAGGCTGCCTAGTAGGTGTTTATGCACAGAATCTACAGCACCACAGCATTCATAGAGTTGTAAATGTGCGAGCAGAGTCTGGATTGAATGTGATGCAATAAAAAATGTGCCACAAAATAATGGCAAACGTCTTTCTATTGAGTTGTCCTTGTGGGTTGCACGTGAACAGAATCCCTTTAAGGCAAGTCAGTGACCATTTTTGAAACGGTTCTCGGGCAAATATTTTAGGCATTCAAGTACAGCTCCTATCTCTCTGAATGGAAAAACATCAAATTATGCAAAGCTGTTCACCAAGCTTACGAATAAATTTCATATTTGAAATCACCAAATAAATCTGACAACAACAACAACAACAACAACAACAACAGAATTTAGATTCTAAATGCTCAAATCATGACAAAAAAACGACTTTCAGGCTGGATCAGCCAATGTGCATGTGCAGTCCTAAGTGCTCGTTTCAGAACATAGAGCTTCTAACGGCAGCCGAAGTGACGTGATGACTTTACCAATTGGCGAATGGCTCTTTTATTTCAAAGACGGGACTTATTCTGCCATTTTGCACGTTGCACTTTTTCTTGAGTGCGCCATCTTTCAACATATAACGTTTTTGACACAAAAACATACAGCGTGACCAGTATAGTTCGATTCACAAACACATGACTTTATGAGCTGGTTCTTTTTAGTGAATACCGATTTGAAACCCTACACTGTATAGTTTACAGCATTAACAGAAAGATAGGCCTACATTAACAGACATTTCTTACATATGTAAGCAAAATGGATATTATGAAATATACTGTAGCTACCAAAATAAATCACAATCGAAATCGAATTGAGAGATTGTAAACGTAATAAAATCGGGAATCTCTAAACATAGCTACCCAAATGGATCAGAATCAAATTGAAAGCCTGTGAACCGTATTAGAATGGGGAAATCTGTAACAATACCAGCCCTAATGGCCTTAAAGACTGAAAAAATTGTTGAATTGAAGTTGGCATACTGTAATGCTACAGTTATCATGGTTACAAACAGCAATGTGACATTGTACAGTACATGAAAACATCCACATGATTTTGTGAAAGTCATTTTTTTTTCAAGATGAAATATCTACAAGTATGTGTTGTTGCTCAATACTGGATTTGAGGGGTGAGAACATCTCTATTTGCACCGGTGTGTGAATTTTCAGGTCCTTATTCTGTGGGAAGACTGTGGTAGAAAATAACATCAGGGAGGCCCCAGCAGACAGTGTGACAGGAAGACAAAGACAAGGTCAGACAAACAAAGTCACACTGGAGGAGGTCTGAGACAGGGCTACAATATTTTATTTAGATTACTCATTAGGGTTGGGAATCGTGAACCAGTTTTATTTTAGAACCATTTCCAAATTTCCACAAACAGTGGATCTGGATTCGATAGGTCGCAGAAAACTGCAATGCTAATTTGATTTACATTTTGGTATCTGAACTTTGTTCAGTTTTTATGTATTTATTTGTGCTATTGCCAGTTTGTTTATTTGTTCTTATTGTATTACTAACTGTTTACTTGAAATTAGAAATTTATGGTAGTTAATCTAGTTGTTTTTGCAGTGGTATTTTTTGTTAAAACCAGGCAAAAGATCCTCAAAAGTGTTCTTTAGGTGATTTTTGTTCATGGTATTCAGCTCATTCAGAATAAATATGTTGGATATCTAAATGTGTGACTTAATTTTTATTTTACTTTATTGGAATCAAACCTGGAGATCAATAATAATCAGAATTGCTATAATTCAAACAATACCCAACTCTATTCTGTACAGTGGCCTCAGAATGAAGGATCCAGGCCTCATCCACCTAACAGGGCTCTTCAAACTCTCTCCAAACCCTTCTGAGAGATGAGATATATACAGTATAGTATAAAACTGAGCATTAAGCCTGTTCTAATGTATAATAACCTGCATGTGTGGCCATATTAGTGTATTCAACACCTATTAAAATAATCATTATTGATGTAGAGTCAAATAGTTTAAAGTTGTAGAGTCAAATCTTTTAACTGAACATTAGCCTTTTTAGCTTTGTTTGAAGTTACCTCAAAAGTGTATTTTTGGTTCATTCAATATTATTATTGTTATTATCTTTTTAAACTAATGATTTTAGTTAAACAAAAAAGTGAATAATTTGGAATTTCTTTAAAAAAATTATGTAGATTATTTCACAAAAAAATAGCCCAAGAACAATACTTGGCAGACCTATTTAACACATTTCTTCATCATTTAACATAACTAATTTTGTAAATTAAAAAAATGTGCTTAAAAACACTCATAACACATTCCCACCATGGTGAGTTTTGCACACACAAATACCACATACATTTTCACGGGAAAATGTAAAAATGTATTTGTTCAAATGTATTTAATCTACTATTCTAGTACATTCAAAGCATTGTTCTCGTCTCATTAAAGCTGTTGCTTTAATAATGGTAATTTGGCCATTTATATAACTGAACAACATCGAGAAAGGTCACTGGATTTGCACTAATGCATATTCAAAGACATGTACTGCTGGAATACTGTATATAATAAAAATATAAAATATGCTTAGATAAATGCTTAGAAAAGATAACACTTTGAACAAACTCAACCACTCAGAAACTCCACTGCCGAATGCCTGTATGACACTTTCAAGTAAACATGAGTTATCATGGGTTATCACAAGATAAGATCACACACTCTGATTTGAGTAAAACAACCAGCCACACTTCTCAGTTGCTCCAATATAGGGACAGATAGTGGACCATGACGTACATTAGTGGTGACTGAGATACCGGTTCATTTTTGCTTATAATACACTGCACAAGAGCTTTGCAGAACCCTGCCATTTTTCAGCGGAGACAAACGTCACACATATAAATGAAGCTTTATACTGAATAAGCAATGTGCAAGTGCAACTGCCCTTTGAACCATTCTATAACATCATGAACTTCAGAACATCAGATCAAAGACTAACTATTTTAATGTTTTGGTTCAAAGTTTCATAAGAATCTGTACAATTTCAGTCGTACATTTTTGTAAAATTAAATTACGCCCCACTGACGGTTAGGTTTAGGGCTGGACCTTCATGCTTATATTTTCCCCCTAAAAATCATGTTTCCGTATTAATGAATTCCATACAAATGCATAAAAAACCACCACCTCAAAAAATAGTTGCATTTTCTCATGAGATCGGGTTGTACACAGATATAGAAGAGGAACTGATATTCATAAGCATTATGAAGAATGTTTCTTCATACATGGATATCACTGAGTGTCTGTGACCCTGCTATGTTGTTTAGCTCTGAGAGTCAGTCAAGGTGTCGTCAGTAATATTGCATCATAGTGGCAAACACAGATGTGCCAATCTGCCATTTACACACACACACACACACACACACACACACACACACACACACACACACACACACACACACACACACACACACACACACACACACACACACACACACACACACAATAATTTGCATGCTCTCTCTCTCACACCCAGACACTTGTAAATACTACTCAATTAAGTGAGAATGCAGCTTAAAATAATTCAATTATAATTATTAAATCTGGATTCAGTAAACATTACAATTTTAAAACATGGCCACATAAAGCAAGAAAAATTTCCTGAACTGTTCAAAACTACAAATTGTCAGTTGCAATGACTCCGAAAACAAATCTTTTTGGTCTACATGAAAATTTTATTTAAAGACCCATTAATTGCTTTAATAATATTTTGCATTATCTATTCGATATAACAAAGTATGTTATATAATGTGAAAATTCATTTTTAGAATAGGCTATTATTGTGAAAATGTAACTGGAAATTTAAAAAAATGATTAATGGAAATATTTCATCAGGGCTAAGTATTTTATTTAAACTCAGACTAGATTGAATCAATAATTAAATCCTTATTGTTATTATAATTTATTTTTAATAGTAAATACTTTCATATTCTCACATAACTGTATACATTTCAGCTGCAGCTGCTCTTCCTGTTTTTAAAAATATATATTTTTGAAGAAATGGATTAAGTCAATTTACTCTATAGTGGAAAGTCACAAGGAATATACAAATACATTGAAATAATAAATATTAAAAAAAATCCTGACTCAAACCATCAACAATCTGTTTATTTTTCTGTGAACATACCATAAAAGTCTATGTGCTTGAATAAAGCTGATTTAATCATTTGATATGCAATGAAAATCATATTTTAGAAAACTATTTTAAACTCTAAAATGGCCTGCTATTTTGTTTCTTGTAAACTGCAACCATATCTCTTCAACCAAGTCATAATTTCAATCATTCAGATGTGGAAACAAAGAGGCAGAGCGAGTTAATTATATACAAATGACAACTTATTTTCTTGAAAGATATGATTAGCGCTGTGCCTGCTCCAAAACGTTCCTCTCCAGAGCCGAGATAGGACACATGAAAAGAGCGGCACTGCCTCTTTTAGATCATATCATTTGGCTCTATGCGTTCATATATTTTCTTAAAGAGTGCCGTGACATTTACTGCAGGAAGGAGGCCTTCCAAAGGTTTGAGGGCATGGCAGAGAGTCTGAGTGGGAATTGGTACGCCGCCCTGGGACCATGAAAGTTTTTACCGCTTTCACAAGACGTAAAGGGTTACACAGAGACAAACATTCTGTTTGAAGACTAAGGCCAAGTTATTAATGCATTAATCACCCTTTCAAAGCAAAGAAAACATTTTACTTTATTACATGTGATGACTAAGGAAATGGAGTTTGATTTCATAGGTAACGTGTGATTAAAATGGTCATCTTTACATTTCTGAAACTGATAAAACAGACAGCATTTAAGTATATAAAATGTCTTTAGTGCGAGACTTGTCTGTGTGCGTGCTAAATGGCTAATTCAGGTGATCACAACAGACGATCTAAAGAAACTGTTTATTGTTGTTGGTATAGCGACTGTTAAAACTCTGATAATGACAAATGCCTTCCTCTGCCTACAGCTGAAAGGACAAGGATATTTCGACATACAATACAGCAAACCGCAGATCTCACACAACTAGCTTCTACATCCCCTAAACCAGAGGTTTTAGTTCAATGTGGCGAGAAGAAATAGAGACAAATAGGAACAATCAACGGGGTAGATGTCTGAAATAAGGTGATACGTGCATAAAATATGCTTCCCTGAATATTTTTAGCCCAGCGCATTTTGCATGAGAAATATCTTTTGTAACCAAAATCAGGTTCATTCTGTCCAGCAGAAACTGGTAAGCGGAAGCAGGAGGAACAGAGAGAGTTAGTGAAATCTGTGTGGCCTTTTTTGTAATTACGGTCTGTGCTCACCAGTTTCATCAGCTGGCAGCTGGAGCATTTTCAGTTCACTTTTGTCAGAAAATTATATTGGCAAACTGGCATTTAAATGCAATCAAAAGAGAAGGGTACGTGGGTTTGCTGTGCAAATTCTTCAGAATTCACATTTGAAGTGCCCTTCTTTGTAAAGGAGTAATGGTTTCTCAAAAAACACAAGTACATATGAGTCAAAATACTGGGTAATAATAAAGTGGTGCAGGTATGACATCACTTCGTAGGCCAATCGGTAGTTCGCATCACACTGGTTTCCTCAACAAAATCCAATAGGATTTTTCCATAGGCTTTTGGATTATCGCAAAAAAATTTTACAAATTAAAAGCTCTGTAATCAACAAAAGTTTATACATCAAGATAATTTTCACAGCCTAATTGCAGTCACCAGAAGTAATAAGCAAAAGGTTAGGCTATAAATGAACTACTCTATGGTCCCACGACTTCAGCGTCACCATCACTAAGCTTCCGACAACTTTCAGTTTTTTCAGTGTTTAGTCTCTTCAAATTTTAAACCGCTCAATTCATATGGATTAGTTTTATGACCTCTTTATGAACTTTTTGAAGTGTCAAAGTGGTAGTTGCATAGACTGTCAATGGAAGGACAGAAAGCTCTCAGATTTCATTTTTTGTGAACTATACCTTTAAATGAGTGATCTTGACATGAGTCCCTGTAATCGTCCAATTTGACTCTCATATACTGATGTCATATATTAATATAAACTTGACAGGGGATTTTTAAATTTTTTAGTTTGATCATCTGATCTTCTGGTATTTGATCTTCTCTGTTTTTTAAAAGATTAAGGCAATTATCAAAGTTTGATAAAATGTTGTTCATTTTCCAATAAATTACAAATTTTTACATGATTTGTTACATTTAATAACCCCTTCGAATATTTTGACTCAAATATCTATATCTATATTATATTACAAATACAGCGACCCAACCCCCAAAAATGACTTATGTCACAATTTAAAATGTAAGAATCTCTTTGTACTAGATAACAAAAACAAGTAGCTTTTGTTATAAAGATATAAAGTACAAAGACAAAGTTTGTCTGAACGGGCTCCAGACTACAACTAAAATGGCTGCAAATGTGACAAAAATCTGCAATATAAATTTAAATATTTGAAAACTGTGTGTCCATTCATAATGCAGTTTCGTGTTTCTGTGTACTGTAACAATGAACACAGCACAATTACAGAGGCGAACCAACACTGAGTGTGGGCTCCAGGCAAAATTAATCAATGAGGCCCTTTATATATATATATATATATATATGTATTTTATATATGTTTTATATAATATAAGTTTTTTTTTGTTAATATATCTTCATTACCTAGAGATATTATTATACAAAATTCAAAAAGTAGTCAAAACAGAACATCTAACAGAACATAAGTTGTTTATTTTTTACAACATTGTATGCTTTTTTTATTTTTATTAACGAAATGTCAATCTTCATCTTTATAACAGAAGATACAATACAATACAAAAATTTTTAAGATACAGTAAATCTTCAAATGTGTAAAAGATCGTCACCTTAAAAACAGTCATTTGCGTGGTGGAACAAGCAATGCTATTTAAAAAATATATAGTTAGCATCTTAATTTAATATTTGTTTTATTAGTTAATTAACTAATTGTTTACTCAAATAGTTTAATGTAAAGAGCTGGATACTTACTACTAATGAAATAATGTCAACTATAGTAAATGTATTGTTTAAAAGTGGACATTTCAAGCTTTATATAGATATATTTCTCATGTATGTGAGGCAAGTAGCCTATACACTGTGTTTCTGTTTATTTTTGAGACGTGCTCCAATTCACAGTCCATGAAAGCGCACCCTGATTGTTTTATTTTATTTTACACAAGCACAAAGTTTTCTTGTTATTGTGAGTTTACACAAATAAAAGTTGTTGCGACTGATGCATTATTCTTTTCTGTATGGCCAGAAATGGAGTATTTTAAGTTGTTTCCACTGTTTATAGGAAAATGCAAGTAATCGCGTCGGCGCCTCCATGTCATGCAGTGCGCGCTCCACACTCCGCACAAACACTTGGATATGCGCCTAATAATAGCGAACATTTATCTATGTTAAGGTTAGAGCGAGCGGCCATGCCAGACGCATAAGTCCTTTTCATGTTTAACAAATCAAATCATGCATTTGCTAAATACCGCGAGTAAGCGCTGCTCCAGTTTGAAAAAAGGCTGCTGAGGCGAGACGGTAAAAGCATAACCAGGTAACGAGAGAGGGGCCCCACTAAGGGGGATGCGGAGATGTTGCTGCGTCTTTATATTAACATTCCTGATTGTTTGAATGATCAGCCCTCGGGGGCCCCCTTAAAATGCGGGGCCCCAGGCAATTGCCTGGCTTGCCTGCCCTATTGCAACGCCTCTGAGCACAAACAAATGACTCTTTATTTTTACACTTGGCTCAAAATAAACGTCAACAATTTCCAAATCAGCTAGACAAAGTGAAGCAGAAAAACAATTTGCTAATTGCTTAGCTACTTTGAACATGTGAGATGAATATGTGTTCAAATACATTTTGGAGTCAATATATGTGTGTTTACGGTCTTGCTTAGAGGACATTTCACAATCAGTAAACATGAGTGATCACATCAGCTGAGAAAGGTCGAGGGGTTAAGTGAAGGCACAGAGTCTAAACATGCTGTGGATGAACTGAAACTTGTTAAGGCGATCAAACCACAGAAGGAAGCTGCGAAAGGTCACAACCTCAGGGTCAGCTGAGCCGCACTGTGTGTATGACTGAAAAATGTATCAGAAACCCCCACCCTACACGATGTGCTTGTGTGGCTTCCCTCTTACTTTTGGTTCCTTGTCTACAGGGGAAGCGGGAAAGTGCCAGGGTGCAAAGTTTTACGAGCTGGTCTCGACCGAACTCACCACATTCCCACCGTCCTTCAGCCGAGGGACGTGACTCTAGCCATGCCAGAGCTGCAGCCAGACCACAGCTCACTTAAGGTCACACACAAAAACTCACATGCTTTTTTTTTTTCACTCGGTGCATTTATCTGGTATTTTGATCGACGTGTGTTGCGAGTATCTACTTTCATTATCAGCTTTCTGATGCTTAACAATGACTCCACAAATCGAGTGAATAGCTTAGTTTATCAGACAATACAAAAACAATTAACATGCAGATGGAACCACTTTTGCAATAATTGGTCAAATTGTAAAATAAACTAATATTACACAATAATGTCACTACATTTAACTTTGTCGGGTGGCGGTGCCAATCTGGCAAATGTGGTCTGGTTCATTGCCACATCTGTCAAACTGTCAAACCATAAAAGTATCATAAAGGTAGTCCATAAAAATTGTGAGCTATATTCCAAGCCTTCTGAAGTCATGTAATACTTTTGTGTGAGCAAAAATAAATAAATACAATTTAAGATGCTATTCACATTTAAAGAAAAAGTGCAATCTAGTGCACTAGTCATTTGAACTACCGGTACTTAAATTAGGCTTTGGTGTTTTTTGTCCCTTTTTGTAAATTAATACTCCAAAAAAAATAAAAAAATAAACTATCCTTGTACAGAAAGGAGCAGCGTAAATATTCTTAAATTTCTCTTTATATGTTAAGTAACAGCATATGGTTTTAGAACAGCATGAGGGTGTGTAAATGATGACAGAACATTCATTTTGGGTGAACTACCCCTTTAAACCGAGCAGCATTCTCTCGGGTCTATCAGAAGGTGGGCATCTGCTGAATCATAAACACTCAAGCATGAATGCTGACCCCTGCTGCATCATTAATGTACCCCCACAGTATGACTCAGATGATGCTGTTAATAAGCTGTTGGGTCTCAACGGCCAAGACTGTTCACTTATTTCACAGGACCAATCCCACGCTTGGATCTCTCACCTTACTACGCCTGCAGAACTGCGACCCAGTGGCTCAGACTCAACGAAACCAACCTGAGCCTGCTCAACTTCCGGAACTGCCAACGTCAGTCCACCTACTCCAGCCAAAAGAAAATGACAATAATGTTGGAAAAATGTGACCCTCAAATAGCTGGAATCACATTAGTATGACCAAGGCCAAGCTATGATTTTCTCAGCCAACTCCAGACTCCAGATTTATGAGAGTGGACATGAGGAATGTTTGCGGCTGTGCATGCATGATCTACACACAATTAGTGGTGACTAATATAAGCTTGCAAATTATTATACATGTAGATCAATATCAGCTTTTCTGAGGCCAATATCTAAAACAGATCATCTGGATCTGATCAGTATGAGATTGGCCATGGATTGGACATGCTCGAATGATATGTTGGCATATGCTCCCAGAGTTTTAACAATGAGTTCTTTGAGGTGTGACTGTCAGCCAATGGAAGTTTAGACCATTATATTATTATAATATCTCTGCAATGTAATTCCTATTTCAATTAATATTCCCCCTGTACTACCCCGTGATTTACAAGGTCTCCAAGGGCAGACATTTTCATTTTCATCAAATTTATTAACTAACATTTATCCCACTTGCCTCTGTGGTAGCCAAGTGTGCAGTTAGCACTCTTCGTCTCCACCTTTTTTCCACAGGTGTAAACATGATGATAGGTTTAGAAAGCTGTGTTGATGCTGTAGGACACTTGGCCCACGAGTTGAAGTAAAACTCCACTGTTACAGACAATATCTCGAATAACTAAGGAACAAAAAAAATTAAAACAGAGAAAATAAACTCTCTTAGATCCGTTAATGTCTCAAAAAGGACTTCATTTTCGTTTTCCCGCGCTTACAGTGCCATCTTGTGGCGCAGAACGTCATTACTAGTGTAACACTTGCACCAAGAACTGTTTCGCAACAAAAGAAAACATAATTTGACTAAAATGCTTTGTGTTATGGCTAGTTTAGTCAACATTATTAAATACTTGTGGACCTATAAAAAAGTTATTCTTGTTTAGTAATAACCTAATGTATTGGTAACACTTACAATAAGGTTCATTAGTTAACATTAGTTAATGTAGCCTAACTAACACGAACTAACCATGAGCAATTCATTTGTTACTGTATTTGTTCATCTTTGTTAACGTTAGTTAATAAAAATACAGCTGTTCAATGTTAGTTAATGTTAGTTCACAGTGCATTAACTAATGTTAATAAGATTTAAATAAAGTAGCCTATTAGTAAATGTTGAAATAAACATTAACAAAGATTAATAAATGCTGTATACGTGCAGTTCATTATTAGTTCATGTAAATTAATGTAATTAACTAATGTTAACTAACGAACCTTATTGTAAAGTGTTACCAATGCATTTTTATTTAAAACGCAACAGGTCTGTGCAAATAGCCTAATGTTATACCCTACACACATAATTATTAATTGCCTAATCATCTTTCAGTAGAAGATTGACTTTGGGCACAATGCAGTCAAAATAAATATAATTGACATTAGTATAAAAAATACACGGATGGAAAGATGATATAATGCTTTGAACGTCACATTTTTGCATCTAATGCTCAGAAATAGAAACGTTTTGTCATTATGTCACGTTTTGTTCTAAAGCATAAATTACTCACAGTCATATACCTCAAATATGTATTTTGAAGTTTGTGTGTGTGTGGTCCTATACGTTATAATATGGAGACAACACATTTTGCTCCCCATGAGGAAATCGGCTAAATCATGTTAAGTGATGTTTTTTGAAAATGTAAAAATGCAGAACGTTTCCTAGATGGGTAGCCTAGCTATAGTTTAGGGGTAGGGTTGGGGTTTGTAATTTATAGTTCGTACAGTAGGCCTATAAAAATCATTATGTCTATGGAAAGTCCCCATGAAATATGGAAAACCAAACGTGTGTGTGTGCCCACTTTTCGGAACAAATTTGTAGGTAAAAGGTTATATATTTAATAGCTATAAAGAAAAACAATAGAAGTCTATGGAATGTCTTTTATTAAAAAATTTTATAAAGGTGTATAAAAATGGACTAGGTCTTCAAGACAAGTCAAATTTCTAATTTGTCAAGCGTGTAAACACATACTTTAGCAATTTGGTATAGCAACCTACATTTTAAACAAAACAGTGGCTTCAAAATTCATTTTTAAGATATGACTGTGTAATTTATGTGAAAAAATTTTTTTCAAGTAGGCTAATGTAAACCACAGGCCTTGTTTTACAGGCCAACATTTTACATAAAAGCTATATAAAATGAAATTATAAGGAAATAGGAAATTCAAAGAGGAACCCAAAAATACCAATTCTCTTCCAGGTTTTAGGACAAAGCGGATAGGTTTATTCCAGTAAAGTTTTGACAGGTCAGCAATTATCTCATTTCAGTGAAACAAAATAGGTCTAAATCCATTATTTCAGGGACTGCAGGGTAGCCTATTGTAAAAAAGCCTATTTGTATATTGCGGCATAGATCTTACCTGGACATCCAAGTCTTCATATCAGTGTCCTTGGTTTTTCCTCTGGATTTCTTTACAATCCCTGCTGGCGTGAGAGTGTGAGCACTTGTCAACATAACAGCATGAACAATTCATTCCAGACGCCTGTGTGTGTGTGTTTTTTAGAGCTCCTAAAATGTCTTGCAACACCCAAACAAGAGTCTACTAATGCCCCCGGGAAACTGCCAAGCCATCCTCGATTGTCCCTTAGGACACATTTTCTAAAAAATAAATAAAAAATTTGACAGGAATGATTCTTTACTGAATTACTTTTGCCATAGTAATTGGGTTTTACGATAATTCAAAAAAGTATTTAAAAGCATTAAAAAACACATTAATCCTTAGTATTGATCAAAAATCAGTTGTTCTTATTCCTACATGTCAAAACACATTTCGCCTTATTTCATCAACACAACAGCACAGAGAGAGAGATCATTTTTGAAAACAAATACGCAACAAAAGGAAACAAAAATCTCAGTCTTTCTCCATCTTTGCTCAGGTTAAACATGGAGATAATACAATGATGTGTAGAGTGTTTGTGATGGAGGAAGGAAAGGGGATGAGTCACTCCAGTGAGTCATTAGTTCTGTGGGGACAGCAGCAGCAGCAGCAGCAGCACAATCAGTGTGTGTGTGTGTGTGTGTGTGTGTGTGTGTGTGTGTGTGTGTGTGTGTGTGTGTGTGTGTGTGTGTGTGTGTGTGTGTGTGTGTTTAGAGGGGGAGAGAGAAATTTAAGATGCAGGGATGCACAGCTGATCAGGGACCTAAATAGACTTCCTGATTTTAGACAGCAAAAAGTGTTTGGGACAAACATTATGTGATTTCCATATGTTATATGTCAAATTAATTTATGATTTGGAACAAGCAATTAGTAAATCAGGATGGTTTAATTAAAACTGTGATTATAAATCAGGATGAGAAATCCGGACCCATACAAAATAACCAGTGTGGCAATAAAAATGAATTCTGGAGAAACTTGAAAGATGTAAAGCTCTCATCCATAATTCAGTCACGACTGTGAATTAGATATGATATCGAGGGAAGATGCAGATTTAGAGCAACATTAAACATTTGTGGAGTGACAAAAAGTCAACAAGTGGAGGGTAGACAAAGACTCTAATGCACCAGCCCATGTGGTGGGTGTTTTTATTTTTCATGCTATGGCCACAGGCTTCTTATTTGGAGAATTGATATGCCATAAAATGGCAGAAGAAGGAATCAAACAAGCACTGGTCTATCTTCCCTGCCTACGTAAGAAAACGTTTGTTCCAGCACATTCATGACTCACAAACCTACTGCTGCATTCAGAGACCTCAGCATACGTAAACCCACAACGCACCAGCATTTCTAACCAATAGAAATATCGCACAATTAAGCGACGCAACTGACAACTGCTTAAAAATCTGTTCAAATAAATCTATTCAATATTATTTGTGTGAAATCAGTTGTCTTGTGAATACTGTAAAAAATGATCGTGATTTTAACGGTCAAAGACTGTAAAAATGCTACAGTGAAAAACTGTTAAATGGTTAAGAGAAAGTTTCCTTACTTTATACGGTAAACAACTGTGATAGATCTAACGGTAAATTTAATGTAATTTTACTGTAAAATACTGTTAAATTTAGTGAAAAAGAACAAATCATTGTATAATTTACAGTGAAAAAGCATAAATTGACATTCCCACAATTCCCTGCGTGACACTTCACATTTGATGTATTTTTGTTGAAATAACTATGTTTCTTCATAGTTTTCTTAGTTTTTTCTAATCAGTTATGTACATTAGGGTTTTATGTTACATTTAATGTTGTTAAATTAATGCTTATTGCATTTCTAAAATGTCAGGTGTGTTACCATGATGGTGTTTAGTGTTTGTATGAATGACACTGTGCAGCTTCTATATATTATTATTAACTATCTTGTGAAAGATCTGTTTGTGATGATCTTTAATTCATCATGTGACTTTCATCTCCACTGGGATTGGTGGTTGTCAGTGTGTTACTATGGTACAAAACAGATATAAATACATCAATAGGTAAAAAAAATTACATTATATCATATAATTAAATACGGTTTATTACTGTAAATTTAAGTAAAGTCTGTAAAATCTAAAATGTTGCTACCGTATTTTTGACGGTAAAGTTCTGGCAACCACAGCTGCCGGTATTTTACCGTAAATTTAACAGATTTTTTTTTACAATGTACCTATCTATCTGAAGGATGTAAGATCTTGAATTTGATTTATGGATGAGAGCTTTACATTTTTAAAGTATATTCAGAACACACACACACACACACACACACACGCACGCACGCACGCACGCACGCACACACACACAATGGTTTTTATACTGTACAAACTGTATATTCTATACCCTCCTACACAAACCCTACACCTAAATAACAGAAAACTTTCTATATTTATACTTTAAAAAAAACAAAACACTTGTTATGATTTATAAGCTGTTTTCCTCATAGAGCCTGACAAAATGGCCCCACAACGTCAAAATGTTCACATTTTACTATCTTTGTGGGGACATTTGCTCCATTCAATGTAGGTTAAACAACAAAACACAGACAGACACAAATACCTAATTTCTTAAATCTGATATTCATGAACCTCATATAAACATGATATACATATAATATTTTATTCGTAAACTCACTGATAAACCTATATACAGTAACCATGCATGACTTAATATGGTACAGTATGACATAAAACATTGAATATGGTATCTAACAGTAGAGTTTAATGAATATTTATAGCTTGCTGCTTTAAAACAGAGCACTTGTGAATTGTTTACTGGAGCTGTATTCACAGCAGATCTGAGTGAATTGAGATGATAAAAGTGGTTTTCATGGTGGAGTAAGTCTCGGTTTCCCGGGCCTGTTTCTCTGTGTGCTGGCCCCTGGAGAACAGGTTAAGATGAAAGACTGACGCATTTCCCTGTAGCCTGAGATGTGGCTTTGCATCTGCCTCTGTTTTATACTCCTTAACTTTTTTTTTCTGGATAGAGAACATCGCCAGTGACGCATTCTGCTTTTTAAATTTTTTTATATATTTAACCAGTGGCATTTAGACTGATGTATATAGTGATAAAACATTATCGAGTCAATGTGCTTTAATGCATGCTACCATTTCACCACTCACTAAATGAGTGAGTCAGTCCGTTTTTGTAGTCAAGCTAGTGAGTCATTAGAAAATGTTTTCTTTTTTCTTTTCTTTTTTAATAGTTTTTTGGAAAGCGCTGAGTGTTTCATGAGACAGGCCAATAACACCTACACCAGCCCAGGATGACATCCTTTCCAGAATTTCTTTACACAGAAAACATGATGACTGATGAAAAATCTAAGTCTGAAATGAGGGCCATAAGTTACAGGAAGATGTATGTCACGTCTGGAGGCACGTGTAATGTGTTTTCATATATAAATGGGGACACATGGTTGGTTATCTCCTCCAGTTCCTTGTAGTGAATGAGAATATCCACTGGCTTTCCAAAGGTAAGTGCAGCTAAGAGATCTATTTTGTTTTGTTATCAATAGACAAGAAAGCTTCTAATATCAACATTTAATATCACTTGGTTCTGCACATTTTTGAACTTCAGAAATCTCAAAATGTTTAGGTGCTTATGATTTAATTAAATATACAAAAATCAATCCGTAAATGTTAAAATACTTTCTGTTTCAATAGTACAACAAGATGTAAACAATATGCATTAAAAAGATGTTAGATGTAAAAATCACTTACTAACCTTTTCTGTGTTATATCTGATTTTACGACTTTATCGCCATAAAGTGTCATAAAGCCTAAAACGAATTTCAGCTCAAATAATACACAAGTTTTAAAAGAAATATTGATTCAAGTACTTTTATATACTTACAAGCTTCACATTTCTGCTTTTAATTCTGTCAAACTGGCTCCATTTACTTTCACTGTAAGTGCTATAATTTACCTCAAATGTTGGTGTAAAAAAAGAAAACAAGGGATGATTACATTTTTTCTTGTGGTAATCAATATTTTGCAATTGAACCATTGGGTTGATATTCCTTTAAAGGACACTAAAAGCAAGTACAGAACAGATAAGGCACACGAATAGACTGATTACAGCTATCAACTCATTGTGCCTACACAATATTAAGATACAGTAATCCATTATTTGTGAATATGATAACTGATATTTGCTTTGAATAACATAATTATTTAGCAGGTTTCCCAGCACAGATCAAATAGTGTCAGTGTGTAATTTTCAGTCTTGTAAGTTTAACAAAGCATCACCATTGAACAATATCAAATGATTCAACAGTTGTCGCGCATGTTGTCAACACATTTCAGATAGAGAGGGGATGTTCTGCACCAGAAGGCAGATTGCACCATATCTGTCAGAGGGATGCCTCAGTGCGGCTCAATGTATGCCACGGCTGAGCAGAAGTGAAAGAGGGGGAATGACAGAGCGTGAGAGGAAGAGATGGAGAGAGAATACTGATGACTGACTGTAAGGGGAGGATGAGGCAGAACTCTGCAGGTAGATGCTGAACCCCGTGGAGCCTTTCTGACAGATGCATGGAGGGGAACCGGGCAAGTCTGCTCGGGGTGCTTTTGGAGATAGCAACCCAAAAAAGACATAAACAGAGAGGGTACAGAGACCAAGGCAAAGGAACATGCTGTTTAAGTAGGGCAGAGACTGGGGCAAAGTGAGGGAGATCAGGAGGGATGGAGGTAAGGCTCAGAGGAGCGCTCAATGACGTACTACTATTTCATATTTAATTCACAAGACTAATTATGCCTCACTTGTGATGCCGGGAATCAATGGCTGCCTCTGGATCAGCATGACCATGATTGCTTCAGAGTGCACATCTTTTATTAATGACTCGCTCATAAGTTTGCACAGCTCATGCTGCGTTTCTGCCTTGTTTTCCAACACGATCAGTTCGCAGCTACGGGAGACTCATCTTTGAAGAACTCTGTGAAGACTGAAGAGAATGAGGACTAAAGATCACTGGGTTTTTTCGAGCAAACTAGAATGATATAAACTATATAAGTAGTGTCCTCTTTGACATTGAAATAAGAATAATAAAAATAAAAATAAAAATAAGAATAAAAATAAAAACAGGTCTATACATATTATGACCATAAATAATGTTGAAAGAGCCTTTCAAGTTATTTTAAATTCTGGATTGCCACTGGTTGAACATGTAGTTCATATAGCCAAAGCTGAAGCTGATTATAACCATTCTAAATTAACCTTATAAGAGGCTAATTAAAAAGTAATATATAATAGGTCAATAAAAATATAGTTCTATTGTTTTGTATCAGCTACACCTATTGCCACAAAGAATTAAGCAGAAGTTGAATCTAACTTTGTATCTATATATACCTGAATGTGAACTTTAAAGTAGGCCTAATGTCAGGATTAGGTGGAGTAATCAGTGCAAATCACAGGTGATTCATCACGGACACATGCAGAATGTGAACTTAAAACTCCGATCTAAGGTACATGGACACAAATGAGAGCAAATAAATCCAAGTGTCAGGGAAGAGGTGAAGGAGGTGGTTGTATGTGTGGGTGATCATGTTTAGCAGAGAGTGGGATCAGGAGAGTGTGGGTGGAAGTGACAAGAGAGGAGAGAAAGTGACAGGGGAAGTACGAGGGATTGGCAATGCCAGCGAGAGCTGAAAGCCAATCGGTGTGAGGTGAATCATAGTGAGCAAAACTACACGACGACAGGCTGCATGTTGGGCAAACATGCACACGCCAGTCCCAATTCCTATTCTCTGAATGCCTAGTTGCTGTTAAACTCTATTGAAAATCATAGAGACAAAAATGTTCACAGCTGAATGAGAAGGAATACTCAGCTTGACTTCTGGTTACTGCTATAGGACAACTCAATGACAAAGCAGAATGTCCAGGATGATAAAAATTGAGAAATCATTTAAAAATCTGGCTTATAACACATTTGGCTTGAAAAGCTCCAATTGGTAAAAACCCATTGGTGACACGTGTGTGTGTGTGTGTGTGCCAAGTACAGTATATATGTCACGTGTGTAACCATGAAATAAAAAGTACTAAAATACTTTCCTGAGTAAATTGTGTTGTTATATCTAAAAGGGTTCTCTAGTTTACTCGGCACATGAGGAGAAAATGGTTTCCAACAGGTTGCACCACACACTGACTTTCATTTGGTGGACAAAAGTTCTTACATTTTTTCCCTCCTTTTTAAAAAATGCTTAAAATGTCGTATTCCAGAACTGCTTCTGTGTGTGTGTGTGTGTTTTTTGTTTTTGTTTTTTTGAAGAAATAATAATACATTATCCCAACATGGTAAAAATTCAACACCCTTTTTCAATTAACTTTATCTTTTTTCTTTTACAATCTCTGGACAGTTAGCCTACTTTAAGACCTGCACAATATATTACAATTCATTTTAATTCAAGAATATGAATGAACATTTTCATCATAGATGAAGTGATACACTATACAGATACACTGCCGAACAACCTCCTGCATTAGACAACTGCTCAGAAATCGAACTTATTAAAGAAATAGTTCACACAACATTTGAAAAATTCTCAATTTTCACCCTATGTCATTCTAAACCTGTATGACTTTCTTTCTTCAGTGGAATATATTTTATAGGCTATAAGAAGACATTTTTAGAAATGCCTCTTTTGTTTTGTCCATACATTGGAAGACAATGGTCACCTAATGGTTTAGTTACCAACATTCTTCAAATTATATAGCCTACTTGTGTTTCAAAGAAGAAAGTAATTCATAAAGGTTTGGAACGACATGAAGGTGAGTAAATGATATTTTTTTTGTTGTTGTCTAAAACAATTCCAGATGCCCTAATCCCACACGGTTAGCGCCGAGAATAATAGAAATAAAAAGAATATTCCCCGTATCATCTCTGAACTCGAGTCGTGAAGGTCTTTACGCATGTTCTGCGTGACCCTCTCTATCCAGCGCGCGCAGCCCGTTGACTGCATGTCCTCGGTGACGTCATACAGCACGTCCGAAGAGCGATGCTGCTGATGTTTTTCAATGAATGAGATCCCCCTCCCATCCGCATTACTATCACTACAGGCTGTCTATAAATTGCGAACGATGGGAGAACCCGTTAAATTTCACAAGTGTGATCGACGGCAGAGGAGTGAGTGGATACATGCAGCGGAACACATTACACATGCCATTCAGCATCATTTCTCATCAGCAGAGGTAACCAACAATGCACTGAAGTTGATAGTTACTTTGGTGATGCCAGCTGAGAAGTTTCTTGAATTTAATTTGGACTGCTTTAATACGAGGTAAGTGAATTTATGGTAATAAATGCTGGACAAAATAGGGATAAAATTAAACAAAACGTTAAAATTATTATTGCCTCCTTATTAAATAAACTAAATCTGGATATAGTAGAAAATGGAATACATTTGTGATTTGTGGTGTCAATGGCCTTCCCGGATATATTTCGTAGATGTGAGCGACTTAAAGTTACTGCAGTGTGACTCACTTTTGCGCACATGAGCAGTGACATATCAGAAACCAGGGTGCCTCTTGGAAAGTCAGACACATATGTGATCAACCTTAACATTTTATTTGCAAAATTACATATGCATGCATTTTTTTCATTCTTTAAAAAAGGGGTTAGAACTCTCTTCGGCCCTTATACAAGACAATTAAAACTGTAAAGACTTGCAATTTGTTTCATATTATGTTTTATTACCCCACTAGCACAGACATATTTTGTTATATTCAAAGCTTGATGTGTTAAATGTAACATATTTGAGTCGCTATGCAAAAAGTAGATCTTCAAGGTTGAGCTAGAAATGAATGTGGCTGCTATGTTTAATAAATGTCACATTTATTTTATTTTGCTAGCGCTCTAGAAGCATCTCTCAAGCTTATTTGTCCTACAGACAGACCTATTTTGAGAAATAGCTTAGACGTTAGGCTAAATAAGCGCAACTGATCGGCGAAGCGCTTAGATTTAATATGAATTGCACTCAAATGAAGCGCTTAAACCTCAAACGCGTTCATATTGCGCATATGCATGTGTCCAGCTGTTCTTTTTCGCTGTCCACGAGACATTATTCATGTTATCTAACAATTGTCACTTGCCATTTCCGATTCACACAGGGGAAAAAGACGAGCCTATAATGTCGCTCAATGCCTCTCTCGAGCTTCTTCATTTTGAAGTAACAATATCGTGACGTACATTCAGATGAAGTCAATCCTGCGTCATTCCTGCGCACACGCCGACGATTTCCAACAGCCCGTCGGGATCATTTAAAGAGACAGCGCGAGTGTGGCGCGTGCGCAGCCGTCCACCTTGCGCCCCACGAGGGTTCGCAATGCGGGAGGTGGGGGTTTTCTGAGGGGGTGGAAACAACGTGGAGAACATCCAAAACTCTCGACACGAGTTTTGCAGAATAATTCGGCATGGAATTCACACTATTGTCGTTAGATTTAATATCCTAACGTAACGTATCCTAACGTATCCTCATTGACATAAACGAGGGACTACCCCTCTTATTCTAGACGAACAGGAGATTGTGTGAGGGAAAGGTTAAGATGAAAACTTCGGATGGGTTTTAGTTGGCTAATGCACATAAGCACGAATAAATCGTTTAAACTTTGCCTACAGATAATAGCTACAATAAACGCGTCGGGGTACAAAACATTAACATTTAAACTATTTCTTCTATAAGATGTCTCCCTCTGCTCATACACCACAATTATGACTATGACATGTAGCTACTTAAAGTGATAGTTCACCCAAAAATGAAATGGTAATTTTTTTTATTTACCCTCAAGTTGTTCCAAACCTGTATGAGTTTCTTTCTTTCGTTGAACACAAGACATTTCAAAGAACGTTGATAACCAGACAGTTGACGGTAGCTATTGACTTAAGTGGGGGAAAACATACTTTGAATGAACTATTCATTTAAAATGTAAATCATAACTGAACTATTTGTTTTCAATACATAACTATTTTTGAAGTTGTAAAAATCAATCAATGGGAAAAAAAAGAATCCTTGTCAGCACCATGGATAGCGCACATGGTTTCAAGCAGAAAACCAACCATAACTTAAAGGGACAGTTCACCCAAAAAATAACCATTTACACTCATCATGTTGTTTAAACCTGTATGACTTTCTTCTGTAAAGAAATAAACGAAGTAATTTTTCATACAAAGAAAGTTAATGGAAACTGACTGAACATAAAGGTATTCTACCAAACATTTCCTTTTGTGTTTCACAAAAGAAAGGAAGCCAAACGAGTTTGATTTGAAGAAACCCGAGGGATGAGTAAATTATGTCAAAAATGTGAATTACTGGGTGACTATTCCTTTAAAAACAGATTTAGTCAGCCTATCAAAAAGGTCCGATATTTTTTATCTCATCACTGCAACGAAAAAGTGTTTTGTGATTTGACTGCACCTTAAATCGGTCAATGCAAATGAAAAGCTCACAGAGTTAGTCATCGTTTGAGGACTGAAATAAACTGCACAAATAGAAGCAACACATCATCAGCAGGAAAAAAATATACTGCATAATGACTACAGGGTCACAACAAGTGATACTTTAGTTTAGCCTCTCGGCTACAGGGGCATCAGTTTATGATGTCACTCACTACACATAACATCAACAGCATGGACGTCAGAGCATGTTACTGAATTAGGCTTGCATAACCCCCCTTCCATCACAACCACCAGCAGCTAATATCCTGGAGTGAGTCAGTCCGATAATCTCCACCGCAATCAATACAGAGTTGTGGAAGCGGGCCATGCCATTATGGACTCTTGATGGTGTCATTCTAGGCCAGGAAAACTGCTTTCCTATTTATAGCAGCCATCTGAGATGCTTGCTTATTGTTTAGACAGATTTCTAGATGGTTTAAATGCGCAAAATAAGGTCTTTTGTGTATCAAAATACTATTATTTAGAGCATTTTACATTTAAAATAGACTTAAATGCTTCTTAAAATGTAAAGAAGTGGCATTTTTTTAACATTAACATTCATATTTTAAAGAATGTTTTTTTTTCAAGGCTAAGAAAAACAAGATGCATAACAGTAAATGCACTCGAAAAAAGTGGGAAAGCATCTAAGGTCAGTGCATCAATACCTTGGCTCTAGACTGCTTACTGCTAAATTTGCCTGAAAGTACAGTAACAGTCTACAGTCATGGCTACTGACGTCTGGCAACCATCCACAGAGAATTCAACCACTGACAGAATCTTGTCAAGTCCACGTGGGCCTGGTTTGTACAGCTTTAAGAATGGCGAGCAGGAATCTGTGTCATCTGCCCTGGAAACCTCTGTGCTGAATATGTGGGCCGTGTCGTAGCCGACCAGCCAATCAGGTTAGCTTGTCTGCAGTTTCCTTTGAAAACCCTTCTCTTGCTGTCTCCATGGCAACCGTGGCATTAGATTGTTACTGTAGCAACAACACTTCTGGTAACAGTCTACAGCCATGGTCGCTAGGGGGCAGAAACTTCTGCATCTGATACATCTTCCTCTCTCTAAATCTGGTACCCACAATTTGTTTCAGTCATGATACAGATGTTATTTTTTTGTATTTAGTACATTAGTTTGAAATGCCTCCTTTGATGAACTTGGACACTGTGTTCCAATTTGCATATAAAACTTCTAGTGATAAGTACGTACGTACTTCTGGGTACATATGAAAACAGTGCCCTATTATTTGGCCATACTACCACGTAAACTAATTGGGTTACACTTTATTTTAAGGTGACTTACTTACATTGTACTTAGTTAAGTACTTACTATAGAGTTACGGTTAGGGTTTGTAATTATGCATAATTTACTGTTATTACTATAGTCACCTTAAAAAAAGTGCTACCCCTTCAAATTCATTATGCAATAAGTTTTAGGTTCATACATGAAAAAAAAAAAAAAAAAAAAAAAAAAACCTCGGTGGAAATAATACATTTCCCAGACTTTTGGCATCCTATATTTTTTTATATACTTTGCCCTAAATTTAATCTTGCATATTTATTAGCATAGGTAGTGTGAGAATTGGGGCACAGTCAGAGTCATCAGTTTATCTTCTACCTGTATAAAGGTGGTATATTGTGCTGTAAAAATCTGATAAAGATTTAGCACTTCATTTTACAGTCCTATTCCTCATGTACATACTTTGTACTTATAAGTTACAATAACTGGGTAATAACTAGGTTCTAACCCTGAACCTACCCCTAAACCTATCCCATGCAGTCACCTTATATTACCCACGACTTTCTTATGCAAGTACACTGCTCTGTAAAAATTTATTTATCATAATTAGTTATCACAACATTGTTTCTTTTGTCAAATCAACTTAGATACTGTGTATGTGGTTCAGATAACAATATTTTAAGTTTCTGTTGATTAAACCAATCTCCTCTGTATTAACACATTTTTTTATTTTATTTCAATGAACTTAAAATTAAGGCAACCAGGTTACCTAATTCATTTTTTTTTTTTTTTAAACCAACAGTAATTGTTTACAGTGTGTTAACACACTTTATTTTAATGTGCCATTGTTACAGTGCAATTACACAACTGAATAAAAAAATACTGATTAAAAATTTACTTACTGGAGGTTTAGGGTTAAAATAAAGCAATATTTTGGTCAGAAAGTTTGGTTACAGTAAAATGTATGTTAACCCAAATGCCTTACCTTAACAGATTCGGTAACCATATTTTTTATGTTAAGTACTGGAAACCATATAGCTCACAGTATCACTATTTTTAGTGTATCATAAAATGCTATTTGTTTGTCAGCTGTTAAATGTAAAAGTGCAAGTGTAAAATGTGTGTCTGAATTTTAAGAATGTTTCTGAATTAAATGGCCAAATCGTCCCTTTGGAATTATAAGGTTCTATCTGCGTTCTGAGCAGTTTTGAGATATTGAGCTTTACAGTTTTTACATTCCATTCGACTGCGTAGAGAGAACCTTTTTATTTTCTAAATAAAAAGTTCCAAAATGTACACAACTTAAAAAACAACATCACATAATGTAAAGAAGGTCACAGAATAAGAATATGTGAATAACTAAATTTTGACAAAAATGTCAGAGAGAACCTTATAATTCCAACGGGACGAAATGTAATCAAATCTGATCACAGTTCAGTTAGGTATAGTACTTTGTTAGTTAAAGGTGTATCTTACCACCTAACTTACTTTTCAAGACCCCGAATCATATTTATACTAAGGGCCACCATCTTGGATCAAACACACTTGAACAATCTAATCGAAGATTGCAAAAAGTATTTCATGCAGGTGTATTTGATTAAGGTTATCCCTGCTGTAAGCTGCGTTGTTTTTAACTGAACTTAAAACTGTCTGATTTAGCTCAAATCAGACAAGTTATCAGACCTCTATTTAAAATAAATAAATAAATAAATACAATTACAATTACATACTGTATACAATATTTGGACATTCATATTGCCCATAACTGCACAATCTACAATTGTTGTTTTCAAACTATGTATATATATATAATGTTTGTAACACAATGCAATGTAATATGTTACATCTGTAAGACATTTATGTAAAACTTAAATAAAGTATCTTCATTTCATTCAACAACAATCTTTTCTGTTAAAGCAAAATTAAGTGATCAATTTGAACAGGTAAGTGCATGATTTGTAAGTAGCCTAATAATGATGTGGAGCAAATGTCGACATGATGCTGCAGAACACACACACACACACACACACACACACACACACACACACACACACACACACACACACACACACGGTTTACAGGGACTCTCAATCGACGTAATGATTTTTATAGCATATACTGAGCTAATCAAATTTTCTCTAAACCAACTGCTAAACATAACCCTCACAGAAACCTTTTGTCATTTTTTTTTAACTGAACACTATTTAGTTTAAGGACACAGGAATAACCATTTTTACATTGTGATACCAATGCCATTATACACGACTGCGCACACACGGTTTTGATATGTATATGTTGATAACTCAATTAATTAAAGTCAATCATCAGACAGAGTTTGTGTGTCTGTGAATCTGCATAAGAGTGCAGAGAGAGGTCATATCGTCTCCTTCATCCAAATATTTAAGGAGTTTTACTTACATTTTACTAATTTAATTAAAATGGATTTTAGTTAATTGAAATTAAAAATGGTTTGTGATTAGCCTACTATTATTACTGAAAGTTAAGGCCTGTTTACAACAAGAACGCTAATCTATAAAGACAACTTTTGTTAAGTAATTTCGAGCAATTGATTGATTTATGTTGTTAAAGTAAGGTGAATTTACATTGTTGTATATCAAATGCTTCTTTATTGCCCTTGTTATATGTCACTATATTGCTCGAAATAAAATTTCATTTCATTTAATTTTATAACCATAACAATAACAATAATAATAGGCCTATTAGCATCCACGCCAATGGACTATAGTGCTGTTTTGTCATCTGCCAATTTAAATGCTCGAGCTCTTTCAAGCGGAATGGATTCTGATTGGATGTCAATGTTTTTTCATCAGCTGAAAAAAAATGATCTTTAAGCGATTCCAACGATGTTGTTTCTCTGTGCCGTTGTCGTTATAGTTGCTGTGTGGACTCTATTATTCCACCCTTAGAGGAACATTTCATTGAAGTAGAATAAACATGATTAGATGTGGTTGTATTTAGGCTACTCTTTCTACTCAGGTGAGTTGATATAATTAAAATGTAATGTAAATCAGTCACATCAACTTTCACATGTAATGTCAATCAAATCATTATATAAAACATATACAAATTGCCTTTGTTATTGTCTTGCAGGTTTTCTTCTCAAGTGAGTTAAAACAAGGACATAATTCTGTCTGTATGGAATAGGTTTTGCTTGTTCAGGCACAGCCATCGTCACACATCAATGGCCAGATTTTCAGAAAACAGCCAAATCACAACTTCCTACGTGTTTCCAAACAGGACCGCTCTTAATCGGACTGTCCATCAAAACCAAAGAGCTTTGAGAAGAACTGTTTTTAGAAATGTGCACGATTCATCTCCAAACATCCACTCGGTAACAGCCGTTAATAAAATAAAGTAAGATGCCGTGGAGGAAAGAAAAAGCCACCAGTGGTAAAATTCATTTGTAGTAGTGCATGTTGGATTTTTGTAGAGGTGTTTTTGGCTGTGTCATACAGGACAGACTGACCTCCCACACATACTTACTCATCTCCTTTTAACACTTGATATTTCTCCTCACTTTCACAGACAATCTTCTTTTCTGTAAATCTCCAACTTCCCTCTGGTTTCAGCTCTGCATGGATCACTTTAGCAATTACAGTTTCTCTGATATCAGTGGTTAGTCTTCACCCGAGGCTTCAGATCACAAAATCCAATCTCACATTTCATTTCAACACTCTTAAATGTGTCTGTGTCTTTTTGGTCGCTTTTTTGGTCCTCTTACTATATTGGGTACATATATTTTTCTCTTTAAGCACTGTAAAAAAATAAGATGATTATTTCAGGTACAACAGTATCATATAATTTGTAGTTCATTATAAGCCTATCATTAACTGATATATTGTAATCCTGGTTTTAATATATCACATTTTACTGAATATTGGCAAATAAACATGTATTGACTGCAGTGTTACTCACACATAGATAAAATGTACCAGGGTAATATACAATATAATGTAGTAAAATAAAAAACATAAAACATAAAATAAAACACCATAATGTACAACTTGTTGTAATAAAAACAACTATTGGATCAAAAGTCTTTGGATCAAGCTTTTATGAATGTCTGAAAGCTTGAATATCTGCGATACTGTGTGTGTGTGTGTTTGTGTGTGTGTGTGTGTGTGTGTGTGTGTATATATATATATATACATACATACATACACACACATATACACACACACACATATATATACACACACACACACATATATATGTATATACACACACACACACACACACACACACACACACACAGTATCGCAGATAATCAAGCTTTCAGACATTCTGTCATTCAGATATTCAGTTTCATCTTTCACTATTTAAGCATATACTTTTGCTTTACATGCAAGAGGCAAATCAAGTCTTGCTTCTGCTTAAATAACACTGCAAATAATGATTCCCATAGGAATCCTTTTTTGCCAAGGACACGGTTTCATCTGATTCCAGAGTGGTTTTAATGGTTTAACTGATAATCTAATGAGTCTGGAGTGCAGATGAAACGAGATGAAGTGGGCTAATCTTCAGTGCAGGAACTGCTGTTGAATATAAGAGTCCTGATGTTCAGCGGGTCTGCGGTCAGGTGGCCAGTGGGTAAGAGATGTTGCCTATCTTAGGGGTACATGTGGAGAATTCTGGGCAGTAACACACTAAAATAAACCCAAATGCTTCTGTTCAACATGGCCACTGGTATAGAGCCATCTGTGATGGTGATGTTAGAGGTCATTAATACATCCATTTTGTTCTTGTTTGAGGTAGATGCGTAAAGTGTGTGAAGGTGAAAACAATTAGGACTGAGAGCTAACGGTACAGATAATAAGAAAAGCACAAAAAAAAACCCGAAAAATATAATTCTCAGAAACATGATAGCGACAGATGTGACTCAGCGTTTCCCGTAGCAGGAAGATAAACACTTTACCATCAGGCACTTCACAAACGCTGCTTGAGTCTGATCCAAGGAGAGACAAAAGCTCAAATACAGATGCGCACAAACACACGACACACTGGCAAAATATATGGCTTATCATAGACTGAACAAGGCTCACAGCTTTTATAAAATCTTCTTTATTGTACACTTGCTGTCACATTGTTGCCAAACTAAAATTGACAGTGTTACGTCTTCCTATAGCCACAGCAGATTTAGATATAGGACTCTATTTCTAGAGATCGTCTTTAAAAAAGTACTAGAATGCACAATATATTGGTGGTCATAATGGTATTGAATGGTAAATGTGACTTTTTAATGTTATCAGTCTGTTCAGCAAAATGCAGCAATGAACTTAAAGTAGTTTAATGTAATTGAATTTATTAAATAAAAATAAAAATGATGTTTTAATAAAATATTTTTAAGTAATATATTCAGTAACAGTTGTGATTTTTTGGGGAAACTGACAATTAAATATTGACTCAACAGATTGCTTCCAACTAATTATCCCCCAAACAAAAAGATGCATTGTGGTAATTTTAGCTTAAAGGTCTGAAGGTAAAAATAAAATAAAAATAAAAATTCACTGAACATATTAAATTGTGTTCAGCCAATCCATCAAGTAGAAGGGGGGAACTCCTAGTACTAGCTTGTTGAGGACACAACGTGGCCATGATATCTTTTAGGTATCTGACATCCTCAGTTGGTTCTGGCTTACTTAGTGCTCAGATTAGATATGGAGCCTCTAAATTCGTTTTTTTTTTTTTTTAACCATTATTGTTATTAATACAGAACTATAAACCGACATTTTCAAAACATTTTTAATTTATTGAATAAATGTTATTTCAGGCCAATTACGATAAGAATATCAATAAAAATAAAAGTGGTGTTTGGGTTTGGCCTAGTATCATATTTGATGATATTACATTGACATTATTAATTCATTGACTAATTTAATGAATTTAATGAACGAGGACCAAATTGGTTTGCTGTAATCCACTAATGTATCCACCTTATTATCAATGCTTTACGTGAATAAGACTTCCCATTGCTGTTACTTTACTGCCAGGATCCGCCAATAGACATCCTCATGAATTTAAAATTCATTAAGATGTTTTAAGGTTAAAAATATTGCTGCATGTGATTTAAAGACATAAATGAATCAAATTTGGCAGTGTTATGTAAAAAACTTCTGTTCTGTCACTTGTCGTAAGCTATTTGATGCAAGGAGGCTTTGTAATGCTTTATTTTGCAGGTTTTCAGCATAAGTCGTCATTGCAGTGCCGCTTCTGCAAGTTTTCATCACATCACCAAGACATCCTTTTCAAGCACTACAGAACTTGCCATTGCTCAGTTAATGCAGCTTCCTTTCCCTGTTTACACCCAGAATGTGTTTGTATTTTCAAAAGAATCGGGGCTTTAAAAACACATCTGTGCAGGGTACATCCAAAGACTGGCATTTTCTTGTGACAACTGTGATTTTAAGGACATCTGCTCTCATTTCTTCACCATTTAAGAGGACATCATGAACTCAAAGTACCTCCTGTCAGAATACTAAAATTCAGATGAAATTACACTAAACACATTTTATCCTTTTTTTTGTGTGTGTGTGTGACTTTTGCAGTCTTTCAAATATTTGTAAATGTTTTAGATGTTTAATGTTTATAAATTGCTAAAAGTACCTCTTGTGAGACTACATAAATTCAAGTGAAGTTACACTGAACATTTGAAATAATCCTCTATAGTTTCTTTGATTTTTATGATGTTTTTGCACTTTAGCAAATATTTGTAGATGTTTAATGCTTAAACTGTTAAGCTGCAGTTTTATGAACTCAAAGTACTAAATACTAAAATGTAAGTGAAATTTCTCCAAACACTGGGTGAGTACACTCCCCAGTTACTTAAATTTTTTGGATAATTTTCTTTTAGGGCAACGGGGAATAAACAATACAGTAAAGTTGCTTTACTAATATAAATGTACCAATATACATTTTTAGTTTAGGTAAAAAAAAAAAAAAAGAATGCTACTACAATTTAAAATATATAATTGGGCCAATAACATGGTTTGGTAAACGTTTCTTTTTTTTTTTTTTTTTAATTGGTCCAACATACAATATGTCTCATTGAGTCAATGTTAACAGAATATTGCAACAACTGATCAAATTAAATGTACAGATTTTGGGCCAATTGAAAAATTTGGAAGACAGCATGTGGAAGGCAAGATGGATTCATTGATCAGGAAATTCTAGGAGAAAACGTCATGCTTATGCGTCATTGGACCTTCCAACAAGACAAGGATACCAAGCATACTAAAGTACTCAAGATGCTTGCCATGTAGGGGTTGAATCATTTTGAAAAGTAATTAAAAGTTGCATTTTCAGTTGAATTGAAAAAGTAGGAAACCACTTTTGTTGTGTTGAGCTATTTCAATTACTTTTGTTTGATTTGTTCATTACAAACAGCTTAAAGTCATTTACATTTAATCATTTAGCAGACGCTTTTATCCAAAGCGACTTACAAATGAGGCCTGTAGATTTTCCAATAAACCTGATTTGCAATGTGGGTTGAATAATTTCATTTAAAGACACTAAGGTAATAATAAGGATACTACTATTAATAAAGATTTATTATCAGTATGAAACTCATATGAGTTTCCTCATGTTTTTAGGGCAGCAAGTACATTTTCATTTCCTAGTTAAACCACCTGGAAATGTTTTCCATTGCATGGATTATATCAAAGTATAATGGTATGATCACCTGAGCCTTTCATCGGAGACCAATACTTTTGTATGGGAGTCATCCAACAAAAAACCCCCCAAAAAAACACTTTAGGGTAAAACATGATGAAAAATACATGTGAAATAAAGAAGACAAAAACCTACAAGAATTCAACATTTTACAATGCTGAAATGGCACAAGTAGACAATCGGTGCAAATTTACTCAAGAAGTCTCGTCTTCTGAGGAACAGATTCACATATGGTAAACATCATGAGGTTCGTGATGAACTTTTGCTACTCCTCATGAGCTCAGCATGCATGCATTGGCAGAGACAGAGAGAAATTCGAGCATCTCTCGGCTCTTCCTGTCAATTTTCGTGCCCTTCCCATGAAAAAGGAAATGAATGCCTAGTACAGCCACAGAAATGTGTGAGTGTGTGGAGGAGAGACAGAGGCAAACACCGACATCCTCATCACATCTGGAAGTAATTGCCACACCAATAACTAAAGCATGCGTTCTCGTACACTGCCATCCAAAATAAAGCAGTAAATCAATCACCTACAGCAAACAGCAACGGCTGAACTCTCAGGAAAACACTTTGCTGCATGATCAGGCAGACAGCATCACCTAGTGGACATTGATACATAGGCATACCTAACCTGATGAAATAAGACCACCTCTATTTAATACACAGGCAATCAATTAAAATTCAGTAACATCAATAAACGGATACAGAAGTTATATAAGAGAGAGTGTCAATAATGTACGACCAGGTCCACCTGCAAACTCAGCACAAAATCCATAGATCACTGCAGACTATTGAACATCATCTCATTCACAATGGTCTATGCAATTCTCTACCCTTGCATGCTCATTTATTAATGATATTGGCCAATTTAATAATAATAATTATTATTATTATTATTTTCAAAATAATAAATAGTAAAATAAAGAACAATTAGTTTATAATTAATAATATAGTTTATATTACTACTAATAATACTTATTATTATTATTATAAAATAGTAACCAATAAATAGTAAAAATTATTATTCCTAATTATATTAATAATAATTATCATACCGTAAATATTGAAATAACTTACTAAATTATTTTTATTGTATACATACACATACTCCAAATAACATAATTCTTATTTTAAAATGTTGGACTAATGAATAATAATACTAATATTTTATTTTCAAAATAATAAAATAACAAAAATAACAATTACTCCTAATTATATTACTAATAATTATTATTCCATAAATGTTGGACTAATTTATAACAATAACTATTATTATTGTTATCATAAAATAGTAACCAATAAATAAGAGAAAATCATAATTATCTTTTATTATTTACTAACACACACACACACACACACACACACACACACACACACACACACACACACACACACACACACACACACACACATATATGTATATGTATATATATATACACATATATATATATACATACATATATATACACACATATATATATATACATATACATATATATATATACATATACATACACATATACATACACATATATATACATACATATATACATACATATATACATACACATATATATATATACATATATATATACATACACATATACATACACATATACATACACATATACATACACATATACATACACATATACATACACATATACATACACATATACATACACATATACATACACATATACATATACATACACATACATATATACATACATATATACATACATATATACATACACATATACATACAGTGCCCTCCACAATTATTGAACCCCCTGGTAAATATGATCAAAATTGGCTGTAAAAAATAAATCTGCATCGATTATCCTTGTGATCTTTCATTCAAAAAATGTGCAAAATTCTAACCTTTCATTGAAGTAAAAGAATTGAAAGTGGGGGGAAATCACATTATGAAATAAATGTTTTTCTCCAAAACATGTTGGCCACAATTATTGAAACCCCTAGAATTTTTTACGAGTAAAATATCTCTGAAGTATATTCCCATTAATATTTACCTTTTTTAGTACACCAGGGTGACTAGGAACATGAAACTGTCCAGCTATGACTTCGTGTTTCACAGGAGTTTAAATATGAGGAAACACAAAGGCCAAATCCCCTTAATCATCCATCACAATGAGTAAAACCACAGAATACAGTTCTGATGCGTAGCAAAAGATTGTTGAGCATCACAAACTAGAAAGTGGCTGTAAGACAATAGCTAAAGAATTGAAAATCCCCATTTTGACCATCAGGGCAATAATTAAGAAGTTATAACCAACTAAAGATGTTATGAATCTGCCAGGAAAAGGACGTGTGTCTATACTGTCTTAATGCACGGCGAGTATGAAAGTTTGAGTGGCCAAAGACTCTCCAAGGATCACAGATGGAGAATTGCAGAGATTAGTTGAGTCTTAGGGTCAGAAAGCCTAAAAAAAAATGTATCAAACAACCCCTACATCCCCACATGTTGTTTGGGAGGGTTTAAAAAAAAACCTCCTCGCTCATCCAAAAACAAATTCCAGCAAATTTAATTGTCAGACACGACTGGATCTTCAAACAACACAGGGTTCTGTGGTCAGATGAGACTAAAACAGAGCTTTTTGGCAGCAAACACACTAGATGGGTTTGGTGAACACAAGGATAAAAAGTACCCCATGTGTACAATTTAATATACTGTTGGATCTTTAATGTTGTGGGCATATTTTTCTGCTGGAGGTCCTGGACTTCTTGTTCAGATACATGGCATTGTGGATTCTATCAAATATCAACAGATAAAAAATCAAAACCTGATGCCTTCTGCTAGAAATCTTATAATGGGCCGTGGTTGGATCTTCCATCAGGACAACGATCCAAAACAAACATCAAAATCAAAACAAAAATTTGTTGTGGAGCACAAAATGAAGCTTCTGCCATGACCGTCTCAGTCCCCTGACCTGATGAGTGGGCTGAACTGAAGAGGAGAAGCACCAACATGGATCTGGGAATCTGAAGGATCTGGAGAGATTCTGTGTGGAGGAATGATCTCTGATCTCTTGTCAGTTATTCTCCAAACTCATCAGGCATTATAGGAGAAGACTCAGAGCTGTTATCTTGGCAAAAGGAGATTGCAAAAAGTATTTAATAAAAGGGTTTCAATAATTGTGGCCAACGTGTTTTGGAGAAAAACATTTATTTCATAATGTGATTTCCCCCCACTTTCAATTCTTTTACTTCAATGAAAGGTTAGAATTTTGCACATTTTTTGAATGAAAGATCACAAGGATAATCTATGCAGATTTATTTTTTACAGCCAATTTTGATCATATTTACCAGGGGGTTCAATAATTGTGGAGGGCACTGTACATACATACACATATACATACACATATATATATATACATACACATATACATACACATATACATACACATATACATACACATATACATACACATATACATACACATACATACACATATATACATACATATATACATACATATATACATACATATATACATACATATATACATACATATATACATACATATATACATATATATATACATATATATATATACATATATATATACATATACACATATATATATATATACATATATGTATATATGTGTATATATATATATATATATATATGTATATATATATATATATATATAAAATTATTACTGCAAAATGTTGGAAATGTTTAATAGACACTCAACAAAAACATCACATATAGTGTTTATTCCGCCTTTTTATTTAAAAATAATCTAGTAGATCAATAAACAATTAAGGGCACAACATATATTCAATCCTAAGAGAAGACAACTAGAGGAGTTAAACTAGTTTGACAGAGGCCTGTGATGATAGTCTTAGAATATAGTCAGCATCTTCAGAGGAACATGACTGCTTTCCTGGACACAGATCAGGTTTGGTCTCAGGCTATAACAGATTTCACCAAGAATAATCACTACTGACAGCGAAAGTTCGTCCAAGACTTTGCCTAATCCGCTTTAGGGAAATTAGCTCCGTGTGTTTGAGCTGACCGCTGATCCATCCTGGGTTTCACTGTTCAGTGATTACAAAAGACAAAATATATACTGGCATCCATGTAACAGCAGTTAATCAAAGTCTGACAGCAAATTGTAAACATTTAATTTTATTTTGCGTGCAACTAGAACGCATCCTGTAAAAAAAATTCAAAGAGCTCCTTTATGTTGGAGAACCACTCATCCTAACATAATAGGAAATAAAAAAGCCAGAGTCAGAATTTAGAATGAGTATTATCTTTCTTTGCAGAGGAATAATTCGGAACGCGCTCTCGCTTCCCGCTGTAATTTTGAAAGGATGAAGGTCACCAATGCAAAGTGGCTGGCTGCTCCTTTCAAAGTGAGAGACAAGATGATTATGTGTAACTAAAGCCACCCACACGCCGTAAGACGAAACACTGTGCACTCAGGGTCAGCGCTTTTTTCACCGGATTATCTCTCTCTCACACACCAGCGACATGTCAGACAGACACATACAGCCTTTCTTATTTTTTGTGTGTTCCTCTCACACAGACTCATTCATTCTCCCTCTCGCTTGTGTTTTTGTGTCTTTCACTCAGAGTGCAGATTTGATGAAGTGTGTTGTGGATACAGAGCTTTGATGTCCATAGTGAGATCTGATTGGCTTGCTTGTCTCGCTCGTCTCCTCCCGTGGTTGGCCGTGTTTATTCGGCCTGGCAGCCACAGGAGGCGCTCTGCTCACGGCCACAGCTCCTCACCTGCTGACCGGCATCTGAACCCGCCTTCTGTGGGAAGAGGACGAGAGATCATTAAACTCAAGCAAACTACAACAAGACAGAAGGTCGATTCTTGTTTCTGTTGTATTGGTGCACTTGACACATTTAACCACACGCTAAGTGCAGCAATTACAAGATATTGCTCCTTTCTGACTAAAGTTGATTCTGCGTAATGGAGAGAAACAAGATGAAGGATGAGTCTTAAACTACTATGTCAGTTTGCAAAACACACACACGTACACACACGATGATATAAAACAGTCGATGATATATCTCACAGTTTTATGATAAAAAAATCCTAAACCTATCCATCACAGAAACATGTGCAAAACACAAGTTTTAAATAATGAAGGACCTCAATAGCAACCTGTGTGTTACATCAAGAGTGCAGCCATACATCTGTCGTGTTTTATATTCTTTGTTTTTTTGTTCAATTTAATTTCATAATCATTAGTCATTTATGTAGTTGTCATTTGATTGATAATTTAATCATTTATTCATATGTGGATCATCCAAGTGGATGCTGCACACTGGTGGTGGTTGAGGGGAGATCCCCTGATATGATTGTAAAGCGCTTTGGCTGTACAGTAGTACATATGAAAGCGCTATATAAATGCCTCATTCTATTCATTCTATATGATTATTTGATTTATATCTTAATAACTTAATCATCATTTTATTATTGTTATTCATTTTTGTCATTTTATGTTTTTATATGACTTATTATTCCAACTATTTCCTTGCTCTTGCAATGCTTGCTATTGTCGTTTAATCTTATGATTGTATTTCAAGGGATATTTTGTGATAAGAGAATGTCTCCATTTCAAAGTCGATGTTGTGAATCAGTAATTTTGAAATGCTTATGCTTTAGTATAATATCACTTGCTGGATTTGTACTGGTAAGACAAAGTCTGTGCATTGAACATTCAGATTAAGTTTGAGCATTAAAACATCCAGAAAAAGTCTGAGCATTAAAACATATGCAACTATGATTATTCAATAAACTGATATTTTTATTATTATCACTTCGTCTCCTGCTTCTGCTCTTCCCTGGCTTTCTAAGTCAAACTCTCAGGCTGACAGAAGACTGGTAATAGATATATAATGGTTTCAACAAAAATATTAAGCAGCACAACTGTTTTCAACATTGATAACAATCCGAAATGTTTCTTGAGCACCAAATCAGCATATTAGAATGATTTCGGAAGCATCATGTGACACTTGAGACTGGAGTATATGCTGAAAATTCAGCTTTGCGTAACAGGAAGAAATTACAATTTAAACTATAATAGAAAACTGTTATTTTAAATTGTAATAATATTTCAGAATCTTATTATTTTACTGTATTTGTGATGAAATAAATTCAGCCTTAATGAGCATAAGATACTTACAAAAAAAATCTTTGAATTTTATTTACATATTTAATTATCTCAAGTATCATATTTCAATGGAAATGATCACTGTTAATAGTTATCTGAGGCATGAGAAACTTAAAACATCAACTGTAACAAATTGAAACTGAGTTTCAGTCTTGTGCGCTTGGCTTAAGGACTGTATCAGATTGTCTGACAAAGAAAATAATAACACTGACATAAGCTTTTCCTGACATGAAGCATATTAACAAACCAGCGGAACGCTAAACTGTCCAATTAACACTGACCCTTCAATATTGTACGACAGGAAAACATTTTTTAACACATGCTGCTGCTTTTCAACGATGATCCATACAAAGCTTGATAAACATAACAACACTCCCATAAGACTCTTCTGATGGTGTGTTTTAGTGCAGAAACAGATGCATGGATACTCTGTTAGTGCTTCATCACTAGGTGGCACTGTTATATAATACCGTATTCATTATAGCATACATCAATGTCACAGACTGTGGTTCTCAAACTCTGTTTCTTACACATGTAGATTAAACTCTGAATACTGTGTACCGTTTATTAAAATCTGTCAGTGGTGACCAAATTACCAGTCAGAAGTAATTATTTTTTATTAATATTTTAGAATAATAGTTGAAGGGGGTGTATACTGGAATGCACTGCTGCTTCAATGAATATGTAATGAGTGATTATAATCAAGGTATTAATCAATATGTTTCCTTCTAAATATCAAATGAGTTGAATGACTTCTCTGGAGATTTTACTTTGTTATAGAAGTTAAAGTGTGATTACTGAAATGTTCTTTTCATGTATTCTTTAATGTCTGTATTTGATATCTGAATGCAGTAACAGTGCTTGCTTATTTAGCCCGGCTTCCAGACATGAAATATGGACTTGTTTTGTGTTTGAGAAATGTCTTCAATCTGTTAAAACTAGGGCTGGGGGAATTAACGCGTTAATCTTTGCGATTAATTTGAAATGTTTAACGCGTTAAAAAAAAATAACGCAATTGACGCAGCACTTTTTTTTTTTGCCTCGTTTTAATGATTTCCTGTTGCGTCTGCTATTAAAAAGGCCGAAATATGCCGTCCCGCCCCTCCATGTTCGGCGGTCAGGTTTCATTCTCGGGCAGCTTTCATGAGCGGGTCTTTTCCGCTCGGTATGTGCGTCGCGCTCTGTGCTCCGCGCGTGCGTGCGTGTGTGTGTGTGTGTGTGTGTGTCGGCTCGCTCTGTCGTTAATGGCCCAGCAGCGGCGAGCTCTCCGTTCCGTGTGTGTGTGTGTGTGTGTGTATGTGTGTGTGTGTGTGTCGGCGGCTCTGTCGTTAACGGCCCAAAGGCTTCAATCATGTACTAAGCACTGGAAAAGTAAAGTCCACTCAAGTAACGTGAAATTTCTCTGTTGACTTCTGTTTGCTGAGCTGGTATAGCCATGCTGGGCAACAATGGTAAAATGACCTGCTCTGATCACATGCTCTGGTAATAATAGCTTTGTAGGACTATATTTTGTTTTAATAATTAATAAAATAATAATAATAATAATAATCTGTTAAATTGATTATGTTGATTGATTATTGAAAAAGAATAATATATTGATATATTGATGTTTAATATTTTAATATAGGGCTATTTTCTGTTCCCTTTTTTTCCTGTGTTGTTTAATTAGGTGATTCTAAGTTTAAATATTGATGATTACAAGCTTGGGGGAAGCGCAATTAATTGCAATTAATTACAGAAATTGTGCAATTAATTAGTTAATTTTTTTTAATCGATTCCCAGCCCATATAGGGGTCATTGAAGCCAATAGTTTAAGGGACCATTTCTTTATTAAAGCCTTACTTTCCAGTTAGACTAAAGTGTAGCTCTCCTTGAGAGAAAGAACGCATTATCATGATTTTTAGAGACGACTCTCCTGTTTATAGTTAGAGCCTGGCCAAATCCAACCTTGGAAAAGCTGTGTGTCAGTGTGTGTGTTAATCTTCTTGGTAAGGAACAGGCGGCCTATGAACTCCCGTGTGAGTCTTGAAGCTGACTTCTGCTGATGAAACTGCAAACTATCTTCAGTAAAACATTTCTTCAATTTATTATAATTCTTCTTTCAAACATCTGGTCCTTGGGTCCTAAACTGTTACCCCCTAACATAGTTAAAGCCACCAAACTAGTAAATAACACAAACTGAAGTAAAGGAATTATGTACAGAACAAAAAGTAAAAAAAATAAAATAAAATTAACACATAGGCACAAGTTCAATATTTATATTAAATGAACTAAATGTAATCACTTTTAACTATAATAGTAATCATATTAAATATTTTAAATATATTAAAGGACTACATAACTTTAATATAATATATAATGTAACTACACTATGTAACTTTTGGCCCACTAGCGGTTAAAAAAAACAAAACTGCATTTTGCGGAAAAACATTGTTTTGGTTGTGTTTTGTCTCTGCGTGACTGTGCGGATGAATATGACCCTTCACAATAGATATCACTTTACAATGAACTCTGTTAGAGAGATTTATCTGTTCAATAAAATACCTTGCTCACCTGCTGTCACTTTTACAATATTTCAAATCCCTCAGTTCTTGCCATCTCTGAAAAGCCAAGCCAATGTTGATTCTTGTTTTATTACAAGCTCTGTTGTATTCTCTTTTTGCCAGAAGACTCCCCTCTGTTTGCTGTTTTTTACAAAAGGGTGATTCCCCAGAGGTCAGTATTGAGCTTGTCTGAGTTTATTATGAAATGTTAGACAAAAATGTAAGCCACTGGGAGACCGCAGACGGCTGTCATTCACTGAATTGCATTAACAGAAAGCCAGTTAATATAAAGATTTGTAATAAAAGTATTTTTGTAAAATGAGATTTTAATAGTATTTTCGTACCGTGACCGTGGGGGCGGGAGCGTGAGTGACGTAGCCATGCGCTCTTACAAGACCTGAGACTGAGGGTTGTGAGAGAACAGCGTGAAGCCAGTAGCGTGATTACTAATGAGCGACACCTGCGCGACGCACCGTCTCATATCTCTCACAGAGGAGCTTCGAAAGCATAAAAGGAGGAGCGACGACAGTGAAGGACGAGAGAGGACCAGGCCTGGATTTTATGTTGTGTTTTGTTTATCTTTTATCATGTGTGTGTCGTCCGTGAGGGGCTGCCACTTTTACTTTCATTTTGTGTTTGTTTTATATTAAAAGTTTGTGAATGTTTGCTGGTTCCCGCCTCCTCCTTCCCATAACAACAAACCTCGTCACAGTCTCATTCTAGCTTTTAATTGAAGAGGAGGACTAGAAAGGACGCAGTCTCGGTAGAATGCAGCCTTCCATTTGAGAAACACCCTATATGGATATGATAAGACACACATGGGTGAATGAAGCAAGTACGCAATTTCATGTAAAAACCATCCCGCCCTATTTTGGAAGTAGGATTGATGATGTATTGGCTCGTTTAAATGTTGTTAATTTTGACCCAAAAAAGTTACATAGTGTAACTTTAATACAAAAAAAATTATTATAAAATAGAAATATATAATAATAATAATAATAATAATGCCATTAAACAAGGATATAAATGCAGATAAATTATATAGGGATCAAAAAGTCAAGAGATGTATAATACATATACAATATTTATATTTATTTATAAAAAAAATTTTTTTATATGAATTTTACCAAATCATATATTATTTTATATTAATAAAATATAAAAATTATATAATAAAAAAGTAAAACATTAATAAAAATGTTTTACATACAAAACATTAATAAAGATCAACTCTAAAAATAAATAGTTTTTAATGTTCTAATACTACTGTAAATAACAGTAATTTCTGAAAGTACATTTCATTATACTTGTATAACTGCATATATCATCTCTGACACATATAAAAGCAAATCAGACAAGCTTATTCCCCCAAAAACCTCAAGACACACACACACGGTCACTGTGATTTTGCCAAGTAAGACATGTTCCTGGATCAAAATATTTTGTAGATCCTGGAACATTCCTGTCCCAAAATGTTGTCCTAACCCTTCCCCCGATTTAAGGGATAACTTGCGGGTAGGGTTAGGTTTAGGGCCTAAAGCTAACCCTACCCACAAGTTATCCCTAAAATCAGAGGGAATTGATAAGCCTAAACTGTACACTTGTCCCTCAAATCCGATTGGTTGCTTGGGGTGTTGTTCCAGGATCAACAAAGATGTTGATCCAGGAACATGTTGTACTTGGTGAAATCACATTCACCACACACACACACACACACACACACCTGGGTGGGTTTGCGTGAAGGTCTTTTTGGTTGGTTGTCTGGGTGATTAGGAGTCCAAGCACCCAGGCTCTGATTGGAATAGAAGTCCATAGGATACACTTCCTGCCATCCCACCTGCTGCAGCGCTACTGCTGCCTGAAACAGAGAGAGATCTTTAATTAAAGACGGCTGACTGCAGCATCAAACACTGTAGCTACAAGCCAGAGGAACGGCGAGAATCTTGAGAAAACAACATGGCAGTGCTGCCAACAGCTGACGGGTCGATACATGCATACGCTATGAGCGCAGTCGAATATCAAGGGAGATCTAGTCAAACACGACACTTCTCATCTAAGAGGCAAAGTCACATGACTCTCATACCGCAAAAAAACCAACAAATCTCCCGGATGGCTTCTTGTATTACTGATGCGCAAAGATCTCCCCCACTGGCGATATGCACAGAGCAGAGACTCTGAGTCGAGGTGAGATCCATGCTGTTCCATGTGACCTACAAATGCAGACGAATACATTAGAGGGCCTCTAGAGGAATGCAGGGCTTCCTTGTGCATGTGGATACATTACATAAACTCCAGCAGGATTTCACCAGTCAGACTGAGCTGCTTATATGAATAATCAATGCGCCAATGTGTTCGTCTCCGCCTGTGGGCACGTATACCCACTTCACAAGCGGGGCACGCTGTAACGTACGGCTCTAATACCATGGGAGAAATGACAAACGCCCCTGCCTCCGGTGAAGGACTGTCTCTCTCCACTGACAGTACAACAATACCTCACAAACAAATGAATCTTCATAAATCTCTCTTAAATAGCCTTCAAAACCTAATACTACAGTCACTCGCTTTTATTGACTGGAAAAGAGACAGTCGAAAAGATCTGGCCTGAATGTTTTTCTGTGAAAATTGAGGCTTCTGAAATATAGAATGCATTTTATAATATAGACTCTTAACCCTACACAGAATTATTATTATAATTTTTTTAATTTTATAAAATAAAAATATTCTAGAAAGAGATTGCAGAACTGTCAGAGCTTTGATCAAACTACTAGTAAGAAGTTTGGACCTACTCACACTTTATTTTTTATAAAATTTTTTGAATATTAGTTAAAGCCATCAAACAAGGAAATAACACAAATGGAAGTAAGGGAATTATTTAGAGACCTCAAACAAACAAAAGTAAATTTTAATAATTGTAACTATGAGCATTTTACTTACTATGGATGTGCTGCTAACATCAGTCTTTCGTTCTCTCTTCCTCCATCCATCATGTCCTTATTAACCCTGGCACATCCATCCCTCTTTCACTGGCTTTTCATCAGTGCTGTGCATAAGCTACCTTCTAATCCCTACACTGACATGAGAGGCAAGTGTGTCATTGACTATAAATATAACATGACACACTGAAAGTCACTGCCTTCTCTCTCTTTCTTCATACTTCACTTTTACACTCCCTGAAGTCCTCTCATTTCTTTCTGACTCCACAGAAAGAGCAAACACAAGTCTGAGATGCATTAAGGTTGCAGTGTCTGAGAAAAGCTTTACTATGAACATCATGTTCAGATATTTAAGCAACCAGGCTGGGCAGAAACGCTGTTACACTATAAAAAATCAGCATGTTATTGCTGCATTCTAATGTATTCTCATAATGCCATATTATACGTTTCTACACCAAAATGCACTGAGCTCCAGCGTGGGCCAAGTGGCAATGAAAATAGATTATGGTGACGCACAATATCAGAAGCACATATGATTATGCAGTGCTACAATATGGCTCTACTGAGCATTGTCATTTTTCACTAAGAGATATGATGCCATAAACTCAACATAAATGATCTTCTACTGGAACAGTGGGTACATTGTCGCTATAGACCGACATATTGGCCGGGATGATTAATAGGCTGATATTTAGTCATTTTGAGAGGCAATGGCAGATAACGTCTCATTTACATATGGTAACCCTCGTTCCCTGAAGGAGGGAACAGAGATGTACATCGGATCGACTAATAGGAATCTCGCTAGAGAGCCCAATCTACTTCGAGTGAAACTAAACGAGCCAATGCACATTGGCGTGCAATCATTTGCATCAGCTGTTCAGCCACGCAGTGCGGGTATATAATGAGTAGCAGGTGCAATTGCACTTCAGTTTTTTGCTGAGCCGAGCCGATGAGCTGGCTGCCCCGGCGGGACGCAGCAGATGTGGTGACGGGACGTACGTCTCCGCTCCCTCCTTCAGGGAACGAGGGTTACCATATGTAACCGAGACGTTCCCTATCAGTCGATCACTCTCGATGTACGTCGGACCAACTAATAGGAATACCTACCAAAGCGCCACAGCTGCTGCACTCCATCCAGCGCCCTGTGCAAGCCTCTACCCCTTCTTGCCTGGAAGGACGATAGGAGAGGGCTTACACAGAGTGTATCTGTCAATGTTGTTCCGTGATAACCCATACAGTGAGATTATTGGATAACACTGGGAAAGCGTGCCCTTTCTATGGAAGGGGAACGCTGCGGAAGCCACATTCTACGAAGGAGTTATGTGGAAAAATACATATGGACTAGCCCAAAGGTTGTACTGCATATGAATACTGGGTTACTTAGCCCAAGGGAAAGACATGGGCTTCGATTAGGAGCAGCCGTGGAAGGGTACACATATGGGATCCCCGTAGGGTCACATATATGGAACCCAGCCTAGACCCGGTTCTCAAGGATTCAACAGTTAAAGGCCTGGCACCGGACACTCCGTCATGTCCGGGCCGAGGGTGTTGGAGGACTCACAGGTTTTTCACTCTGGAGCAATAAGGGTGCACAGTAGGGTGAAGCAAGCCGACAGAACCGGGCCTCTCAGTGCTTCTACTCGTTTAGGGTGAGAACACGGAAGGAGACCGGCTCTACACGTAGGCGATAATATCTAGCTAACGTGTTAGGTGTCGCCCAGCCCACAGCTCTACAGATATCTGTTAGCGAGGAGCCACGTGCCAGCGCCCAGGAGGATGCAATGCCTCTTGTGGAGTGAGCATGCAACCTGAGCGGGCAGGGCACACCTTGTGCTTGGTAAGCCAAGGTGATGGCATCCACTATCCAGTGGGCCATCCTCTGCTTGGAGACAGCCTTTTGCTGGCCTCCGTAACAGACAAAGAGCTGGTCTGAGGTCCTGAGACTTTGAGTTATGTCCACGTACAGACGCAGGGCGTGAACGGGACAGAACAAAGCCAGGGCTGGGGCAGCGCTTGCAGGTTCACTACCTTGTCTCTGAAGGGAGTGGTAGGAACCTTGGGCACATAGCCAGGCCGGGGTCTCAGTACAACATGGTTGTCACCCAACCCGAACTCTAGGCATGATTCGTCGACTGAAAATGCTTGCAGGTCCCCTACCCTCTTGATAGAGGCCAATGCAATCAGCAGCAAAGTCTTCAAAGAGAGAAGCTTTAAGTCTGCTGACTGCACAGGCTCAAAGGGGGCATCCTGAAGTGCTCAAAGCACCAGGGAGAGGTCCCAAGAGGGTATGGAGGGGGGTCGAGGAGGGTTTAACCTTCTCGCCCCCCATCTCTGAGTCAGAAGGTCCTTCCTCAGAGGAATGGGCAAGGGAGGGACTGTCACGAGGAGCATGAGTTCTGGGAACCAGGTCCGGGTGGGCCAAAAGGGAGCCCACCAGAAGGATCTGCTCCTCGTCCTCCAGTGTCTGCACAAGTAGGGAAATGCATATTTCTAAACAGTGTCGCCGAAAAGGCCACCTCGTGAGATGGGAGCATCGAGAAAGCGTACTTTGCAACCTCACACACCTCTGCAAAGACAGCCAGGTGCGCTTCTGGACCACCAAGGTGGACATCATCTGACCGAGGGCCTGCTCTGTGACTTCAGCATGGTCAGTCGACAAGCGCAACTCAATCTCGGCTCAGAACTACCCTCGTGCAATAAGAGTGCCTTGGCCTCGCATGCAGGGCAGAGGTGGCCTGCCAGAGGCACAGCCACCCCACCATCGAGGGTATTGAGAGAGGTGAAAACTTATGCAGAATTTGGCACTTTTGGCGTTCCATATTTTGGCACCAATATAGCTCCATACTGCCAAGTTTTCAATGCACATCCGAGAAAGACCCTGGAAAGCATGGCTGTCAGCTCTGAATCTGATTCAGCATAAGAGCACACACTATTACAGTGGGAATTCAGCATCATCCTCATTTCCAGAACGAAACAGCCCCTCTCTTCGATGCAGCAATCGATATCTGCCCTCAGCTTTTTTGTGAAGGACCAGCAATCCCATCCAGAAGCTGCACAGCTTGTGATGTGCTAGAGAGGGAGGGGCCCTAGGGGGTTGGTTCCCAGAAGGAGAAGCCCTCAGCTCTCAGATCACCCAAGCTATTCTACTGAAGTAGACCTCTCCTAGTGGCCACCAGGGAGGGCACTACAACGGAGAATAGACAAGGGGACCAAGCACCTAGAGCGCTGAGCGAGCGCTGGGTTGCCGTGACAACCCGCGCTGCAGCCCAGCAGCTCGACAGCACACGACACGCTGGGTTTTGCCCGGCGGAAGCTCTCGTTGATCTCCACGGTCTCCCAGAGTGTCGAGCAGACCTGCAGCTGTGCTTTTACACACAAGCAGCGGCTGGCCAACAACAGAGGGGATTCAAGCTTTCTGGAGAAAGAAGAGTATAACCGGCGTACCGACGTAGTCATGTTCCTGTGCGAAAACATGAACCACCCACAAAAACAATTTCACATGTTTTCCAGGCATGCGAGACAGTGATCGTGGCCGTCAGTGAGGACAGGAGACGACCGCATCCGGAAACACGGGTGGAATGTCTAGGTCTGCAATGTCATCTTTAGAAAGACGTAACTCACACCCATATAAGCTCTTTCAGGGGAATGCTCTCCTTGGTACTGAAGCACGCAGGGGAACGGTCACAGTGGACACAGACAGGAAATGTGCAACCTGTCGTGCGCTGTCTCTCTTCACGCCGGTCTTACCAGCACTAAGAACGGCTATTCAGTGCTCTTGGCGCACCATTACCAGCTGTGAAAACAGCCTTTTTGTTTTGCTCAGTAAACAAAAACAAAAGACAGAAAGAAAAAGTCTACCCCGCTGCATCGCCCGCACCAGACACGAGAGATCGTCCTGAAGAGCTTGCTCGTTGTTTGATCACTCAGTATATTAAACAGCATAGAAACGCTCAGCTCCGAAGCAAAAAGCTGAAGTGCAATCGCACCTGCTACTCATTATATACCCGCGCTGTGTGGCTGAAGAGCTGATGGCAAATGATTGTACGCCAATGTGCATTGGCTCGTTTAGTTTCACTCGAAGTAGATTGGGCTCTCTAGCGAGATTCCTATTAGTCGGTCCGACGTACGTTGAGAGTGACTGACTGATAGGGAACCATTTCTGCTTGGCCGATTAACAGAAGTGGAAGATTCTTCTCGTGGCAGAATGAAGTCAACAGCATTGTCAATGGATACTGCACATAGTGAATTTAAGTAAATATAATGTATAGGTGTAATATGTCATGCGTTGCTGTTCATCTCATTTTAAGACCTGCCTAGAACCAGATGGTTTTTTATTATGTCCTGATATGTAAAACCATAAAATTCAATTGGGTGTCCTTTCTTTTTCACATGAAAATTTTTAGTTGTCATTACTTCCATCTGCTAAGTAAACCTTGTATTAAATAATCCTTCTAATGTGCTGATTGTCACTCAAGGAACCTTTTTATAGGCAGAGTTGCGAATGGTTAAGTGTGGAAACAGCCAAACATCATCTCATTTCTTTCAAGTCACTGCACAATTTCACATTTTAGTTTTAAAACTGACCAAAACCAACACATTTCAAGAAACAGCATGTTTATTTTAAGAGATGAAGGCTATTTCATGCACTACTGTCTTGAACAAAGACAGCAAACTGGTTCTAACCAGGACAGAGAGAGAAATGAATGGCCCAGATGCACAACAACAAGAGGACAAGCACACCAGAGCCTGAAGTAGAGTCTCAGCTGGCAGCTTCAGTGAACAGTTCACACTAAACACTAGCTTCTGACCTTTAGGCAGAGTTTCAAAGGAAGAGTCACATCTGATCTGGCAAATGAGCAGAAAAGGGGTTTAGAACAGGATAAAGAACATAGAGATAACACATGGCAAACAATTATTACGGATGGCTGAATCTAAGATTGAGATGTTGAGGTGGTGTGGAAATTGTTTGATTGTAATTCAATCAAACTCATGGGAAGTGCTACAGTGGCTATAGTGATATAGCCTACAGTTTGGAAACATTACTATTTTTTATGTTTTTGGAAGTCTCTTATGCTCATCAGGCCTGCATTTATTTGATACAAAAAAACAAAACAAAAAAACAACAACAATATTGTAAAATATGATTACAATTTAAAATAATGGTTTTCTATTTTAATATACTTTAAAATATAATTTATTTCTGTGATTAAAAGCTGAATTTTCATCATACATTACTCCTTATGGACCCCTTACTTGGAAACAGTTGTGCTGCTTCATTTTTTTTTTGGAACCCTATTGATAAATATAAAGCAAAACAAAAGTTATTCCAATTTATACCTGAATTTTTATTTATTTATTTATATTTACTTCATGTATAATTCATTTAAGAAATTATAATACATATTTTAGTTATGACTTACAATTTTACATGTGTTATTTGCATTAATAAAAAGTAAGTAAAGTAATTTGTAACATTACTTTTATGTTACATGTAAATTATATTATCAAAAATCACAGTAAACAAAGAATCCTTGGTGAATAAAAATATCACGAACATTAGCATTATATCGGCTATCGGACACCTCGATCTCAAGATCCTCGATCTCAAGATATCAGTATAGATTTTGGTATCAGCCACAGAAAATCCCATCAGTCAACCACCACTACATTATGCTTGTGATATTCCTGGTGGACTAAGCGAAAAGAGAAACAGGAATCCTAATGAGGTCTATCTGCAGATAAAACCCGCCAGATGTTCTTGTTTTGCATCTGGGAATGGGGAATAGGGATTTAACTGAGACACCTATCCCAGGAAAAACGCTTGGTGTGTGATTCTGGCTAAGTCCTGTTTTGGCATGACATGAATCAAGATGAGCACAAGCTTCTGGTGATGTGAGGGAGAAAGACATGTTTGGAGAGGCGCTGCAGCCAGTCGGCCAGTGGGAGGAGCTACTGTTCCACCCTGAGCTGGCCAGCTCATCCTGCCCGTCTCTGAGGAGTAGAGATGGTGAGTAAACAAACCCTGTTCCTTCACATAGCACGAAGGTGTGTGCATAGATGTTTGTTTGCAAGTGCAAACACATACACACGTTGTACACAAATGCATTCAGAGCCTTTATGTCCCCAAGGCACTGCAGTGAACACCTGCAGTGGATGTGCAGCTATGTGTGCCTTGTGTTAAAGGTGCATTGCGCAACTTTTCATATTAAAAATACCCGTTTTCTAACCCATACATGCTTAAACAATTGCCTGATGGGCTGAATGAGCCCTTCTCTGATCACTGCGATTGTCTCTATAATCCTGTACAGTAAAATAAATAAGAGGGATTCGGGTCGTAATTTGAGACTGGGCGTGACGTCATGCGCGTTCACGGCACGCTCACCTGGCTATCTGGCAGGTTTGTGTATTCGCCGCCATTCTCCGTAGAAGATGGATTCTACGAGACCGGCTTGTAGTTCATTTCAAACACCAACGCAAACTCCACGTAAGATAAAAAAAAAAAAGAAAACTTTTGTTGTTACAGTTTCGCTTGCCGCCAGAGGGGGCATAGTTCTGCAAAAACTCAGAGACTTGCGCAATGCACCTTTAAGGGAGATTAAGTTTCTTATGGTCAGTATAGGTCTTTGTCTTCTCTTTCATAGTAAAGTATAGTAGATGGAGGACTGTGCTGTGTGCATGCAAGTCTCGAGTACCTCATATGGAGACAGCAGGGGTTTGGAGAAAGCCGTTCCCCAGTCGATGGAGAGGCGAGGGCAAGCAATCTGCACCCACCTATATAAAGAGAGAGAGAGAGAGAGAGAGAGAGAGAGAGAGAGAGAGAGAGAGAGAGAGAGAGAGAGAGAGAGAAACAAAGTAGTCAAAATTTAAATGTTTGCAAACCATTTTACTTGAGTTATGGGATTATTTCAGAGTGCGTACAAAATGCAGAGCTTTTCATTCAACAACTAAAACTTGTAAATACAGTAAATACAGAGTGGGTTTGTTATAAAGAATGATATATAAAGTGTCCTTGGGGAATTTTGTTATAACTGAAAGGGGGTGTGGTCTCCTCACTGTGATTGGTCGAAGACAGTGTTAAAAAATGACATCAGAATGCAAGTCATTTTGGAGATGAAAACATAAGTGTAAATATATATATGCACTGATGAATGGATCACAATAAGACCCGGAACGTGTTTAAGAAAGCAAATACATTTATGATTTCATGTTCACTGTAATTTGCATATTGTAACCATTAATTATGACTATGCAAAAATAAACTAGTTTATAAACAACATATATAGATAATCTAGATTATGAACCACTGAGACCCATCGATAATAAATAATAATAAATAAATACTGAAATATTTCGAAATGAAATCAAATGTATTATTTTAGTATTATTTATTTAGTATTAATTATAGTTTTTTTATAGTAATTTATTATCTTTTTATTTTATTTTTATTTCTACAGACTTAATGTATGTGTATTAAAGTTTTACTATACCGATTTCAGTTAGTAGTTGGAGAACTAAATATATACAAAAGCTCCACTTTTATTTTAATCACTGAATTTTTTTTTTTTTTTTTTTTAAACAACATCAAATTGCCTCGTACTATGTGAAGGAAAAGCAAGAAACACACACACTTGGGGAAGCAGAGCACAGTTCAGCTCGCAGGGAGAATGTGAATGTGAATATGAACTGCATTGATGTGCAGTGCTGATGCTCTCTTCTGTAAATATGAGAGTAAATCTGCACTCCCCTAAAGCTTCCCTGCAAAGCATTATTATTTAGACAAGCATGGAGTCAAATAAAATAAAGAAAGAGTGGGGAGAGGAGGAAAAAAAAGGAAAGAGGGTTGAGGTGAGAAAGAGGCAGCGATAAGAAAGGTTAGGTGAGCAAAAACAACGGCACTGCAATGCCCTAGTCTCCACGGAGCTACCCTACATAGCAGCCAGACTGGGCGGCAGAGAGAGAGAGAGAGAAGACGACAGAGAGAGACAGAGCGAGAGAGAGAGAGAGAGAGAGAGAGAGAGAGAGAGAGAGAGAGAGAGAGAGAGAGAGAGAGAGAGAGAGGAGAGAGAGAGAGAGCGAGAGAGAGAGAGAGAGAGAGAGGGACAGAAGGACAGAAAAGAATAACAGTGACATTAGAGGCTAGGGAGGGCTCAGAGAGTCACATGAGCAACAGTATGAGTGATCGTTGGCAGGCAAAGCGAAAGTGTGTCTAAAGAAAGTGCATTTGTCTTTAGAATGTGTGTTATGAATACAGAAGCACTGGAGCAGGAATTGTGGGTATTCGGATGCCTAATGTAAGAGAACATTCACTCCGCACACCTGCAGCTAAACTCCACACTTGGGAAACTGACAAGAACACATAAATGTACTATAAGTAGGCTTTAACAAAGGACGCACTCTTGCATCAAAAAATAGAAGGAAATCTCATACAGGTATATAAATATATGTATTTATATATCATATATAAATATTATACATATTTAATCATTATATTTATATGTGTGTGTTTGTTACTGTATTTAACAAATTATTTAATTAACAGCAGGTTTGCTGTTGAGTCACTATAAAGAGGTTGTGACATTATGAAATATGACTGATGCATGTGCACAGACAAACAGTTAAACAAAAATAAAAAACACCAGGAAGCGCAGAAGGAATCAAGGAAGAGCCGTGAGTGAACTACCTAAGGGATAATTACTTGTGGTTGGATCGACCAAAACATCTTAATACCAGGTGTAAACACAGCTAAACAAATGGCAGGACTGACTGTAGCTTCAGTTTGAACACTTATAATTGGGTTAAAAATGTTTTAGTGAGTAATAGATCCATAATGCAAATCATAGTGTTGCTGGTTTGAATCTTGTTAGTGAATCCACAGATGTTTGCCACAGCCACTGGTTCTCATGACCCCTCTAATCTCAGCCTTGAGCGTTACTCTCAATCCTTAGTTGCTCCAGGGGTTCCATCATGGTATGCCTGTTGCCAAATGATCCACACACCCCCAAAGGTAAATTAATGAATGACTTTACTGAAACCCTTTCCTTGAAGATTAAGATTAAGCGATAGGCACAAGTTTGTTTTAGTTAAACAGACTCAAGCAACAGCTGCCTTATTTGACTACTGTGTGTGGGAATTTGGTTAGTCTCACAGTGTCAGACATTTGATCGGTATAAAGTCTACCCCACATTGTTAACTCTGGCCAAAAATCACCCACAGGAAGGGGCTGTACAAGACCAACCACAGTTTTTGATGTCATGTTTGGCAGTTGACAGTTGCAAGCATAAGAAGGCCATCTGACACTAGACACTAGTCTTAGGCTCTGTCCACACTAGTGAGTTTTCGTTTTAACATGGCATTTTAAAATGAAAACGATCCTCGTCCCTATATTGGCATTTTCACTGTTTCAGAAAAGATCTCCATCCACACTACACGACCGAAAACACGTCACATGACCATTCATGCAGGGCTTGCACCGCTTGATGAGATTTGTTGCAGACTGCTCTAATAATAGCTTGCCTCTTGCATGTGTAGACAGCTGCAGTATTATAAAATGCAGAGTTTAATTCCACAATGGCTGCTAAAAAAGACAACAAAGTCAGCAAAGCTTGCAGTCCCGTCTCCATATTATTGTTTACACGTTCGTCGAGACTGATCTGTTATTGCCATAATGGTCATATGACAGGGGCTTGACAATTCAGGGAAGGATATGCAATGATCCAGAAGAACCAATCAGGGTGCGAATGAGGGCAGCCACAAACTCCGGAGTAGTGTTGATGCCAGGCGTAACCATAGCAAAAGTTATGCGTTTTAAAACAAAAACGCACTAGTGCACATGCATTTGTGTGGCAACACCAAGGGTTCAAAGTTTGGCTGGTAGATGCTATAACTACCTAATGGACAAAAAAAAAAAAAAGAAACTTTTTTCATTGACAGCAAATCATAACATGCTATGGATTCTGACAGAACACAATTTACTTCATAGTTCATTATAATAGCTGGAAAGTTTGTCTTCCTTAGAAGTCTAGCTCAAGACAGACAGAGAAAGAGAGACAGAAATAAAGATTGGGTGGTAAAGGCAAATATCAACTTAGTATCTGCATCAGAATTGGATTTCAAATATGCAGGAGGGTTGAGGCTGCATCGGGAACCTCAGCACGCCACCAAATTCAATTTACAGGCTTTTCAGAGCCAGCATCTGTCCCCTCGCCTGAGACAGCCCTCGCTGCAGGGAGCCATACGGGCAGAGACACACTCCTCCGTCTGGCCGCATCAAGCCCATTCTCCCAATCCACTTCAGCTACGTGGATGAGAGGAGAGGTCAAAGACTTGTAATGATGCCTGTTTTGCTTCCTCTGAAATGGCCCTATCAGCATGTGAAGGCAGACCTGATGAGGGCATATTCCTGCTGATCCCCTAACTGTCGCCTGAAGGTGGGGGTGGGTGGGGGGGGGGGGTTGAGACTTTACATCAAAGAGTCTAATTGGAGGAGGAAAAGGAACGGGAGGTCTGCGATGACTGCAGGGGGGTTTTCCTGATGCTGGGAGAAGAAGCCCAAGCCACCTCTCCTCGCTCGGTGTGGAAATAATGGATTTTAATTAGCCACTCGACCTGCAGCATACAATAGCACAATTAACCTTTCCGATCCACAGGGAAATAGGCACCGGTGCCTTCAAACATCACTTAAAGCCAACAGAGATGTGTAATTACATTAGGCTTACAATAAAGGGCACATATATACGCCGGTGAACGCTGCAAGGAAACGTTTTCTGAAGTTTTTCTAAAGACAACCTCTGGCTTTGGTTTAGATGTACGAGCAAGTAGACACAGGTTAGCTAATTGCCTTGTAAAGCCTGGCATTTGAAATAACATAAAAAAAAAAAAACGTTTTCAAACGTGTTTTTTTTCTTCTTTTTTTGAGTATTATATTTGATACACTTTTAGTCTTTTAGGCACTTTTAGGCCCAAACTGAGAAAAAAAATGCAATTTGGTGCAGATGCAGATTGCAGCTTTTAATGTAATCAATGAGATCAGTTGACATGCATCAGTTGTCACTCTAAATCTTCCAATAATGTGTCAGTAAGATGATATTTAAATACTTTCTAAATACTTAGTTTATGATCAAAGATCTGTTTTTTTTTTATTGTGGGGGCAAAACATATAATGAATAAACGTTCCTCAAAAGCCTGTTGTATCATATTTGATACATTAAAACAGGATTTTTCTAAAACTAATGTAATAATCAAATAAACCTCAAAAAAGTTTCGGTCCAGTAAATGTTTATCGTAAAATATCACTAACAAAACAAAAATATTCTCAATTTTACTTAAAAAAAAATCATTAAGGATTGCACAACAAAAAAAACAAATAAACACTAGTACCAATTTTAGAATTATACTTAAAAAGGCCTTTTACTTAAAAGTAAAGTAAAGTACTTAAAACGTATAAACTATTAATCTGACGACAGAAGGCATTTAGTAGATTGTGTACAACAGGTTTTTCAGCAAAGTTTTGATCATGTTGATAACTTACAGGCCATAGAAATTCAAAATCCATTATGATTCAGTAGGCTTCAAAGGGTTATACTTTCAATCAGTCGCTGTTAACTGTTAAACCTTGTCCTAACAAGGCATGATAAAGTGCGATAAATCAAATATCTTCTATTGTAATCAAAGGTTTTTGCCCTAATCCTCAACAGCTAACAGCAACAACAACAATTAGCGTAAAAATAGAGTAAGAGCTAATCCGTTAAAGTGTGCCGTGCAAAATACTACTCCCTTGGATCCTTAAAAGTAGCTGTTTGTAAAATCTGAACCTGTCACACACTACAACATTGTTATTGTATTTAGCTAATCAAAATGTTTTTCTTGTTAGCATTTTGCTAAGCTATCAGGCTACTTTGTCAGCTAACTGCAAGCTGAAAAGGCAAACAAAGTTTAGAAATGTTTAGGTTGAACATTTATAGCTTCAGTTACATAATGTGATATGTAATATAGTATAATTTTGATGTGGTATCGTGTCTGTGCTTGTGTGGAAACACGATTCTTTAGTGTGGGCTGGCTCACACAAGCTCTCAAAGTTTCTGAGTTTAGCTAAAATCCATGCTCACAGAAAGTGTATATACACTGTTTTGCACCACTGGTAAGATCACAGATTTTATGTAGGTATCTTGCCCTGTCTGGAACGACCTCCCTGGATGTAAATCACTGCCCAGAGGTTGTCTGCTCTCAAACAAAATGATGGATGCAAGATGCTGATCTGAATTGTGAGAGAGATAGAACAAACAAGTCACTCTCCCAACATTTCTTTCTAGCATTTCCTTACAAAATGTAACCATGGTTTTATTACAGTAAAAGTGTAGCAACCATGTTTTTTTTGGCGGATTGATTATCGTTTTTATAACCACGGTTTTACTACAAATACCATGGTTAAAAATTATGGTTAATGTAGTAAAACCATGGTTTATTTTTGTAAGGGTTTCTATTGAGATACACCTTCAGGCCTTTGGGCCAATCCTGTTATGCAGAACATTTTCTGATACAGACTGATGCCGCCTCTTAAGTGTATGCTGTGCCACATCATTCCTTTCAGCTAATAAAAGAAAAATATATCAATTTTCTGGTGTTATTTTTTGATTGGTTAGGGCGTTCTACAGCCCTTCATCAAACTTCTCAACACAGCCCACCTCAGACTGTTTTTAATCAAAGGACAAATGAAATCATAAAAAAAAAAAACACTATCCGTGACAAAATTCTGATTGGGTGGGCAAGGCAGACGATTGGTGTTTGAAAATGTTTGAAAAACATTTAAAAAATCTTCCTGACCCAAAACTTTTGAATGGTAGTGTATGTCTTGTAAGTCATGTCAAAAATATGAAATATCTTTTAAATTTTTTTATTAAAAAGGAATATCTATTTTTTTAATCACTATCACAAGTACAATATGTTATCTGTCAACATTTAAATATAATAAATATAATAAAATGTAGTTTTTTCCTGAGGTGTCAGTCTGTCTTAACATCCTATCCTGTAAAAAATTCAGTATTCAAAGTATACCATCAACATCTCATAAGACAATCCTTATGTAATGTCTTTATTAACAAGCTCTTTATTTCCATCCTGTCAGGCATCCTGCTAAATTTCTTGACAATGTGTAAATAAGTTAATTATTACATTTTAAGTGTATCATCGTGTCAACACTATGTCTCTGAATATATGGTCTACCATTAAATATACTTCCACATATTACAAAACAGTCATATTAATTTTTCAAAAAGTTAAATATTTCAAAAGGCACTGTATAACAGAAATGACCCTTCCCAGCAGACATCAAACACTTCACACCAGCCAAAACATCCACAAACACCTCAGAGTATTAAAGTTGAATTCTATTTTCAAGTGCTGTGGTCTGCTGGTTTAGCCTCCACATTTCCAGGCTCAACGGCACCACAAACAGCCTCCTCCACGCTAGAAAACACCCGACTGCCTTGAATTAGGAATTACTGCAGCACAGTTTGACAACAATCATAGCTGTTGATTATTTCCCTTGATATTCTAATTGATGAATGGAATTGACATTAAAATGACTTTGTTTCCCATCTCATTGTAATCAACAAAGCTGTCTAGACACAGTCAACGCTTTGCTGACTATAATGGGTGCAATTCTAGTTTTGTTGCATCATTCACTTTTCGTGTATATTGGGCTGTAAGCAAGCAGACTGAGTGTAGTGAATCAGTTACAACATTTTATGATGACGATTACCGATTTGCTTCATAGTGCAGCAGATTAGTAAAAAAATCGTTCACTTTGGCATAGAAGCATGACATTTGGCACAGATACTCTCTAAGGGCCACTATTTTGGAAAAAGGCGTTGGCCACTCAAAAATTCAATATGGCGGCCATTTTTCAAAATGGCCGCCATTGCTATTCAATGCTTATTATATCAATTATTCAAACAGTGATCCAAGCATAACATTTTATACAATTACTCTCTAAAGGACATGTTAATAGAAAAAGATGCTTGTCCCTCAAAAATTCAAGATGGCCGCCATTTTTAAAGATGGCCACCGTTCCTGTCGAATATTAATTATTTCAAGTGTTCAAATGGTGATGCAAGCATAAAATTGGGCAGAAATACTCAAGGAACACTCTTTTGGAAAAAGGTACACACAAAAAAAAAATGGTTCTTCAGCGGTTCTTCAGGGGTTCTTTGCGGTGGTTAAGGTGCTATATAGCACCATTACCATTTAAAGAACCTGTTAAGCCCAGTTTGGTTCTTCAGCGGTTCTTTAGCGGTTCTTTGGGGTGGTTAAGGTGCTATATGGCACCTCTTATGGTTCTACATAGCACCATTTGACAAAGGTAGGTGCTATATGGCACTTAAAGTGGTTCCCCTATGATTACAAGCCAATGAACCACTTTCAGTGCTATTTAGCACCATTTTTGTTTAGAGTGTATGTGCCACTCAAAAATTCAGGATGGACACCATTTTCAAGATGGCCACCATTTCTGTCAAATAGTCATAATGTCTGCTTTGTCTGCCTCCTCTCCTTTGACCTGTCCAGCTTAGTTAAACTTGCCAGGGATATAAAATCCCCGCCGGCATAGGTCTCAGGTTCATTGGAGTACACAAGCCTCTCCACCACGGCAAGGTGTAGTCCACAGAGAGGAAGTGCCAATGTTAGAAAAAGGATACGCTGCTGGTACAGGTTGCACATACAGTGGGGAGAACAAGTATTTGATACACTGCTGATTTTGAAGGTTTTCCTACTTACAAAGCATGTAGAGGTCTGTAATTTTTATCATAGGTACACTGAAACTGTGAGAGACGGAATCTAAAACAAAAATCCAGAAAATCACATTGTATGATTTTTAAATAATTAATTTGCATTTTATTGCATGACATAAGTATTTGATCACCTACCAACCAGTAAGAATTCCGGCTCTCACAGACCTGTTAGTTTTTCTTTAAGAAGCCCTCCTGTTCTCCACTCATTACCTGTATTAACTGCACCTGTTTGAACTTGTTACCTGTATAAAAGACACCTGTCCACACACTCAATCAAACAGATTCCAACCTCTCCACAATGGCCAAGACCAGAGAGCTGTGTAATGGGCTACAGGACAATAGGCAAGCAGCTTGGTGAGAAGGCAACAACTGTTGGCACAATTATTAGAAAATGGAAGAAGTTCAAGATGACGGTCAATCTCCCTCGGTCTGGGGCACCATGCAAGATCTCACCTCGTGGGGCATCAATGATCATGAGGAAGGTGAGGGATCAGCCCAGAACTACGCGGCAGGTCAATGACCTGAAGAGAGCTGGGACCACAGTCTCAAAGAAAACTATTAGTAACACACTACGCCATCATGGATTAAAATCCTACAGCGTACGCAAGGTCCCCCTGCTCAAGCCAGTGCATGTCCAGGCCCATCTGAAGTTTGCCAATGACCATCTGGATGATCCAGAGGAGGAATGGGAGAAGGTCATGTGGTCTGATGAGACAAAAATAGAGCTTTTTGGTCTAAACTCCACTTGCCGTGTTTGGAGGAAGAAGGAGGATGAGTACAACCCCAAGAGCACCATCCCAACCGTGAAACATGGAGGTGGAAACATCATTCTTTGGGGATGCTTTTCTGCAAAGGGGACAGGACGACTGCACCGTATTGAGGGGAGGATGGATGGGGCCATGTATCGCGAGATCTTGGCCAACAACCTCCTTCCCTCAGTAAGAGCATTGAAGATAGGTTGTGGCTGGGTCTTCCAGCATGACAACGACCTGAAACACACAGCCAGGGCAACTAAGGAGTACCTCTGTAAGAAGCATCTCAAGGTCCTGGAGTGGCCTAGCCAGTCTCCAGACCTGAACCCAATAAAAAATCTTTGGAGGGAGCTGAAAGTCTGTATTGCCCAGCGACAGCCCCGAAACCTGAAGGATCTGGAGAAGGTCTGGAGGAGTGTGCCAAAATCCCTGCTGCAGCGTGTGCAAACCTGGTCAAGAACTACAGGAAACGAATGATCTCTGTAATTGCAAACAAAGGTTTCTGTACCAAATATTAAGTTCTGCTTTTCTGATGTATCAAATACTTATGTCTTGCAATAAAATGCAAATTAATTACTTAAATCATACAATGTGATTTTCTGGATTTTTGTTTTAGATTCTGTTCATCACAGTTGAAGAATACATAGGATAAAAATTACAGACTTCTACATGCTTTGTAAGTGGGAAAACCTGCAAAATCAGAAGTGTATCAAATACTTGTTCTCCCCACTGTATCTGCGAGATGGAAGGCGGAAGGACCATCAGAATTGAGACTGGTTTCAACAATATAGGTGACCAGTTCAGAAAGAGCCATAGGAAAGATGGCTGGTTGAATCGTTTCACTCTGTGACTCTTTCTCAAGCCTTCTGAGGTTTCTCTCTGTTGTAAAGATGAATGAGACGCAAATTATGGTATTTCAGCTCCTGTGCAATGGCATCAGCACCACTTAGTTGAGACAATAATTTAGCATCATTCAGTGTTTGTGCACATTCATGTAGTCTCATTCAGTTGCAGTGTCATTACCTGACGTAGGTCAGATTCAGGAGATATGTTATCACAAAGAAAGCAAACCTGATCATCTAGACTTTTCTGCATCATGGTTCTGCGATGCTTTGTTTGGCCTTCATCTATCTCACTACATTGAGCATCGGATTGTTGCTTCTGGGCACGAAGTAACTTTGTGTTGTTGAACCGAAGTCGACGATTGTAGTGATACTTCGCTTGGTTCCTTCTCAAAGCTTCTATACCACCACCTTCATCCAGTCGTTCCAGGTCCAGGGTCATTGGCATTTTGTTCATCTTGTGTAAGAGTGGAATGTTGGTGGCAATCATTTTATAGCCATCATGTTGAGAAACATGATGGATAGGTGGTGATTGGAGGGTTTCCTTTGTGTCTGTCTGACAAAGACAACATTTCTTCCAATCAGTTGGCCTCTTGGCTGACATGGGATTTTCATTTGCCATTTTGGGGGTTTGTTGTCTGATTAAGGCCGAGGGGTTATCCTTTTACCACCTCAATCATAGACATAGTACACATTCAGGTATGGGATACAACTAGGTACGGGTCACCTACACCTAGCCCAATCATTCATCCAGTGCCATTTAAGTCCCGTGTGATCTGTACACCTTCCAGGTAAGCATACATGAACAAGTCATGTATTGCCGTGCTTACCCTTGGCTCGGCTCTCCCGCGCTGGCACAACCTGTCAATTCAGGTGCGGCTATCTAACTACATCTATTACTAGCTAATTGATGAGGGGCTGGTAGACAGCATTTGGGACACTAAACTTAGCTATACTATTACTACTAGTCAAGAACTACAGTGTAAGTAAAACTAGATCAGCTGACACTGAACCCCATGCTGAGTTCCACAGCAGTTAAGTCACCAGTGTGCCCTGGTTGTGTAATGACGTTCACTCTATTAAACAAAACCTTCCTTAACACATTAAATTGAGCTCTGACAGAAATGGTGGCCATCTTGAAAATGGTCACCATCTTGAATTTGAGCGGCACACACCTTTTTCCATGATAATGTTCCTTGAAGAATATTTGTACCAAATTTCATGATAGCAGCACCATTTGAAAAAAAGATGTAAGGATTCAAGAGAAATGGCGGCCATCTTGAAAACTGGTAGCCATCTTGAATTTTTGAGGGACAAGCACCGTTTTCCAAAAAAACATTCTGAAGAGTATTTTCACAAAATGTTATGCCTACATCACTGTTTTAACAATTGACACAATGAGCATTTTATAGAAATAGCGGCCATCTTGAAAAAATGGCCGCCATGTTGAATTTTTCGGTGGCCAACGCCTTTTCCCCAAAAAGTGACCCTTAGAGAGTATCTGTGCCAAATTTCATGCTTTTATACCAATTTGAACGATTCTCTTGAAATATGCCATTAATCTGCTGCACTATCATAGCTTTTTGACTGTCTAGCGTTCATTTTCGCGTGCCACCACAAACAGAAGTGAAAACCTCGTTCATTTTTAACTTCTTGTGGACATGTGTGTGATTCATTAATTTGTCAATTAATTGTGCAGCCCTACCAGGCATCATATTTAGGTCCACTTCTGTCTGGTCTGGTAATTCAATGCTGGTGATTTCGATTAACCTTCTCATTACAGTGATGGCTTCTGGCAGACTGGAGCTTCATTCCTTATCTTCTTCAGGACGTCATATACATTCAGTGCAGCATTAATCAACACTCACGTTACGCACTGAAATGTCTTCCTCTGCTCAGATCCTCATATTTCTGCCAAGATGACACCAATCCGCAGCAGACATGGCACAAGCGACTGACATTAATGGAGGAAATGAGAGGAGGAGAGATGGAGGTGTAACTTTCCTCTGGTCATGGTTATGCTTCGATTACATATGGGGTGTCAATCATGTGGCGTGAGAGCGGCACGATTGATGGGGGCGGTTGATCTTTTCTCTCTCTAGGAGTTGTTTCACTCTCGTTTCATTTTTAACAGCCTCAACACCTTCCTCCACCACCTCCTCATTCTCTCTCAGACCTTTCTGTCCCTCGTTCACCCACTCCTTCATTTTAGGGAGGCTATCTTGCCCCTCTCCAATTCCCAGAGGCAGAGGGCAGGCAGTGGGGGCTAGGAGGGTACAATGCAGGGCTTCCTCGAAAAAGAGTCAATATGGGCACGTTCCATGTTCAAACTATTAAAGTTTTACATCTAAGTGTATTTTAAGTGGTTCTGATTCCCAGGGGTCAATTTGGCTTCAGTACAAATAAAAGCTAATAATTCAGTCTGGGAAACATTTATGGAGTCTTTATAAGATCATGCCAACTATTTCTCACACACAAAATAAATGCTCCTTTATACATAAAAATGTATACTGTAGTATACTATTATACTGATTTTATATTTTGAGAAGTGGATCCATTGCAAGGTGATCAGCATATTTCTTGGGATCAGTTTTATAAACAACATTTTTATTAATTTAATTAATTAAAAGATTTCTTTCTTCTGTGCAACACAAAAGAAGATATTCTGAAAAAGGTTTTTATTTTTTTATGTCTATTTAATGAAAGTCAATGGCGTCCAATTCTGTTTTGGACCCCATTGACTTTCATTATACAGACAAAAACAGTTCCACAGAAGAAAAAAATAAGGAATATTTTAATTATTTTGTTATTTTATATTAACAGTGTTAGATTATTATAATTTAATAAATTAAATGTATATATGAATGTTTTATGATTTTTTTTATTTTTATATTAAGATTGCATTCATTCCCATTACTTTTTAAAGCTTGCAAATGACAATTTTAAAATTCTCTGATATTTCCAGGTTTCCCATGACCACCTCTATCGCACTGGCCTGTGAAACATCAACAAAAATGACTTACAGCATTTTGTACATATACTGAAACAGAAGGCCCATACAAAACTCCTTTGTTCCACAGAACTTCAATAATCTCAAAGCCCACCACACACAGCAATAAGACATATGCCACAGAGGAGCTCCTCACTAACAAAACCTTTGACCCTGTCAGACATATTTGTCAGTGATATTTCTTCTGGCCCTCGCCTTGTCCTCAGGGTATGCTGAAACTCAGATGAATCTGCACCTTATGGAGGAGCTTCTTAATCTGATGCACATGAGCTAATGTTTAATTGTGTGAAATGGAGAGCATGAGTGTGCATGTAGATGGGGGAGAGACTCACGCGTCCACGTCTGCCAGGAGCTCCAGCTTGCCGGGGAAGATCTCGGACAGGAGCACACGTGTGAACGAACGGCCTAAAGACTCCAAACGAGACTCTAAGTGCTAGAGAGAGAGAGAGAGAGAGAGAGAGAGAGAGAGATAGAGAGAGAGAGAGAGAGAGAGAGAGAGAGAGAGAGAGAGAGAGAGAGAGAGAGAGAGAGAGAGAGAGAGAGAGAGAGAGAGAGAGAGAAAATACTGATTGTTACACATATTTACATAAAAACAACACAATTTCATGCACAGAGCTCAAGGTCAGCGAGAACAGCCCACATCAAGCATTGAAGGGGGAAAAAGAACAGAAAATCATTACAACCAAGTATTCCCAAATTTACTGAAAAACAAGAAAACCACTTCCTATCGCCTAATGAGAAATCTTCACAGGACCGCTGATGCTGAACGTGTGTAAACAGCTTGTGTAAACCCTTTAGTAACCACCATCAGTTCTGTGTTGCTAACATCAATGGCCAGTTTAGCTTGAATTTTTTCCCATTAATAATGTGGGGCCTTGTTTTGCTCCCTTGATTTATTAGTGATTGATTTATACTTATTTATTTGGTCTGCGCAAAAACCTGAACTCCACTGAACACCTTTAAGATGAATCGGAATTAGGGATGCACAATATACTGGTACCATAATAGTTATCGATCATTTTTATTTATTTACATAGGATTGTATATTTAACATTTCATGCTCACTTCTATTTTTACATTTAAATGATCTAACACTTGCTTAAAGTTTATCTTTAAAAACACTACCTATAGGAATACGACGCCTATCACTGTATACATATATAAGCTCCTTCAGTATTATCAGAAGCTGTCGCGTTTCTCAGGAGCTAATCACCCTCCTCCCTCCCCAGCTCCTCCTCTCGTCAGTCAGTATGGCATTCTGATTCCCCTTGAATCAGAATAAATTCTCGAATTATGTTGTATTTTAAAATCTTGAATTAATGATATCTGCAATACATTAATGTAGGTTATGTTCTGTTTACCCTAAGGGGGGTTATTCCTGCTCTCCCTGCTCTTATACAGGGAGTTCTCGCCCAGAACAGAACCATACCGCCAATCCTAACTATGCTAAATGTCAATCGTATTTGACGATGGTGGTCCTGACAGAAATCAATAAATTATCAGTATAAGACAGAATTCTAATATTGATGCATCTCGAAATTGAGTGTATTATGAGTGTTTTCTGGCTCTCCTAGTCATTACAAAATAAACATTTATGACATTTCATAGACAGTAGGACACTTTGAGGTGATTTATCACTGAACATTTCTCATAGCCCATATCATCTGATCATGATCCAGCTTAATTTTAGCCTAAGCCTGCACAGAGCACTGCTGTCCTGTTTAAAAGACCTGTCTTATCGGACTCTGTGCTAAAAATGATATCGAGATGATTCACTGTCTTGCAGTTTGTCACGCAAAGTCACAGCTGAACTAAAGACCAGTGATGGGAATAACGGCGTTATAAATAAACGGCGTTACTAACGGCGTTATTTTTTTCAGTAACGAGTAATCTAACTAATTACTGCTTCCTCCATTACAACGCCGTTACCGTTACTGTCAATAAAAATGCGGCGTTACTTTAATTGAGCTCACTGAAGCGGTTTTCATCCGAGTAGGCTCTCTCTCAGCCATAGGAGCTGCAAAGTTTTTTCTCTGGTGTGTGAGTGTTTATGAGGCGCGGGACTCGACAAAAGCGAGGCGAATGCCGCGAGCGTGCTCGACAGTGCGCGAGAGAGACCGAGTGTGTCCGAGAACGCGCTCGACAGTGCGCGACAGAGACCGAATGTGTCCGAGCATAAATACTTTATTTATAAATAAATTACACATATCAGCATTTGAATAATCTCTGTAGCATATTGGTATCATATGCAATGTTTTAATTAGTTTATATAACATAAACTCCAAAATAACCTGCAGGGAACGTTCAAACATAGGCCTATTTGTTTGAAGGTTGTGAGCACGTGCGGCAAACACGACTAGAATTTGGCTAAAATAACCTCTGATAATGACGTTCTCTGTAGGTTATAAAAATAAACCCCCAAAAGATTATATTGTATTATTATTATTTATGTTGATACATTGTTCAGTATTATATTGAAAGCTCTTTTTGTTAAACTTACTATTGTGAGGAAGAAAATACTTCAAGTAGGCTATACAGAATGTCTACCAGTTGTAAAGGTGTGTGAGTTTTATCATTTTAATTATATGCACTAGTGTATGTGTATGTATATTTTTATTAGGCTACTATTTATTTATTTTTGGTACATTTCTTAAGAAGCATAATTTATTTTTAGACTTATTTGTTGGCCAGTTGTGGTCTGTGCAATAAATATTAAAAGTTCTAAACCATCTATTGTTTTATTGTTGCACTATAGTAATGATACTATTTTAATATTTAAATTAATAGGTGTCTCTCACATTGTCCCACAGCAACATTAAAATAGTGTAGATTAGTGTACAATGTTTTATAATAATAAGATGTTCTATTTAGTGTCAATTTCATTCATTTAACATTTCATATTGGGGGTATCCAAGAAATTTCTTATATTTAAACTTTTTTTAAAAAAAATTTAAGTAACGCAATAGTTACTTTCCCTGGTAATTAGTTACTTTTGTAATGATGTAATTCAGTTACTAACGCAGTTACTTTTTGTGAGAAGTAACTAGTAACTATAACTAATTACTTTTTTTAAGTAACTTGCCCAACACTGCTAAAGACTGGGGCGAGATGGAGCACTCGTAAGAAAAAGAGATAAATGGGATAAAATGTTTATGCTTAATTTGGCATATATAGGAAGCCAATGAAAATTCTCACCAAAATGATAATCCAATTTTTTTTTTTTTTTTTCATGGCTGATAACTGAAAATATACAGTATGAAATATGACTATATTCAAAATATAAATTGAAACTAGTATCAAAATAACCAAAGTGGTCCCAATATATTGTTATTTTCTATATACTATTTTCAGCTACAAATAATTAAGATAAAATAGAATGAAGCATGTTAGTGTTTTTCATATATGCAAAATCCTGCATATATCCTTTCATTGCCAGTTTGCAGACACATTTAAGTGAAAAAAGTCTAAGCATGAAAAAAGTCGGAAGAATATAATAAAATGTATTCTGTGTGAATAATTTACACTTTCACAGATCTCTTGTGGTATCATTTTAGCTACATGGGAAGTCTATGACTTCATAGGAAAATTTGTTTCTAAATTGAGTAAATTACTGACAAGTACAAAGAGTGGCAAAAAAAATGAACACTTCACCTCTAATTTAAGAACAACAGAAGTCATAGGAGGTCCCAACAACAATATTAAACAAATCTGAGTGTATATATAAAGACATGCTAATACACCTTTCATTTGTTCATTAACCATCAATGCTAATTCATTCCCCAGAGATTGGCAGCAGGAACGTGAATAATAACACAATTCTTGCTCACTTCAGGATAAAGTGATGCATTATCAGACTCTCCCCACACACTTTGAAGTGTGAAACCCAGTGGACCACAAATATTACCAGCAAAAACCTCTAGACATCAGTGAGGAGGCATTCAGGTGAACGGGCGGCTTCAAAGCACAACCATGAAAAAATAAATAAATAAAAGAAAAAAAGGGAAGGGAAGTAGACTTCGCTCCTCTTCTTCAAACACATTTTATAAAATTACTTTACTGTTAATCTAGTATGTTTTATATGAAAAATACAGAATATGCAGGGATGTATTACATAAACCCAGAGACATTTCTTAGATAAATTCACTTGATTTAATCCTCTTTTCACCAGAATCAGATTTTCAAATTTAGATGTGCTTTTCTGTAGTACTTTCTGAAACAGTGGTTCTCAAATAGCTTTGCTAAAGGACCTAGATTTGACAAAATCTGATGACCAAATATAGTACAATGTCTTTAAATAAATAAATAATTGTATTAAATGTATTTTTGTATTTATTATTATTTATATATTACCATGAAAAAAATCTGGTTTGCTCTTATTAAATTACAAATTAATTTGCATCATAATAGATTTTGACTTCAACAACAACAAAAGATATGGGATGAGTTCTCTCCTCCCCAAAATGATAAGCTATTGACTAAGCACAATTATATGTTTACTTGCATTTAATTATTTCAATTTAGCATTGTTTAAGCAGTGTGTACAACCCTGTCAGAACAGACCTACGGCTTATTTTAGGTTGCGACCCACCAGTTGAGAACCACTGATCTAAAAGGCACTCCGACAGGAATAAGGCATGAGCGTCAGGATTGAAAAAAAACAAAAAAACATTTGATGAGAACTACAGACATCGCCGCCAGAATCACCATCCACTATCTGTTTGTCTAGGTGTGGAATTCATCTCACTCGTCTTCTCTATGCATACCAATTAAAAAAGGATGAGACAAGAAAGGGAGAAAAAACTGCCAAAACAAAGCCAAATCCAAATACATACAAATGAACAGATGACAAGAGGCAGAGAACAAAGAGAGGAGGATTTGAAGGAGAAGAAGAAGAGGAAGAAGGGAGGGAGGCGACCTGCCCCTCCCAAAACAATCGATTAATGCCCCTGGTGAACTCTCCTCTCGGCCAAATGCCGCAGGCTATGTGTGCGTTTCGTTCAGCGCAGGTGCAAGACTGAACTGAGCAAGGAAGATAGACATTTTTACACTAACAGAAAACATATTGCATGAACAAAGGGTAGCAGATGGTCTTACCTCCAAAATTTTGGGGTTTCCCTGTCTGCCAAGGGTGCCTAGGATGAGGCCCCATCTCTGGGCCGAGCGAGCTCTCTCGATGGCCTGCAGTCTGGTCGCCCGCATTGCCTCATGGTCATAATACTCTCGAGAAAACACTTTATTGTATGGGTCATACCTGCAGATATGGAGGACAACGCATTTTTTACAAACAATAAAATACAAAAAAAAAAAGAAAGAAAAAAAGAAAAGAAAAGAAAGAATAAATAGATTCTTAAATTTTCTGAAGAATGTTGCAAAACTCTCCACCATGACAGTTGTATGTTGCTAGGTAGTTGCTATGACATTTTGGCCTTGAATCCTTAATTCAATGTAAGTCTATGGGATTTATTTCCCATTTTATCGTCCGCCAGGTGAACGTGCAATAAACTAAATTAAAAAAACAAATACAATATTATGTTACCTGTAACTAAAGCTAAATGTAAAGTTCAGCTAAATGTTCCATTGTCCTTCCACATTCAAAAATATTCATTCAAATTAAACTTTAACATAAAACAATTTGATTCAACATCAATAACAATTATATCATTGTAATAATTTTATTATATTATATCATTTTTGTGTCCCAGCTGAGACTGTATTGTGGGTCATTCCGTGTCAAATCAACCAAATTTCGGAAACTTCCGAGGCTCAAATTGTTTATTTTGGAAAGACAAAGAAAATAGTGATGAAACTATTAATACACTAGGGGTGTCAAAATGACAACTTACAGGGGGTAAAAATGACTTTAGAAAGATGGCATCATCATGATTTTATTTCCACACAGAGATTGGTAGGTCTGTTAGTTAAATAGTTAAATATGTTGACTTTAGCAATCGTTGTTTCATTATATGACAACGGTGAAAGTTCAAAAATGCGAAAAAAAATACTACTTGTGTTTTTTTGCCCCAAGTTTGCATGTCTGTAACTCAAGAATCATTATAGATACCTTAACATCCTTTTAGATTGATAGGTATGTTATATGCAATTGTTTTGATTGAGGGAAATGAGATACATTTCTAGTTTCAATATTTATTCTTCAGACATTCCTCTTTAAATGCAATTAAGTATCGGCTTTGTGCAAAGTGAACCACATTTGGTTTTTGACCATTGGAAATGGGTAAAATACAACAAATTGAGCATGGAGACGCACTGAGATCCCCATTTCTATGGGATTGAACCATACAGGGCCTTGACAATGAATCTTCCCAAAGGAAAGGTTATTAAGAATTAGAATCAATTATCTACTAAGGATATTAATATATCTTTAATACTTTTAGAGTTGCAGGCATGACAACTTTGGAAAAATAATATTTATGTCACTCAGACAGGTATGGTCAATGCAATTGTGCTGATAGAAAAAAACAAGATACATTTCTAGTTTCAAAATTATTTGTTGTTCAAATATTCCTCATAAAAAGTAAAAAACAATCAACTGTATGCAGAGCATTTGGTTTTTGACCACTGAAAATGTGAACAATTGACCAATTTACTCATGGAGCTGCATTAAGATCTCCATATCTCTGGGAATGAACCATACAGGGCCTTTAAAATGAAGATACCAAAATAAAAGTTTATTAAGAACCAGAATCTAAAAGGATATTTCGGTATGTTTAATAATTCTTGAGTGACAGACATGTGAACTTGGGGCAAAAAAACACAAGAAGTGCTTTTTCCCTATTTCCCACTAAAAGACCTACCAATCTCTGTGTAAAAAATAACATAATGATGCTGCCATCTTTTAAAAGTAATTTTTACCCCTTGTATTTTGGCTCCAAATCTCAGGTGAAAATTGTCATTTTGACTCAAAATAGTGTATTACTCAGTAAATATACATCCATGACATTTAATACTTTGGCTTTCTTCTTCATTTATGTATTTCTTTCACTAGACCAAAAATGATCTGAACAATTTTTTTATTTTTTTTGCTGGGGACCTCTGGTTGAGTTGACTCGGAAAGACCCTTGTGAATTTTTTAATGGCTGGAACACTGTATTGGTCAGTCAGTCCCTCTCAAATGAAAATTAAATATTTATACAGGTATATAGAGAAAATAAATAATAATTAATTATTACAAATTACCATAATTATAAATAAATAAATAAATAAATAAATAAATGAAAATGGCCAAAGGAAGGAGCTGTCCTCTGCAACCAAGGAGTATATTATCAAAATGGCTGAATTTGGTCAATTAACTTTGGATATTTCTAAAGACAATGCTATAAAGCTTAAAGACAATGAGCTGTAGTAATGACGCTTGCTTTAGCAAAAAAAATTATTATAATAATTTTAAAAAAATATATATATTTCAATTGCACATTGGTTTACCTGTAGGCGGGTATCTCTGGGTTGGAAATCATGATGGATTCCAAATGAAACCTTCCATCCCCAAGATAGCTATAGACAGAAACACAACTCTATCAGAGAGAAAGTCTGAGTGGGCAGAAAGAATACAACTCTGCTAACTCCATTCTCCCTCTGCGATTCATCTAGGAAAATATAAAGGCCAATGGGTCTCGGCCTAGAGGACTCCAGAGCAGCACCCTTCTAACATTCAGCAAGCATTCAGGGCAAGACCTACTCACTTCGAAGTCACGGCAACATTAACCAGCCGGAGAGCGAGTCATAGCCACGGAGGATGATGGGCTACAATCCAGAAGCTCCACAAATAAACCTGTGTGATATGATTAGGTCATGACGCGGACAGCACGCAAACACAACTCAACACACTAATTATACTCGGCTGTGCTGACGGGAGAGGACCTGCCCTAGGTAATGGGAGTATAGATTAACCTGGCAAACTTGATGGATGCCCTGGGGAACGCAGTCACAATTAGAAAGGCTAATTAAGACACGTTTATAAAACTCTATGGAACATACTGTGGGTGGGATCCCCCTGGGCCCACCGGAGCAAAGGCTAAACCTGCCATACTTCACTCTCGCACTCACACAGTGACAGAAAAACACTCTATAGTGTTCATTCTCCTTGTCCCTCAAACATAAAAATCCTGTTTTGCTGCCACACTGTCTTGAACCTGCAAAGGAAACTGGATTCAGACAGAAAGCAGTGATGCAAGATATATTATAAGTTAGCGACCGATATTGAATTTTACATTTACATTTTTGCATTTGGCAGACGCTTTTATCCAAAGCGACTTACATTGCATTATCCTATACATTTATACATAGGTATGTGCAATCCCCTGGGATCGAACCCACAACCTTGCGTTGTTAACGCAATGCTCTTACCACTGAGCTACAGGAATTTTCTTTATTTACTTATTGTTAGAGATGGTATATCTAAAAGTTTATCCATTTTTCCATTAAGATGATCTTTGTCATTATCTAACACTCAAAAAAGTTATTCTTCAAAAACACGAATTATTTATCGACACTGTTAAATGCAATCTTTAGCAAATCACAAAATGAAATGGCCAAAAAAATGTATTACTCAAAAAGATTTACTTTTTTTTTTAGACAAACCAGAACAGCATTTACATTTTTTTATTGGTTAACAGCATTAAAATCTAAATAAATATTGTCTTATCTATATCGACCTGAATTTGAATATGTATGCATCCCTATTTTCATAATATCATAGCATTAGACAACAAATAATCAGAAACAGTGGTTTCCAACCTTTTTGAACCCTAAGACAATATTTGAAAGCTATAATATATTTCTGCAGTACTGACAAAGCTGCTTTCTTTCAAACTTATTTACAGAAGTTAGGAGTGGCAATATATTGAAATAATGAAACAAATAACTAAATTCCATAATTCCAGGCACTTCAAGGACTGAATTTAGCATCGCGCCGCAAAAGCTAGAAGCGGTCTACACTGAACGTGACAAAGTGACCATTGCAAATCCATTTGTTCTTTGTATCAGAAGTAGCACCAGCACTTTAAGCACGTCAGAAATAGAACGGGGCATCAGTTTACTGTCTGGAATTTGACGTCAGTTTACTGTTGGGAATTTGTCGTACCGCATCCAGTGTAGACATAGCATTACTGATCGTAACGCGTCTGGTGTAGACATGGTGGAAGGTCTCAATTTTGATCTTTTTAGATTTTAGTTTTAAAACTTGATTTGTCTTATTTAAAAAAATAATAATTGTAAGCCATTTTGCAGCTCATTTGGAAGTGTGCTGAGGCCCCCTGAGGCTTGTGGCTGAGAACCACAAGTTCAAGTGAGCTTATTATATCGAATATTTCATGACTACAAAGCTCATTTCTGGGTAGCATTGGAATTATACGTTGATTCCTTCTATCAGTTGCCATTTTAATTCTTTCCACCAACCATGGAAACAAATATGTGATATCACAGTGAAATATATATCCATGTAACCTTCAAAAACTGATGCCTTCCTATGTCCTTATACTGTACTACTTGCAAAGGCAGCATTTTTTAGCTGTTGGACACAGTCATTCACCAAAAAATTCCCCCTCCACATATTTTTCGCTTTATATGTTGCTGTAATTAAACAGACCAGTTTTCCCTGATTACCACACTCTCTCTTTCAAGGGCCTCTATTACAAATATTGCATTTATGGCGGAGGTATTAAACTCTAAGAGGTTCCCCGGCTCAGCTTTTAATGGTATAACTTAAACGGCCACAAATTGATGTATTTCGCAGAGATGGCACTACTGAGAATACAAGATTAGAAATGGCCCAATTTACAGTTCTAAAAACTGCTTTTCACAGCACCAACCCATTCACCCACAGTTCAGTTCATTATGTCTTTAACAATGAGATGGTGTTGCCTCTTGTTTCAGAAAAAAAATCCCAAGTGGAAACCAGAGGTCTGCGTGAAGAACTGTAGCATACGTCAAATTTTATTAAATTTGGGGCGCTTTATGATCCGCCCAACTCAACGGAGACTTTAGGAAGGTGCCAATCGGCCACAGACCTGTGTAATTTTCCAACACAAAGCTGTAATCTACTTCTTGTGAGAAAGTCAGGCTCTGTATAAGCTTAATAAGCTGTTAATTATATGGTGGCGATTCGGCTTTGCAATATAACATCACATTACTACACCGTGGGTGTCAGGGAAAGTTTTTAATTTGCAGAGGGTGAGGGCAAAAAGTAAATGGTCTATAAAAGGCTATTTGCATAATAGCCGTGTCATTTTGGGGGTCAGTGACAGGGCCACTTTTGCCTGTCTAAAGTTGACAGACCCCATGATGAAGAGGTGATGGGTGAAAATGAAAGGGAACACACATCAATTCTCTTCCTCTCTCTTCAAACACACACCAACATTCATCAAAGACTGCATGCTGAATTAAGAGGCAGAAAACACAAACACACACAGACATGAGGTTTCCCTCTATCTCACAAGAGCAGAGCTTGCTGCTCATGGCCGCTGTGTGATACAGAGAATAATAGATCACACACACATACACATATATTTCTGCTGCTTAATGTCTTGTCTCTGTGTTACAACAGCACTTGACACGCTCCTCATTAATGACAGCATGAAACTGCATTCGAAACACATCTAACTTACGCAATGTGACATTTCAAAGAAAAACAATATGCAGCAGGTAAAAATGTAGGGAGGGTCTTGATGTTATCCATCAAGATTTTTTTAATTTTGACAAGTAGAAAATAATATTATTGGTTAGTATTATTTTTCCTACTCATGAGCTCTTGGTCACATCAGCTGAAAAGGGTTTTTCAAAGGAAGTGAAGGTTATTTTGATGCCTATGAAAACAAAATTCCCCCTTAGAATAACACGCACTATAAGTTATAAGTGACATGTGAAGGCCAAGTATGGTGACCCATACATGGAATTTGTCCTCTGCATTTAACCCATCCAAGTTAGTGCATGCACATTAGGAATAGTGAGTAGGAAACACACACACACACACACACACACACACACACACACACACACACACACACACACACACACACACACACACACACACACACACACACGCACGTTGGGTTTCCATATTTTATGGGGACTTTCCACAGAAATAATGATTTTTATACTGTACAAACTATATATTCTATCCCCTAACCCTACCCCATCACAGAAAACTTTCTGCATTTTCACATTTTCAAAAAACACCACTTTGTATGATTTATAAGCTGTTTTCCTCAAGGGAACCACCACCAAAGTATTTTTCTTGTATTAATTCCCTTGTTGGGACATTTAGTCCCCACAACATAGGGTATAGCAGGTCCACACACACTCAAACATATTGTTACTAGTACTACACATAGATGGGCTAGAGTTTTTTCCCTTACATGACAGCATTGACATGCTTGTCCAGACGAGGTGAGGTGCACCCGAGGATCTCCCCTGGAGAGAGTGGTCGACACTGAGGTACCAACACCTCGTAATCTGGCTTTAGCTCCACACTGGCTGCCTGAGAAGAGAAAAGAAAAGGGATGCTGAGACCAAGGAAGCAACTTTTCCACCAACAAGATGTGTCCAGTCTGGAAAAGCTCTACATGTTTTCACCTGTCCTGATAAGGCAGTTCTGGGCTAAAAAAAAAAAAAGGCTCCACGTCAACCCCCTAATAACTGTAGGTATTGAACCGGGAACCACGAATTGTCAGAGGCCCGAAGGCAGGAAAATATTTGCACCAAATGAAGTGAATGAATGAAATTAAGTCTTATCTTTTCTGGTGAACGAACTGGACAGATTTTGGAAACGTAAGGAATTCCGTATTTAACTTCTTTCTTTTTTTTAACTGTTGTATAACAGCAATATCATAATCATGCTGAATGTACTGCATATTAGTGAATGTCAGAGCTGCCATAAAATATTACATGCACTACCATTCAAAAGTTTAGGGTAGGTAAGATTTGTTTAAATGTTCGAAATGTATATGTACTCACTTTTGTTGCCAGCTATTTTGACAATAATGGCTTTGTGTTGAGTTATTTTCAGAGTACAGTAAATATATACTGCTATACAAGCAGCACATTGACTACTTTAAAATCTATCCAGTTTCATTGACTACTTTAAGTTTCATTTCTATAGTATTGTCCCTTGAGTAGATATACTGAAATGCTTGCTAAAATGTGAAGGGTGTACTCACTTTTGTGAGATACTGCATATACATAAGCTCCTAAAACTTGCATCAAAAGCTCTGGACAAGTTTTATTGTAATATAGTTAAGTTGGAACATGGTCTGGTTCTGAGAGAAGTTTGCAGATCTAGCTGAGCTCCGGCTCCGGAACGTGCAATGACACCTTTTTCGATGGAAACGTGGTAGGAGAGACGGATACAATCAGAGAGACAGTCATCCAAGCACATTTCCCAACACCTACAGGCTTTTCTTTCCAACAAAAAGCAAGCAAAGGAATTGTGCCAACAAAAATTAAGGCAAGAAGGCTGCAGTAATGCAACGGGGTGGAGACATTATGGTTAAGATTTTGTTTTTGATGAGCAAAGAGAATAACAAAAACACCCCTCTGACCCCAAGCACCCACCCAGAGCACGGGAACGGGCCTACACACACACGACACGCAGGCCATGCTATTTCCAGAAATAACGGGTCATTTTTAGGCAGGAGGGTGAAACCGACAGCGAGGAGGAGAGCAAAACAGGAAAAAAAGAGGAAGGGAAGAAAATCTCACACTTATGTAAGGTGCAGTGCTGAGTGCAACATGCCTTCTGATAATTCCTCTTGCGCAGTTCAAAATAACTTTAACTGCATTTCACACCCACATACACAAACACACACTGTTATAGGAGCGAAAACACACACAAGGGCAGCCGTATGTACTGTCAGAGACCTTGAAGCAGGAAGGTAAGTGATAGAGAGAAAGAGACAGTAAACGAATCAGAGAACATTTTTAACCGCAGGGAATGGTTATCATTGAGTAAGAATCGGGGGGTTCAAAGGTCACCTGCAAAGCAGCCACAAACTGGATGGTGCTGACGAGGGCGAGCGAATGGCCAGGAGGGAAGTTAAACCTGAGCGTCTCCAGGAAGTGGGCAGTGTCAATCTGGATGTCCACAAACACGTACAGCATCTTGATGCCCTCAGTCGAGTCTATAGGGACTGAGGACACAAACAACATTAGCATATGGGGTGGGCGAAATAACCAAAATCTTGTTTCATGGTTTGAGAAACTTTATTTCAAGATAACGATATATCTTGATATAGCCATTTTTATTTAATTACATTTTTCTTATAAAAAGGAAAAAAGAACAAAGAAGCAAATTACAAAAAGTAGGACAAATACAATAGTACAAAGCTACAGTAGGTTTATTTAACATGGAAATACTAGAGAAATTGAGTAATCAAGAGTATAACTAAAACACTGAATTGTTGTAAATGTCTTGAAAACTCAGAAAAGTTTGTGTTACTCAGCATACCTCAGATCTACAGATGACAGTAACTGAAGAAAAGAGAAAATCACACAATTGCTATTAATGTCATTCATTTCACACCCCATTTAAAGCAGAGCTGAAAGAGGGAGGCGGGCTTCAGTCTTCTTCCATCTACATTATTTACTGCTGATGGTCATAATTGCTGCTCTTCTTGTAGCATTCTCTTTAAAGCCACTGCTCTAATGGCCATTTCACTGCTATTAGGCAAATGCCACCTTTAGGGAGTGTTTTAAACATGGAACCCATTTAACTATGTAAGAACAGACGACAAGACAGTAAAGAAAGTGGGAAGAGAGGAAGAGAAATTATATTGCTCAAAGCAAGATCAACAGAGGGTTCTCAGTAAGCACACTTTGATAAGATGTCTATGAAAGAGCACATACTCTGGAAAGCATTGCATTTTTTTTTAAAGGGATAGTTCACTCAAAAAGGAACATTCTGTCTGTGTGTGGGTTTTTGTGTCCATACAATAAAAGTCAATGGCAACCAAAACAGTTAGGTTTTGCAGTAGAAATAAAGTCATAATCAGGGTAAGAAATGATAACAGGATTTTCATATCTTCAAGTGTCATACCTGTATACAAACATTTTAAAAAGGACAACTGGCGAACATTTAAAATCACAAACGTAACAAAACATTTGCTGAGTGTTGTTCTAACATCAGACAGGGAACATGTTAGAAACAATGGTAACACTTTACAATAAGTTTCATTGGTTAACTACTTTAGTTAACATGAACAAATAATGAACAATACTTCTTCAGCATTTATTAATCTTAGTTAATATTCATTTCAACATTTACTAATACGTCATTAAAATCAAAGGTTGTATTTGTTAACATTAGTTAATGTACTGTGAAATAACATGAACAAAGATGAATACGGTAACACATGTATTGCTCATTGTTAGTTAGTGTTAGCAAATACATTAACTAATGTTAACTAATGAACCTGATTGTAAAGTGTTACCGAAACAATTATACTGTTATTAATTATTCTAAGACAGTATCACATGTATGTTTATGGGGAGGGCAACCCCAGAATGCACTGCGAAATGCTCAGGAAAAGAGGTGAGAGAAATGTTGATTATAAACTTATATATAAAAAAAATAATAATAATTTGTGTTGTGTTATGCTTTTAGGCTACATTCACACTTGTCAGTCCAAATCCGATTATTTGTGTATCTGATTGGAATCCACTCTGAACTACGTCTTCTGAGGCAGCGGCAGGCTGTTATGACATTATTCCGTGTTGCCGTCTCCGCCAGTCTCAAAACATGATTTTTACAAATCCATTTCATGTGATTCTTTTGCTGTTCACACGGCAAAATCTAAATCTGATCGGATTTCAATATGCACAAAAATCGGATTTGTACTGACAGTCTGAACGAGGCTTTAGAGTACTGCGCTGTTAGCTTAGCAACATGCTAACATCAAACTCTACTGAATTGGATGTCAAGCTTCTTGCTTGCAGGTTGTAAGCTTGTTACCCATGTAGAGCGTCCAAATCTGACAATCATGAGTTTCAAAGGTGGTTAGGATGATCCCTTAGAAGGCAGCTGCCTATATAGGCAATAAGCAGTGAGGCAGCTAAAAAGGTTTTTAAAACAGAGATACAAAACAAACGCCATGAACCACGTTCATGGTTAGTAACTAGAGGACGTGATGTACTGAGAGAGAGAAAGAAAGAGAGACAGAGAGGTGGAAGAGAGATTTTACTGACTGTGGCAATAAAGTTTTATTTTTGCAAAGTTTTGCATTTAAGTGGGGCACTGTCAAAATGCACATATATCCAGGGCTATTTTCATACACACATGAAACACACAAGTGGCAATAACCTCTTCCCGCAGGTGCTAGAAAACAAAGTAAAAAGATGTGAGGGGCCGGAGGGTTGAAGTTAAGTGGAATCGATCCATTTCTCTTATCCAATTAGCACGGCAGACTGAGAGCACTTACTCACTGCAATTACAGCTTTTGTCAATAAGAGTCATGGATTCAGAGACGCTCCATGCCTTTGTCTCCTTCCCTTATCTATGTTTTTGTTTAAGGGCTAACATATAAGCAGATATAATTGAGGAGCTTCATAAAGTTGGAAAAAATTTAAGAATGCACAGGCATGCACATGCCCAGTGGCATAGAGAAATACGCTCAATAATGTTCAAAATGCCAGAGGTCTGCGGCTTTGTGTGTTTATGAAATAAACAGCAATTGCTTTCAATATACACTATAAAAAGTGTATAAATATATGTATATATACAATTAACATCACTCTGTGAATATCCATTAAAAGAGACTAGGAGCAACTTATTCTATCATTAAAGAATATAGATGCTATCGAATCAACCTACAGGTAAACTGTAATCATTGACAACATCTTCAGTGACAGAATGAACAATCACTTTTTTCCTGCTTCATAAGCTTTTCTCCGCTGGTCAAAAAAGTCACCACAGAAAAATATAAGCTTTCTGCACCTGCTTTCAAAACTGTCAAAGTCACTCCAGTTAACCTTTGATATTAGAATATTGTTGGTCTAAAGGATATCACTGAAAAGAAACATAAAAAAGCCAAACAAACAGAGCAAAGCAAAAATAAGTGTTATGGCAAGCATATATATATATATATTTTTTTTTTTGCTGGAGGCTTTGGCCCTCAGATGCAGGATTAATATTCCCTCGGTCGGGTCTGGTATTTGGAAGAGGTGTGATTGTTCTGCTGGAGATATACTGGCCCTATTGATTTAGCATTTCCTCTACTGTATGTTGTGCTGTTGACGGGCAGCGTGGGGTGAAGGAGCGGCCTCCTCTAAGCTGGCACATCCAGGACTTTTAAAGGACACCCTAAATGCATGTTCACTATTGATCTGCTGAGTACACGTGCAGGCAGGCCCATTCAAAACATCTGCTATCCCTTACACATCACGACTCAGACCGACTACCACACTGAGCTATTGAGAGCAGCTTTGCAAAGCACTTCAAGAGTAAAATCCATACATCTCAACTTCTTATTACCACGGCTGACTGTCTCCAACCTTTGCTCTTAGAGACTGCCCTGGAACAAGCAGTTAACCGTCAATGAAAGACCTTGAAACGTGCTCACGAGAAACCATAGGAAGGGGAACATGAGACGCATTCCTTTATGAAAATTAATTTGAGGGCGTGTAGTCTATACATAATGTTAAAGCAGGGTTTCTCAAACTCGGTCCTGCACAGTTTAGCGCCAACACTAATCAAACACACCTGAGCAAGCTAATCAATGTCTTCAGGATCACTAGAAACTCACAGCTAAGTGTGTTTGATCAGGGTTGGAGCTAAACTGTGCAGGACCGAGTTTGAGAAACCCTGTGTTAAAGGAACAGTTATAATACCCAACTATGAAGAATCCAAAGCGGATTCATTTTCTTTCTTCTGTGGAACACAAAAGGAGTTCACATCGCACTTTTCCATCCATACGAGTGATATTTAAGTATTATACATGTACTATTATATTATTTCTTAATATTTTGATTAGCTTTTATTTTTTAGTTTTCATTTTTAGTTTAAACTTGAGTAATTTTGTTATGTGCTTTTGTCATTTTTTTTCTATATAGCTTCAGTTCATATTTGTTTCAGTTATAGTAATTTTAGAGCTTGAAAATGTTGCCTTGACAACTAACTGACATAAGTCACTTACTGAAAACTATTTTAGTAGTTTTAGTTAAAGGACAAGTTCGGTATTTTACACTTAAAGCCCTGTTTACAGATCGTATCTGATGAAATAGAACGGTTAAGATAAAAATTTGGACACATGCTCCTGTCCCGAGAATTTTAGGTTTATTTAGCTTTTGTGGACCTATTTTGCCAAACGCGTCACACCCGTGATTCTTCCGTTGAGAGCTTGAATAATAGACACTCCAGCCCAGTTGGTGGCGATAATGCACCTTTGCCAATTGCAAGCAAACCACGGGCATTTCATTGAATACACAGAAGAAGCAGAAGAAGAAGCGGCGGAGTAATACCGTAAAGGTGCTGCGGTCTCACAGCACGTCCTATTAAGTCAATGGAGTTGGACAAAAACGACGATAAAACCTGTTGGAATGCATCTTTTTCAGCGATTTTTGAGGGAACATATCAGTGAACACCCCTGACCACTCGGTGAGTTTCACGTCTTTGTAAACGAAAGTTTAATGTGTTTTTAGGACGGAATCTTCCAGTGCATATAGACAACCATTGTGGGGGTGGGGGGGGAAGCGAAATAAACCTAAAATTCTCGGGACCGCAGCATGTGTCCAAATTTTTCATCAGATACGATCTGTAAACAGGGCTTTAAGTGTAAAATACCGAACTTGTCATTTAACAATAGCCATATAGTTTAATACAATGAAAGTGAATGTTGACCAGGGCCTGTCAAGAATAACAAAAATGCACCAAAATAAATATCATAAAAGTTTGCATTCCACAGAAGAAAGCAAGTCATAAGAGTTTGGCAAGAGGGTGAGAAAATTATGAGAGAATGTTACATTTTAGGTTAAGTACCCCTTTAATTCGCACATGAATAATGATTGTGTGTCTGTGTGCGCATACTCACTGAGACAACTGTGCCCATAATGCACCATGAAGTCGGCTCCCAGAGCGCGTGCAGTGAAGTCGTCCACGCAGCAGGCCCCATATGTCACATCTCCCATCACCAGAGTGTCCGCCTCTGTGAATCTGACAAACAACAATCAACCAATCAATGACCTTGATCACCACCCTATTGCAATTCAAATCTTTCAGGCCCTCAAGTAAAATGACGGGTCCACACAGTTGGCAGATCAATCACTCTCAAGCGGAAATGTCACTCAGACATCCATGTCTCCAGTTAAGTGGGCTCCCGCTAGCTGTAAACTGATGCACTCTGTGCAGTCTGGAAAAATAAAAAATAAAACATCTAGAATAACCTTCAGAGACAACAAAGCGCTGGACAATGATTAACATAAAAACTTTACTGATGGTCGAGGGTCAAGTTCCACGCTAAAGTTAATAGCTATGGTTTTCTGAAAGTAGTAAGCTGGTGACCAAGAGATTGCAAGTGGTGCTATGCATGAGCTATCACCATTGAGAAAGTCACTAAACTTGTGCCTGGTTAATTAACACTGTGCCATAACCAATGATGTCTAAAAAAATCTAGAAAAAGCTGTCTGTTAGCATGTTAGCATTCCCAATTATCCAAATTACACTTGCTTGGTGCAAAACCCCTCAGAAATGTGTCTGTTTACATAGGAAGCAAAAATGCCAACAATGTGACACATTAACAGCCAATCAAGACAAAATGTATGTTTTTATGTGGAGCAGAATTATGGACCAATTAGATTTTATATTTTCTAATTACCCTGCACACATTTTCAGTAGTATATGTATGTATATTAAACACAATATATGTTTCACAGAATTCACAACCAAGTGTCATAGAAAATGATTAAATCAGAAAAGCATCAAAATAAAATGCATGTATATATGATCAGAAAATGTGAGATATAGCACTGCCACTGACCCAATAAGGCCAGTAACCCCAAACTCTCACACTGGCCCGCATTCTTAAAAAATACGTATGTAAAGAGTTGAATAAGTATACTATGAAAACACAGATATTCAGTCGCAGCTTGAGAGGAGACTTACATATAATGCAAGTGACGCAATAACTTGTGCTGTTTGTTACCGATATGCAAAAAACAACAGCTAAGTAAAAAACTATGTACTATTTATATCTAAAAATGTAATTTAATATCATACAAAACAGTTTCATCGCCAGCATTAATTCACCGGTCACTGGCTGATGTGTAAAACATTAGACTCTGAATGTAAGAATTTAAGTGTTTAATTACTTTTGACTATGTAACTTCCTAAAAAAGTGACTGAAGGACATTACTGAGCCTCCATGTCCAGTAAAGTCCACTCTTAAGAAATGCTGCAACAAATTGTCCTTGGCTTCCTTCTTTCACTTTGTAGGACAATGACAAGCATCCCAGAAAGGTGGATCTCTGAGGAGCTGTTTGAAGAGCCAACGATCTGTTTTTGTTTGCTTCGGCAGGGGTTGTGTTAAGTGTTAGCACATCTATTGACTGGCTCACTGCTGCTGCCTCTCCTCTGTGTGAAATTTAAATGCAGGATAAACATGAGACCGGAGCACATAAATTATGAGTGAGAAAAACGAGAGAGAATGAATATGCGAGGAGAAGAAAGGAGGGAAAAAGAGAGTAGAGGCTGTTGTATGGGAAGCTGGCTGTCTGGAAGCAGACACATTTAGGACAGGAATTATTAATAGAACACAGGCACATTTTCTATCTTTTTGAGCGCACACACACACACACACACACACACACACACACACACACACACACACACACACACACACACACACACACACACACACACACACACACACACACACACACACACACACACACACACACACACACACACACACACACTTCTAAACCCATCCACCTGATTCACCTTCTGAACTGAGACCGGGCTCTCTTAAAGTGGCCAGTACAACACCATGGCACATTGTACAGTCTGTACTGATCGCTCTGTCTGGACTTTTTCCTTAGTTTATCAGTTTGTGATGTAGTCATTTACCTCTATTGCGAGCCAAACACAAGTCGACTTTTTTTCCCCATTGCTAAGATTTCTTTGCCCAACATGTCCTGCTTATATTTCACCAAATATAACCGGAATATAATATATTTCACCGGAATTTATTTCTAGATAGATGTAGCATCTGAATATATTAGATTTGCATTTATTCTATGCGATTTTCCGGTCTTTGAGCGCCTATGCTTGCGCCACTGTAGTCAAGCACATGATCGACCGAGAAAAAACGTTTATGTGGATTTATTGGCTAATAAATATCTAATTAAATGGAAAAAAAATTAATAATAAAATGCACAAATCATATAAGTAACATAATTTTGCCAAAAGGCAATGGGTTTGCAGAACTGATTGCACACATTTTTTACTGCAATAGATTTAACAAATACATGAATATAATGAGAATCACCACTGAGAATAGTGGGACATACAGTACAAACAAAAAAATGCATTATGGTAATGAAAACTAATTTCTAGGTGCTTAAGTGTTATATTGTCATGAAAACAAAATCAATGTTTTGTAGTATGCACATTATACATTTTTACTTTCCTTAATCATATATATATATATATATATATATATATATATATGTGTGTGTGTGTGTGTGTGTGTGTGTGTGTGTGTGTGTGTGTGTGTGTGTGTGTGTGTGTGTGTGTGTGTGTGTGTGTGTGTGTGTGTGTGTGTGTGTGTGTGTGTGTGTGTGTGTGTGTGTGTGTGTGTGTGTGTGTATGTAAAAATGAAGGAAAATGTATAATGTGTATACTATAAAACAACTGTGCCTGCATGCCACACAAACACACACCTATCGTCTCTTCATAACACACTGCCTGCGTTTGTGTCTCATGCATGGCTTACTTCGGTAACCCAGTGCCCCTAAACACACCCTCTCTCTTCACACACAGTTATTCTCATGTGAAGGACGCAGGCAAGTAGCCGTTGCTTGTAAAGCTGAGAGAGATGGATGAGGAGAGCTCATCTGGTAAATAAATATTTGCTGTGGTAGATTTGATACGCTCATCCTTTCTCTCATCAAGGTCCCCCTCTCTTTCTGCCCATCTGCTGCACGTTTGCGAATACACATTCATGAGTGGGTGGAATCATCACCAGCCCAAAACGATAAGATGCACACGAATTAAATGGTTCAGAACAGTACATATACAGTGGCACCAAAAGTATTTGGAAACTTAAGTCACACTTAAAAATGTAAACAAAATATCAAACTGTAGCATTGCACAGAGAAGCCACGCTGAAAACTCACAGTATCAAAATCCCATTCCTCATGTTGAACATAAGACATGGATGAGGAGAGGTTGACTGTGGATGTTCAGAAGCAGAGAGTATATGAAAAATCTCTAAAGTTCCATGAAATTCACAATTTAATGGGACAGTTTACTGAAAAAAAAGTTGATACTTTGAAGCAGGGCTGTAACAACCTTTGACAAAATGTTATATTCTTGACGTTGTTCTGTTGCACTCCATTACGTTCCTGTTTGTTGTCAACATGACAAAAAGTTTTAAAACTGCGCTCGTCAATGTCAAAATGACTGAAATGGCCAATCAAATCAAAGGAGGCGGACCTTACCGTTCACAGACGACGAGTGCGAATTCCAACGCGACACTTTCATTTAACAGCGAAAGAGGCCGTGGTAAGCCGTAAGAAGCTAAACATTTCATATCTGACAACTGTTGGTTGTTGAACTGTTTTCTATGATAGAAAAGTTCAACAACCAACAGAAATATGTAGTGATGCAAACTACTCAACTCTTCTATGAAATTGTCACTTTGAATTGAAAATATGCTATAATTTAAATCATGTAATTCATGACTGAATGTGACAAGACAAGAAATGTTTTGTTTCTGATGAGTGAATGTGTGGATATTTTTAAAAACAATTTTATTTGCAAAGTTTAAATCAATTACTTCACAATTAGGCTTAGAAATTATTTTATGTATCATTAATAGTTCTATTTCCTTAAATCCCTTTTAATCCTATAACTATTTAATTCCTTTACAATAAAAATACCAATACCCGCCTAACTATGATTAATTTTAGATTTGTTTAAATATAATGAAATATATACTGAACAAAATTATAATCGAAAAACTTTTGTTTTTGCCCCCATTTCTTATGAGCTGAACTCAAAGATCTAAGACTTTTTCTATGTACACAAAAGGCCTATTTCTCTCAAATATTGTTAACAAATCTGTCTAAATCTGTGTTAGTGAGCACTACTCCTTTGCTGAGATAATCCATCCACCTCACAGGTGTGGCATATCAAGATGCTGATTAGACAGCATGATTATTGCACAGGTGTGCCTTAGGCTGGCCACAATAAAAGGCCACTCTAAAATGTTCAGTTTTATCACACAGCTCAATGCCACAGATGTCGCAAGTTTTGAGGGAGCGTGCAATTGGCATGCTGACTGGAGGAATGTCCACCAGAGCTGTTGCCCGTGAATTGAATGTTAATTTCTCTACCATAAGCTATCTCCAAAGGCGTTTCAGAGAATTTGGCAGTACATCCAATCGGCCACACAACTGCAGACCACGTGTAACCACACCAGCCCAGGACCTCCACATCCAGCATCTTCACCTCCAAGATCGTCTGAGACCAGCCACCCAGACAGCTGCTGCAACAATAGATTTGCATCACCAAAGAATTTCTGCAAGAACTGTCAGAAACCGTCTCAGGGAAGCTCATCTGCATGCTCGTCGTCCTCATCGTGGTCTCGACCTGACTGCAGTTTGTCGCCGTAACCGACTTGAGTGGGTAAATGCTCACATTTGATGGCTCCTGGCACTTTGGAGACGTGTTCTCTTCACAGATGAATCCCGGTTTTCACTGTACAGGGCAGATGGCAGACAGCGTGTATGGCGTCATGTGGGTGAGTGGTTTGCTGATGTCAACATTGTGGATCGAGTGGCCCATGGTGGCGGCCACCCCATTGAGTGGAGTTATGATATGGGCAGGCGTATGTTATGGACAACGAACACAGGTGCATTTTATTGATGGTATTTTGAATGTACAGAGATACCGTGACAAGATCCTGAGGCCCATTGTTGTGCCATTCATCTGCGACCATCAACTCATGTTGCAGCATGATAATGCACTGCCCCATGTTGCGAGGATCTGTACACAATTCCTAGAATCTGAAAACACCCCAGCTCTTGCATGGCCAGCATACTCACCGGACATGTCACCCATTGAGCATGTTTGGGATGCTCTGGATCGGCGTATACGACAGTGTGTTCCAGGTCCTGCCCATATCCAGCAACTTCGCACAGCCATTGAAGGGAGTGGACCAACATTTCACAGGCCACAATCAACAACCTGATCAACTCTATTCGAAGGAGATGTGTTGCACTGCGTGAGGCAAATGGTGGTCACACCAGATACTGACTGGTTTTATTAACAGTAGCAATGTTGTTTTCTATGTTGTTAATGTTGTTTCTAGTTAAAAATGACACTTACCGTGGTTATATTTCTTCAAATTTAAATCGATTTTAATCTACTTAATTAAATGCAAATTGTAATCACAACTTTGAATTCCGTTTGCCACTTCAATTCAAATTCAATGCCTTACACACAGCACACATAAGCAGGATCCAAATATAAATTCTGGCAAATCTGTCGCTGGTAACGATGACTACCCCAGCCTGCGGCAACAAAACACGTGCAAAACCTCATTGTCAGGTTTCCTTATTTGCGCAGTGTATCCGATTAACAGACTAAGGGGGCTTGCGGATGAAAAACGGAAATACATTAATATAAACTCCGAGTGTCAGATTACCGGAGCTTGTGCAAGAGGGAGATATAGTGCTTTCTACCTGGGAATGACGCTGTAATTATTGGAGCAGGAGTGTGGATCAAGTTCGTGCTCCCGCTGGGACTGAGGCTCAGAGCGAGTAAGATGAGGGGTTTTAGTCGTGATTAGTGCTTTGCACGCCCCTCCAAATGCTGACCGCAGGATAGAAGAGTCACTGTCAGATATGGGCCCCGGTCTGCTTGTTACTGAAGCTCTGCTATTCTTCCACCGAAATCAAATCCACTCTCTCCCTCTTTCAATCATGTTATCTGGCTCCAGCTACATCTGAGCTGAAATGTCATTAAGATGCAATTAAGATGTAGAAATGTCTGTGATCTCAATAACAGGGCTTGTTAATTAGTGTCTCTGTAGCAGCCAGTTTGCACACAAAACAGTCAGCCAGCGACACACTCACACAGAGCGGATCATAATAAAACAAAGTGAATAATAGAATGTATAACAAAAGTAATAAATTATATATTGAAAAAATACATACCATAATCATAAAAGTGTTTAATTTGTGCTTTAAATCCTAGATTTTCAGACATTTGGACTCAGCTAAGGCCTGGGACTCCATGTCAATGTGATTGTTCTTGGATGGTCTAGTTTCTCTCTGACACATTCTCATAAACTCTACAAACAGTTCATGTGTCTGTCTCTCTGTCATGTCTCCCTTCCTCCTGTCTCAGAGTCATGCTCCTGCAGGACCGGTCAGCGTCTCTGTGTGTCTCTCACTCTCTCAGTTAATGAACATTAGGGTGTGCTGTGTCTAGAAGCGGATCCATCCGTTTCAAGCTTTTCCTCCTGTCTCTCAGAGGTGAAATCTTTACTTGGCTTTGACAGGACTTTCATCAAAGCTCAGCGTGAGCGAGGGGCTGCTGGCTCAAAGCTCTCCTGTTTGTGAACGCTGGAAGAAAACAGATATTTCTCTTTGGCTACTTAATCAAAGCCTTCAAAAGCAAATGATTTCAAATAAAATGTGCCTTTTTATGACCGGTAACTGTCTAGAGTATAACAGCCAAACAGAGCTAGAGAAGTGATAATTATAATTATAAAAGGATATTTTCGGAAGACATGAGAAATAGAGCCAAGTTATGAGTTTAAGATCTTTAATCTTTAATGTTTGAATCATAATCCCTTATCATGAAACATGCAAAGCTCAAATTTTGATTATTGAATAGTGTGAACAAACAGGCCGCACACATGACGCATCAGTGGTATAAAGGCACAGTAGAGGTATTTGCCAGTCCAGCTGCTTTTCTATGCTGTGAAAGAACGCTTTTGGAAGAGAGCTCCATTCTAGAACCGTGGAATTACTTCCCTCTTATTTATATATCACTGTCAAACATATACAAATTTTACATTTCCAACACAGACTCACCATATTTACACAAAACAGATACAAATCTAGATGTCCAAATCCATCCCAATTATGAGACATTGGACCCATAAAGTATTTGTATACTTAAATCAAACTTAAAAACATATGTATTCACAATAGCATTTTTTTTGCCATTTGTTTTATGAAAAGATAGCACAAGTACACTCTTCGATGAAAATAATGAAAGAGCTTTTAAAACACAATAAAACCTAACAAAACCAAAACAACCTAATAAAAGCAGAGGGAAAAAACTACCCTGTGTGAACTTGAGGGGAAGTAACTAAATACATCTAAAAAAGCACTTCGACACCAGTTGGTTATAAATCAAAAATGACTCAGAAAAGGGAAGTTAATTCTAAGAATAGATCCATCATCATTGGTTGTAGGACCAGCGCCTGGACGCGACGAATATGCAGTCCTGAAGTGTCAACAAGACTCTCCGTTTCCTGAAGTGAGGTGGACCTCGGCCGTATCCAGATCAGATGGTGGATCTGCACCTGGACCTAACCATGACGCATCCTGAAGTGCCAGCCTCATCAGCCCTGTGAAGGCCTCATCGACACGACCAATCTGACTTCTGACCTGCAACGCTGCCAGGATCATAATCATACACTGTTCGCTCGCTGGCCAGAGGAGAACTGGCCCCCGACTGAGCCTGGGATCTCCCAAGGTTTTTTTCTCCATTCTGTCACCTGATGGAGTTTTGGTTCCTTGCCACTGTTGCCTTGGCTTTTGGCTTGCTTAGTTGGGGACATTTAATATTCAACAATATTATTGATCTGCCTTATTATGGGTGGACGATGATGCAATTTTCTTCTAGAAACTAACTTTGTTGTATTATTTTCATGTTATCAATGTGAAGCTGCTTTGATACAATCTGTATTGTAAAAAGCGCTATATAAATAAAGGTGACTTGACTTGTTTGTAAATGCCTCGTTAACTAATGCAATGATATTCGTTGATTTTGAAAGTAAATATAAAATATAGTACAATAATTGTATCCCTTAAAACTAATCTTTGATAGTCAAAATGGAATATTTAAAAAAAAAAAATCCTGTGAAAAAAATTTCTTCATGTCTTAAAATAGCTTGAATGTAACTCTACACCCTTGCTTAATTTGGTACACGTGATTCATGAATATGCAAATTAGTCCCACCTCCACTCACTCGCACCAGCTCAGACTACCTGATACACTTGCTGAACTGTAGTAAATGCTACACAATGGTAAGTGGAAAAATTGGTTTATTCAGCCATATACTGTATGTTTAAACCAGAAACTCATTCAGAAGAAGAGGAAGAGCGAATTATACAGGGTCGTCTACAAGTAGGTGTATCAGAATGGTTGTTTTGTGTATCGTTCTCTAAAACGTCGGACACATAACGGTAATTGATATGATTAGCCCTTGGCTTGACTACGTTAATAAACAGCTACAAATTTATTGTAATCATGTTCCCGTTCCCCATCTGAGAGTCAGACACGCATCCTTAGAAACGCTTTCATAGAAAGTCAGTGGAGAAAAGCTTTGCCTCAAACGTTGAAGGGATTGGTTACATGTTTGTGACGGTAGGAAAAAGGGGCGGTTTCAAACTACGTTTTTGAGACTGTCTTTGGTACACTGCAATTTTAAAGAGAAAATACTCAGCAATGGTGTCGACTGATGAACTTGGTTTGTCTTAAAGCATATTAAAAACGCTCCATAGACATATAAAAAACATTAAGAATTTTATTTTATTTAAGTGTGACTGAAGTGTCCAAAAAGTTTTTGGCCAATGTGCACATCTTTAAAAACACATACAATAGGAATGAAAGCCCTTGTGTTGTGTCAGGATGTGGATGAAAGCCCAGAACACAAGCCCCTGAGTGATTCAACACTGCACCCTCTGCCCTGTTTCAATAACTCAGATTGTGTGTGCTTGTGTGTTTAGCCTCTCACATCACTGAGCTTAGTTAACATAAAGACTAATATTAGATCAGCGACGAGGGGTTGTCACAGAAAACCGTCCCTATGGACTTTCCATATCCCATCCCTGTTCCGCCAGTCTACAAACTACTCCTGAACCACTTAGCAGAGCACAATACACACCAGCCCACACAAATCACATTACCTATACCATCTCAACCTACACAACAGAAAGAAACTGCCCTAAATCTGCTCTGCAAAGCCATAAAAGTCCTTATTAGCAAAGCTACTGTGCTTATTTCTCCCTTTCGACGTGATACGAACCGACCAGTGTCAGCGTGATTTATGAAGGCAAAAATATTCTAATTGTCCAGCTGTGTGCCTCTGTGGACTGAGGCTTTCTCAGACTAACTCAGGGGCTGAGATAATGTGTGAGGGTGTACAAGATGAGCGGGTATGTGTTTTGCTCATTTGATGAAAAGCCTGAAAAGCTGGCCTCAAAACCGCTTAGTGGTTTTCTTCCTGTGTGAGCAGGTCTCGGTGTCTGGAGGGGATGCATCATTGGCTGTGTGACACCGTCTATGAAATCCTGTTAGTGCCACTTCAGGGCAGAAATCAGCCCAGGAGAGAGAGACGCTCTGTTGAGGATGCCAGGATGCCCGTCCCACAACACCCTCAGGCCTCCCACACACACTCCTGATATGGAGGCATGACCTGAATTGAACTGTCTCCGAGCTAGTATTTGAGAGTGCCTTTGTTAAGAGTACAAGAACTGATTTGTTAAATTATTATATATATTTTTTTATTTATTTATTAATTAACAATTAAGTATTAAATAATTAAATACATTTATTTAAGGAACCCCAGGGTAAAAAAATCTGACAAATGCATATCACCCTTCTTCTGAAATCTGAACATCTGATAAAGCCAGGTTCAAAATTCACCATGTTTTTATAAATAAAATGTTGAATGATATTATGAAAAAAATACTTCAGAATATACATAGGAAAATATTTTGAAGTTCGGTGTATGCACGTGCTACTGAAATGGAGATAAACTACTAAAGAGAGGAAAAACTCATTTTGAGAAAACCGCCTTAAAGGGTTAGTTCACCCAAAAATGAAAATTCTGTCACTCACCCTCATGTCGTTCCAAACCAATAAGGTGAGTAATTAAAGACAGAAATTTAATTTTTGGGTGAACTAACCCTTTAAAGGTGTGTATTATAATTTAAGTCTACAGATAGAGAAAGTGCAATAAAATGAACACTTTAAAAAAAATAGTGTATTTTGGATGTTGTCAGTCCACTAGTCTGAAACAACACATTGTGATGATAATGTGAGACATAAGCCAAATATCCCAAATTGGACCAGTGCATGAAAAAACAATGTTTTTGCCTGTAGTGTCTTGCCTTAAATTTTTTGTTGTTGCTATTTTTAGTGGAGCTTTCTGATTGAAACATTACTATTACTATCGCTCATAGCATTTGTCAGTTCAATACAACAATGAACCTAACTAACTCATCTCACATCACATAAATAATACCTCAAATCACATGGTGAGCTATTCATTTTCTAAACAATCGTCTTTCGTCTTGCGGACAAAAAAAAAAAAAAAAAAAACTTGACGGAGAGACCAGATTCATGTAAGTCTCTCTTATACTCTATTACTCAATAAAGACACTCTTTTGACTTGCGTCAGTAGGTAATCACCTAGCAACCATCCAGAGATCCTTAGTAACCACCTAGTATTGTCCTAGGAACCATGCAGTTTGACATGGTAAAGCATGCAGAAATCGAGTTATTTTGAAAACTTACTGCAGGTTAGATTCAAACTCATGATGGCACCCATGAGTACAAGAGTTCAATGCATTTGCGGCACGAATCGGACTATTTTTCTAATTTAATAAGACATGAACACAGCCTTTTTACCTGACCTAATTCAGTCAAGCCAGTGTGCAGTTATATAAACTGGGGGCAGCAAAACGATATGCCGATGCGGTGTCATTTTTATTTTAGTCCTGTTTTTTTTTCGTCACCCCAAACCTGTCGATAGAGCAAGCACAGTGTTCACCCGTTACCACTACAGGATTCCAGCCAGGTCTATGACACGCATCAAATATTTGAGCACTCAGTCTCTCTCGCTTTCTCAGAGACAGTAAAAGTGATGCATCATCTCATGAGAGCAGTAAGAGAGAGGCAGGTGAGCATAGTAGAACAGAAGTGCGCTGGTGCATCAGTACATGAAGAGCTGTCACTACATTCTGTATAGACACATACAATTGCATACAAACAGACGTGATGGATGCATGAACATATATGAACAGCCAGTATACAATAAATCTCTTACAGAGAAATAAAAATTCAGTCATCATTTACTCAACCTCAATGTGGTATCAAATCTGTATCTAATCAAAGTCAAAATTTGGAACAACATCAGAGTGAGTAAATGATGATAGAATTGAATATGTAACCCAGTTAGTCATCATACAGCATATGGTGTGTCATATCTGCTTTGGTGGTAAAATAATTGTATTTTACACTATTCAACATTTGTATTTAAAACAGCAAAAGTTTAAATCTTCATGAAACAGGAGCTGCGATAACTCTTTTTCTGTATTGTCTATTCTATCCCCATTGTCCGAGTGAAACAGCTTCTCGAACAAGAAAAAAAATGTAGGATGGGACATGATTTTGTCCATCAGGAATTTATTGAATCATTGGATTGTCATGGTTTGCTATTGCTGTGATCTCATGTGAGTGACAGATTGTCCTGCCCTCGCACCAATAAACACGTCTTCAGAGAAGGGATGTTGTTGCAAGAGGGACGGAAGGTATTTTGATTAAAGATTATCAGGGCACAATTTAAAAAAATCATTATAATAAATACTGCAAAATTCCATAAAAAAAAAGACTTCACTGTGATTTTAAACCACTACATCTATACTAAAATGCAAACTACCATGTCATTGTTCAATAAAATATTGTAACTATTTTTAATGCAATACTGATATTACAACTTCAGTAACAAGAGCGCTTTTAAGTATTACCAGCTCTTGGCTCATTTTCTATTCTGCTTTTAAAGTGTAAGAAAGACAAGAGACACTCCGATCTGGTCACCCAGTAAAATTAAAAATATTCCAAATGAATTATTCTACTGAGATACACTAAAAGTCTTACATTTCTCTGCCCAAATCCTCCCCACTGACATCTTTCCCAACCCTGTGTGTTTCGAAGGCTTTAAAACTTATTTTATCCTCTTCACCTCATTTTTGCCGTTATTAGATAAAGGGCTGAGTATCACCAACAATCTGGCGACACTACATCTACACTTATCACGATACAGGGGTTACAATACAATATATTGCAATATATTGCAATTCTGTAAGAAAGGCGATATATTGTGACATTTCTTGTTTTTTTAGGAAGAAGATGTCATTTAAATTTTTTTTTTAATTTAATCAAAACAGCATCTGCATTTATATCACAATTTTGTGTGCAATCCAAGTAAAGGAAAAATAGTAAAGTGTTTGCAGGATTCTTTAGGTGTATAAATAAATTAAAGCTGCTTGCTTTAAAGCATTACATTGTATAAAGTGCTATATAAATAAATGTGACGTGACTGGGATGCTGAATTGCAGAGCTCGTGCAAACATATCATCGCTATGATCAGATGCTTTCTTAATAGTTTTTTAACCGCGATCCTTTCTGTTGTTATTGTGAGGAAAGCCTGCAGGAAAAATTTACATATTCTATCTAAACGCTCAGCTGCCCGGATGGCATCGGGATGTTAAAAGAGCTCTTATTGTATTTTAGCATGGCTTATTTTGCAAACAACATGACTCTTGTCGATCTCCTTAGTGGTTTCTTTATAGTGAAAGCCAAAATGAAACCACACTTCAGCCGAACATCGTGGCGGGAGCTGGTATAATTCTATCGTCTTGTGAGTTGGGTTTGCTAATGCTAACGCTAGCTATGCAGCCTTGAGCTTTTCCCCATAGCAGTTCACGTTCTGAGATAACACAGCCATCTAGGGGTCGATAGTGTTTTTAAGAATCAATACAATATCGGCAAACATATAGCAATATTTACGTGTATCGATATTTTCTTACACCGCTATTGGATTGGACAGTCAAGGAGAGAAAGGAACCGATAGGGGAGCAGAGAGAGGCACAGGATCTGGAAAGGATCACGAGCCAGACTCAAACTTGGGTTGCTCGAAGTGCTCTTGCGTTATATGACAGAGCGCTGCCCCACAAGGCTATGGCTCCAACTTCCTCTTCACTTCTAATCCCTATTAGCATCCTCTACCATGGGAATGTTTCCAAAGTAAGGAGACCGATCTTTTATTTGTCAAAATGACACTAAGCATTTTAAATCATCACAATTTCTCTAAAGTTTTACTAAATGCTCTGCAAATACAGGCTCTGCTTTAAAGGTACACAAACACAAATGTATGCATCCATAAACAAAAACAATTCCAGTAATCCCTGAATACACACTCACATAGGTCTGGCCCAGTGCACAACAAATCAGGTTAAGGATGTGAAATATTTATATGCCGCACCTGCTGATGCCTCATATTTCATTTGGTTCTGTTGCGCGTGGGCTCATCCCTTCTCTCGCTGGCAGACGCGCCTGGCGCGAGGACATGAGGAGAGGAGAGATTACCTCCAAGATGGAGAGGCTCTTCCCTTGATATCCCAGCAACTCTACAGACGGTCTGCCTCATTATTTCCTCTTTAAACCGACTGAGAGCGGAAGACAGGAAAGATCGCGAGAGAGCAAGAATAAAAAAAATGAAAGAAGCAGTGGGAAAATAGAGAAAGACAGAGTTAAGGAGATGAGCTTTATGTTGTAAGGTTTGCTACATTAACAAAGCAAACGGTACATCATTTTGCAGATTTCGGTACCAGATTCGGATGACAACGTGCTGCTATACAGCACAGTTTGGTAATTCAGGTTATTTAACTGTGGTTTTACCTTACTCAATTGACTGACTGACATTATAAATCATAATGTCTCATTCTGTAATTTATCTATAAATGAAATCCAGAAGGGATGACTAACAAATGTCACATGCGCTTTGCATGACAGAATCAAATATTCAAAACACCAACAGAGAAAAACATACATGTTCCAGGCATTTTTATATAAAAAGAAAAGTTTCTTTATCTGCACACACATTTGCTGAATAAAAGTACCCTATTAATTTCAAAAAAACAAAAAACAAAAAAATGAATCTTAATGACACCAAACTTTTGAATGGTACATATATTCCACAACATGTGCCATGTTAATTATGGAACTATAAATTGGATAAAAATGTCAAAAGTATTGAGTATATAGATTAAAAAAGGATTGCTGTGGACGATAAAGCCACTTTATAGGTCTTGTCCTCATTTAGAGGCCTTTCTTAAAAAAATTAAGATTTGATTAATAATCAAAAATGTTATTATAAATCTGATTTCATACACAACCAAAATTTGTATATTAGTTCAACCATACTTTGCACACAGAGAGCACAAAAAGTACCTTATAAAAAATAGGGGGAAAAAAAACACTCCTACAAGAGCACAATGAAAACCGGCAGGAGGGCATGACACTGTGAAGATCAAACGTTCTGCACTTCAGCCTCTGAGGGTTTAAAAAAAAAAAGGAAAAGCAGTCTTCCTATCCTGCCAGACCAAAACGTCTCCATACCCACACACCTTACACAAACCAAGATCGAAAGAGGATTCGAGGCACGGCCTAGTACCTCCACTAAGGATTGGTTGAGCACGCAATAAATAAAGTAAACAGAACCCGTTTCCAGAACATGCAGACAGATGTTTTCTCTAACGCTGCTGGATAATCCCTTAACCCTCTGAAAAACAAGATCATTACAGCTATTCCACACGCTGGATCTCAGCCATTGGACCTGACATGCTTTTAGCCTCCAATGGGTTTGCCATTATGCAAATTGATGGTTCTCTCACACACTCACACACACCCACACAAGCTAAGACAACTCAATTTGGTCATATATGTCTACTGTATATTATGCACCAATAAATATCTTTAATGAATGTTAAAATGAACTGCAAGTGAGGTAAACTAAATTTCTTGGCTTATCTGAGGAGCTTATCGTGAATGGACATGGCATAAAGGCAGGAAAGGGATAACGTACGTCCAATGATGCGTGTAGGGTTTGAAAGGTCGGCCGTGAGATTTGAGAGAAAATTTGGGTCAGTTGGGTCCAAATAGCATTAGACCCAATTGACATTCATTGTACGTAAAAAAAATAAAAAAATAATAATAATATTTACAATTTTTTCCCCCCAAATATATTCTGTGCTCCACTGAGGAAAGAAAGTAATTCAGGCATAGAATGACATTACCATCTCTTTATATAATAATTATACAAACACATTCAGATGGACAGTTTTTTTGGGAGAGAGAGAGAGAGAGTTTATTACAAAAAAGAATGTTGAATATAGATATGCTGATTTAAATTGAGATTTAAAGGGGTGGTATAATGCCCTTTTCACAAGATGTAAAATAAGTTTTTGATGTCCCCAGAGTGTGTATGTGAAGTTTCAGCTCAAAACACCCCACAGATATTTTTATATAGCATGTTAAAATTGTCACTTTTTGAGGGTGAGCAAAAACGCACCGTTTTGTGTCTGTTCCTTTAAATGCAAATGAGCTGCAGCTCCCAGCACAGAGGGCGGAGCTTCAACAGCTTGCACTCACACAGACATGCACTGAACATTTCAAAAACGTTTAGCCTTTTATGTTCAAACCGGTTTCAGACAATGATGGAGAGACTCAAGAAGTGACAACATGTTGAATGCAACAGGACGTTTCTGAATGGTTAGTTGATGAATTTATGTAGCTTATGTGTAGTTATCTTCTAGTCATTGATTAGCTTATTCTGTCTTCATAATCTATAAACCATGTTCGGGTTTATGTACATTTTAGGGTTTGTGATGTCACTAACCCGGGAGGGAAGCTCGAGTAGTCCCTACCAGCCGTTTGTTGTAGTCCTTAAAAAGCAATTTCTTTAAAAGCAAATATCTCCCTTTGCTTTGAACTTTGAGCATTGTAACTTTGCAGATGTTGTTTATGCTCAAACAGCAACATTACACACTAACTAAAGTTAAAAAAGTGAAATCATAACCAACCACCCATTTAAGACCCTACAGAGAAGCCTTGCACTCAGACATATCATAGAAATAATGAGGTTCAAGTTCATTCATTAAGCCGCCTGATTTCAAAGCCCTATCACAGTGGAAGTAAATGACCGTCATTATCTACATTTTGGTTCATACAATATGTCAGTTGTGTCATTCTGATCACAGAAATCTATTTATTTTTCTATTCTCAGTTGCTCCTCTGCTCTGTAAAGTCATTTTGCTCCTTTCCTTTTTTTTTTTAACCACATCTTTCACAAATTTCTCTAAATTTGTCACTTCTTCTTGTTCTGCACTCCTCCAAGCATCATTAAGAGCATCTTTTCCCCCCTTTTTACACTTTAAAGGCTTTTTTTTTTCTTCATACGGAGTTCAACTCAACAAAACTACAAAAGTATATTTGCAGAAGCCACAAAACGTTTGCACCAAATCACCGTTTCCGCAGCAAAACTAATAACATAAGGAGCGCTGCAGAAATTGTAATTCTCTGAAAAAAAACCTATTAAACAATAATAAAAAACAAAAGGTCAGAAAATAACTTTCAATAAATCAAACCATAAATAATGTCATAACACAATAACTGTTTAAATAAATAAATAAATAAATAAATAAAAAGTAAGGACAATAAAAAAATAAAATAAAAAAAAGACAACTTTTTCAATAAAGGAAAAGTCACACTATACTTTTCATTCCATTGACTTCCATTCATTTCACATGCAAATGCAGGAGCCATAAAAAATGCAATTTTGTGTTAATTTTGCTGCCTTCCAAAGTTCAATAAGGCAGAGTTCACCAAATATGTGGCTAACAGAAGACTGATACTTTGACTGATCTGAATCCAGATTCCAACTAGCAATGAGGATTCCAATGCTAGGAATGTGGTTATTTTATTTATTTTCAACAATGTGAATGTCTCAGTTAAGCATTATTTATTTGTATGCAGTAAATTTCACTGTGGATTCTTTGGTAAATCAGTCTCAATTTCGGGGCAGGCTTTGCAAACAGACTTTTACAATATGGATTTGACAGCAATGCAACAACATGAAAGTAACCGTGTTAATTCTAATGCCTGATCTGTGACCAGTGATTTCTGATATGTATGATTCATGTGCAGTCAGATGTTCTTTGTCAATGTGTCAGTAAATCAAACCAGTGACTAAACTTCAACTTCACAATGTTTCTCTTAGTAAGATGAAAAACTATTATAAGTTATTATTATTTGCAATATGCCTATGTCACACTTCCTGCTTCCGGAACGCGGAGTAGGGATTCAGAACTTCCGGTCAACAGTATTTCTCCATAAGGATTTAGATTATCAGCCATAATGTCTAAACCATCCGAGGTAGACTGACCACGAGCTATGAGGTTGTGAAACGAAGGTTTTTGCTCCTGTAGAAGCTATAAGTTCGTATGAAATCAACCTTGTTTTAAGAAAAACATGTTTTATCCGCGATCTTATGAAAAAAAAACTACACTAACCACAATCCTAAGCGTAGCAGCAACGTCTGCTGATTGGTCCAACTCGCTGTTACCATAGAAACGTTTACCTAACTGGCGAACGGCCCGCCGCTGTTGTTGTAGTGTACCGGGTTGCTCTGCGTCAGGACGTAGACAGCCATAACTCAGCTTTCATGCTTTTCCACTTGAGAGTTTTCATTTACCATCCGAACCACATCGTCATATGTGACTTCAGGCAGGTTGCGGAGAGATTTGGTCCAGCGGTATCTATCGAAATCCGCCATTGTAAAGAGCTAACCGGAAGAGCCGTATCCCTACTAAAAGACGTACTTCCGGTCTTCAATTTTTTCGTGACATAGGAGATGGGTCTGTCTGCGGACTGCAAGAGAGGGGCGTAACTTGAAGTGGGCGTAACTTGAAGTGGGCGTAACTTGAAGTTGTCCAGATCACATAGAACCACACGATATGTCAAACTCAAAATGAGATGTTGTCGGCAAGATGCCAGCTCGTATAGAGACATTTAGTAATGTCGTAAGTTTAACATTTAAACCACATTATTAGATTACCCCTTTGACTTTATGAATACACATAAATGACAGCTTGGCAATATATTAAAGGTTTTAATTAAATATTATTTCAAAACAAATTTCAGCACATGTAGTCAGAGGTACAGAAAATAATAATAATTCAGTAAATAAGGAAATTGTTTTATTTATTTGAATCATGTTTGTTAAAAGTATGTTGAATGATGTTAGTTCATTTGTGCAACCATTTATTTGCTATAATGACGAAAATATTTGAAAACCAGTTAAAATCAAGTAGCCTAATGATGCAATCCTTAGTTTAAATCTTAACTTTTGAGTGTATGCAGAATTAAATGGATGTAAAATGATCATGTCACATGTGATATTTTATTTAATGTGACAGAAAAAAAAAAGACAGTAACACCAGTGACACACAATGAATTACCAATGAAGACATACATAAGACCAAAGATCATTATTCTTCAATAATAATAATAATATAATATTAATAAAATTATCCGAATGCTCCACGTGAAACTTCGGTCTTCCGATCTTTTACCATCGTGTCAAATGTCAATTCTCAATTGATTTTGATTAATATGCGCGAGGGAGCGAGAGAGAGCCAGACAGTTTGAAGACGCGCGCGCGCGCGACCGGGGCTCTCTATCTCTCTGCTCGTTCCCTATCGCAAGCACAGCAGTCGTCTACATTCTACATCATTTACCGATCAAATAAGGCAAGACAAAAAATCGCTTGTGAGAGAGACGCGTGAGTGACAGAGAGACGGAGCTGAGAGCAAGGAAAGGAAATGCAGCTGAATGAATACGCTACGTGTTTTAAATAGCGAGCGTACTTTTTTTTCTTTTTTTTATAACGAAACGCAATATGTTGCGGCCGGTGTTGATTATGTGGAGCACCGCACTATGTGTGGGAAACAGTTTGTTCTGTTTATGTTAAACTCGTGCAAGAGCGATTCAAAAGCATTCAGAAGTGTCTGTTTGCTCTTATCGCTCTCGCGGTACTTTGATATTATACACCGACCGGTCTGTGCAGCGCAGCTTTAAGTCGAAAAAAACAGTGAGCAACTTGAAGTGGACGTAACTTGAAATGACGTAACTTAAAGGGGCGTAACTTGAAGTGGGCGTAACTTGAAATGACGTAATTTGAAGGGGCGTAACTTGAAGTCTTGCAGAAATGACGTAATTTGAAGGGGCGTAACTTGAAGTCTTGCAGGATGCAGACAGATTCTATTGTGACATAGGCCTATTGTTGGAGCTGTCAATCAAACAGCGCGAGTTTATCAGTGACTAAGTTCTGGACTCGCGCCACACTCCCATAGTAATTAACAAATCTATTATTTACATCGTGTTTGTACTGTTAGTTATGATGAAAGCACTCGTTAGTGTGCAGAGATCGAGTTGCAATGAGGAAATCGCTGCATTCATGTGCTTAACATGTCTGTGATCGGCTACAATGCTCATCACTGGAACCTTTCATCTCACGATCTTAATATACTGCCATAGATCTACATATAATGCTATAAATCAACACTTTTCGCAATTAGTTAAAGTTCATAAATACATAAGTCAAACCATTGCTGAGTATTTTCTCCTTAAAACTGCAGTAAACCAAAGATCACGTCAATGTGTGATCGTCAACGAGTGGATCTCTGAGCTGGTACGAGTGAGTGGAGACGGGACTGCTTTGCATAATAGAGCCGCGTATACTAAATGAAGCAAGGCATGGCAAACACAAATTAAGGAAAAACGTTTAAATATGTAATTTTGGTGATCAAAAATTAGTTTTAAGAGATAAAATTAGTGATTTTAACCATGAGAGCTGTAATAGTAAAAATGTGCAAAAAGTTTTCGAGAGAGTTAAACATGTAATACTAGCTATTTCATGTCCAAAGATGTCAGCCAATCACAGCAGTGGGCATTTACACTAAACTCTCACAGCAGACACGCACCTTTAAACAGAGCGTTCAAATCAAAGGGCTAAAAATCAGGGTATAGGAAAAATGCCTTTTATTTCAAAATTATGGCACTTTTTGATGTAAAAATCATATTAACATTTTAAGTGCACATAAAACAATGCAGTTAAGGACCCCTTTAAGATACAGTGTTAACTTAGTGGCTATATTTATGCAACTGACCACTGTGGTATAATGTTAGAAGATGCTAAAAATGTCTATCTTTCACAGGAAGAGAGTGACTGACTGATGTGCTAGAGGAAATAGAAGCGACTGGCCCACACATCCTACTCCAATCCGGAGGCACCTTCTCACCCCCTTCAGTCTCAGAGAGGTTCCTCAGAGAAATCGATCTTTGATTTGAGGTTCCTCGTGTGCTCTGCACCTCCATTACCGTCAGCAAGTCTGTGAGGGTAATCCCGTAACAGAGAACAAGGTTCTCTGAGGACAGCACAAGGAAAGAAGGCAGTGCGGTGGAAAACCAAGTTTGGCTGCTTTCTATAATAAATTAAATCAACACTCAACTTTGCTTTTAAAGCCCAGCTATATAATTTCACATCATTAGCATGAAAATGAATCTGAAGACATTTGTTGTCAAGCACCACAGGCACAGAGATCATGGTGGTAAGAGGATGAGGAAAATATGCTAATTGAATTCGCAAAGTCACAAACAGTAGAGAAAATGATGGTTAGATACTTGTCTGGACATTTATTCCTCAATTAAACCAAATAAGTTTAGCAGGAAAGTGTAAGTGTGTGAAAAACCTTGAGGAGAGGTGGTGAATGTCTGTAACTCAGTTTTTTTTTTTTTTTTTTTTTTTAACCTTTGATATAATTTGCCCACATGTATTTGCTACAAATTAAAGTACAAATTAAAATCTACAAATTTCCCATTAATTGTTTCAAGTGGTGCAGTTTTGGCAATTTCGCTTTTTGCTTGCGGGTTTCTCTATAGTGCCTGTTAAGTGTCACCCCCCTTTTTTTGAGTAGACATGAAAATGCACATTTCGAACTTAAATGGTTAAAGAGCTTTGGAGTATAGACGTACAATTGGTCTTGTTTAAAAGACGACATTTGGCAGATATTTGTAGAAGTGAAATAAATTAAGAAAGTGAAACAGAAAAAAAGTTATAGAAGTTTGAGTTTATGGAAATGTACAATGTAAAAAAATCAATTATTCATATTTTATATAAAATATATTTTTTTAAAACCTGGGCGACTCTAAAACTGCAACAAAAAAATCAAAGTAAAAAATCTGAACTAGTTGTGTTTCAAAATTTAGGTTGATATCTCAAAAAAAATGAGCTTTCAGTAAGATTCTACCAAACTTTTTCACTGGGTGACAACCAGACTCCATTACTGCCCATATAAGGGCGCCTCTATTTCCATATGTGGTTTGAGTGATCTGAACCATTATTTAGTAGACATTCTATTCAGAAGTAATATGGGAAGTTTGGCAGATTTTGATATGAATTCAACCTCTAAGAAACACATAAAAAGAACATGTATGTGCGCTATAGCTCGCTGCCACATCACAAATGGTGAATCTATTATTTTTTTCTTTATATTTAAAACATTTTCAGACCCTTTTTTCTAAAATAATTTAATGGATGCTATCTTTTGAACTCTTGGCATGAAAACAAACTGAGGTTTCTACCATTCTTTCATGATTTTTCATGTTCATTGCTATTTCAAAATAAAGGTCTGAACACGCCTTAGGAATATGAAAATATTCTTGTTGCAAATTGATCAATTACGGCTCCTCTGTAATTTATTTTGAAAATCAGTCACCAAATATGAAAACTAGAGATTGTAAGCTTACAAATGATATATAGTTTGTCAAGATTAGTTTAGGTTTAGTAAAGGATATTACTGTTTTAAATATGTAATGGCTTTGGGCCCACCGGTGGGCCAGTGACACTTAAGAGGTAGTTGTACTACTGTTCAAAAGTTTGCAGCCAGTAAGATTTAAAAAAAGAAAATAATACTTTTATTCAGCAAGAATGCATTAAATTGATCAAAAGTCACCCCAATTTTTTGAACAGTAGGGTTTTCTACTCCTAAATTATGCATAGAAGATTTGTTACGCGAATAATTAAGCAGTGAAAATCAAAGTTGCAATGTGATTTGGACTGAATTTGCAACCATACCTTGCAACACTGCTGTGCAGAGGCACATAATGTTTATTTTACAGTTTCATAAATAATAAAAAACCAACACAGAGGACCATGCCGGTGAGGTGTTCTCTGTGTTTAATTATCTAAGTCCGACTAGGCCTACTACTTGGCACCTTTAAATTTCATAACCATGTACACTCTCACACACACTAAATAACATATCCAAATGTGTTGACAAACTTTGACATGGGTCGGCCTGTTTCTATAACGACAGTGATGTCAAGCAGATTGGGAACCAATTCCCAATGTAACGTCTGCTTTTGAAGCCTGTGTGATGGCTCTGGGGCCCAACGAGATTCTCGACCTGCAATTTGCTGTACTGACAAGACCGATCGAATCCAACTTTTGCTGTTTTCCTCCAGGTTTCTGTCTTCATTATTTCAGTGTTTTTTCTTCAACCTATATTGATTCTTGTGACTTCTATACATGTTTGCTACCAAACTTAGTCTAGTCTTTTGTCTTTATCAGAAGAGATGTGGAGTTTCCTTTGATAGACCTGTGATCAGAGTCAGGTGCATTCTCACTAAAGTCTTTATTTAGTAGATAAAGGTTCCCTGGGACTCTCTGGAAGTAAGGTGATGTTCAGGTGCAACCGGCAGGTGCGGGTTCTCCTTTTTGCACCTCAGTGTGATGTTCACAGCATGGATTTAAAGGGCTCCATTCCAAGCACCCGAGAAAAAAAAAAGTATATAAAAATTTGCCCACCTGCTAATCTGTGACAGACCCAACAGAGTGGCCGGCAAAAGGAATTGAGCAAAGTTTACAGAGAGAATCTTTCAGGCGAAAATGACGTGACAGCTTCCCCGCTAACATCTGTAAGCGCTGTTATGGCCATCTGTAAAAGTGACTGTGACTGCAGAGGATCTCAGGCGAAAGGTCTTTGAGAAATCACACACACAAATCAAAACTAAAAGCAGATGACTGCTGGCCATCTGGTTTAAATCATCTCAAAATGGCTGAAAAAAAATTCTACGTATGGATTTTACAATATTAAAGACAACAAGAAGAGCTGGCAGATTTTGTTCCTTAGCTTCTACTTCCTTATTAGATACAAAATTACATTTATTTTTACAAATTACAAAATATCAAGCCAAAGTGGCATTTGCAAACAAATTATGCTAGGGCTTTTGTCTAAATGGTCGGTTTTGTCGGTTGTTTTCACGCAAACCCTGGAGTTGTCAAAAGTCCATTAGATGATGCGTTTTGCGTCATCCCATGGACTTTTGCTGACGAATAAACAGGAATTTCTTGTTCCAGGAAACATGGAGAAAGAGAAAACATTGTTAATTTACACATACTACAGACCTTGTAACAATACAAAGTAGTGTTGCACGGTGTACCGATACTTCAAAAGTATCGCGATACTTGGAAATGAAAAACGTCACGATACCTAAATTTATCAGTATCGATACTTAAAAAAAAATTTTTTTTTAAACGCCTCCCTATGGACGTCTGTGTTTTTTTCCTGACGCACGCAGCAAAGAACCTGCCACTGTCAGTGTCATGTGACAAAACACTACAGCGAGATGGCTGCATGTGCGAGCACAAGTGGTCCACGACTCGTAGAAAAAGATGACGCGAGGAGTGACATATGGAAGTACGTTGCCTACCTTGCTCTGTTGCACGGTGCACCGATACTTCAAAAGTAAATCGGAAATTAAAAACGTCACGATTCCTTAATTTATTAGTATCGATACTTCTAAGAATGACCACGTTCCAGATTTGTAAGGCCGGCGACACACTGGCTGCGTGTCGTGTCCGTTTTTATTTCGGCTCCCATGTTAAAGGAGAACTTGGTAACTTTTTTAACTTAATAAAACTGTCTAGAAATCATTTGAATGGTTAAACAACCTGTTCTGGTGATATTGGTGACTTTCCCCGCTCCCCCCAGCGTTTCCAGGCGGAAAACCAACCTTGCAACTTGGGGACTACCGTCCCGGCAAGATAGAAATGGGAAGTCTCGTGAGAAGCGAGAACTAGAACGAGAACGAGCGCGAAACACAAATTGCTTTACGGCAATTCGACATAAACACACACGCATGTATGATGTATTACCAGATTACCCACCTCGGTACACATAGCTCCACACGATACAGTTGGGGGAGTAGGGGGAGGAGGCCGCCGCAAGTGAGTTTTTTACAACTGTGTTGTGAAATATACGCCCTCCCACAGCTGTAGGGGGAGCTCGTGGGGAAAACACGCGACAACAAAAGGGAAAATCAGCGAAGAAGTGACTAGAGTTCGCTAGAGTTGCAGAGTTCTCCTTTAACTGCCTGCGTGACACATGCGTCTGGGCGCAGCTCGAGACGCGCGGAAAACGCGTGCATGCTAGAAATAGAACCGATGCCTATTTTTCACGCGACACGCAAGCGTGTTGGAAGCGTTTCCAGGCAAAATAGAATAGGAAAAGATGTTTTTATGTAATTTTGAGACGAATACATATTAATAAATGACATTTTGATGTTTGAAAGTTTTGACATAAATACAATATAAATGTAATTTAAAAAAATATTATCGATTTTCAAATATTGCACCTCTCAATACAGAACGAATTATTCTGTAGCCTATTTTGCCGTCAACACTGCCGACGTTGTCTTTGCTGCTATATATTTATGTTTAACATGAAGTATAGGCCTTCCACAACTCTCTACCCACATGTCAAATATATCACCAATGAGGCTTATCATATGTTACCAATATTAAACATTGTTTAATATAATCGCTGTTCATATTTTTATTCAAAGTTCAGAATCAAGATAAAGCTCTTATGTTTCTTATGATAAATGAGATAATGCTGCTAAATTTATAAGTTTTTTTACCTTGAATGTCATTGCTCTCATTTATTTTTAATATTTTGTTATTTAATATTTTGTTCATATGTTTAATATATCTGCTGTTCATATGTTCATTTATTAGTGTGTTATATGATTAGAATGTTGTCCAGGTTTTAAAATAAAGCACAGCAATGATATTTGAGAGTGTTTCTCCCTTTTCAGGAAAAGTATCGAAAAAGTATCGAAATCGCAATACTTGACTTGGTATCGGTATCGAAACAATAATTTTGGTATCGTGACAACACTAATACAAAGTGGGTAGAAAATCGGGGAAGTTTCACTAAGTGCTTTTCGAAGAAAAATAAATACTTCACAAACAGACCTTAAGAAAGCGCTGCCCTTCCATAGTTTAACTGACAGACATTCAACAAACAAATGCTTTCAGACTGAGTATAACACAGCACACAGAAGAGGCAGACATTTTTGATGGCTAAAACACAAACAGCACGCTAAAACCCTCTCTAAGAAGTTTAAAATATCAAACCTAAAAAACATCTAAGTGAATTAGAGGGCCTGAAACCCTCTCGCACTGAGCCTTGAGACCTCCTTAACATCAACTACTCAACTAGTCGTCCATCCACTCCACATACCTGTCTATTTATTTCACCCTTTCCCCCGCAGTACTTCATGCCAGCGAGACAAGGCAACACACTGGGCGTGTAGGCAGGTAACTCATTGCATGGAAAGGCACAGCAGCTCATTAGTCATCAACATAGACAGAGTAAGAATGACACAGAGTGAAAGTGAGAAAGGGGAGAGAGAGAATTGGCTTGTTCTTCCAGTGGCTGTGCGCTTGGTGATCTCTCCTACAAGTACGAGCTCCTTATGTAAGAACTGAGGAAGACAGACAGCTGGGAATCACAAATACACACACACACACACACAATCATAGCCCTGCTCTTGCCACCTACAGCTCAGCTGTGCAGTGTGAGTCGGGAATGGGGATTGTCGGCCCCATGCCAGGATCTTTCCACCACACTAACTCTGACATTTCCCCTACAGAGGCCGTGGGCCACAGCCTGGAGATATGAATCAAAGAAAGCAAAAATGGGGCCAGGCGTCAGATAGGAGGCTCTAACGGCAGAGCAAAACAACATTGTCGGATAAAGAGCACGAGGAGGCATCTTTGAACATCCACGTCGACTGGCTGTGTTGATGGGAAAGATTCACAGCCTTTTAAAAGGGACAGTTCAATGCAATGTGGGAATTCTGTCATCGTCTCTTTAGCCACATATTTACATTTAATCATTCAAGCTTTCCTTTAATGTACAATAGATCTGTCCAGTTTATTTTCCAACTCGCCCCAAATTTTCTCGATGGGGTTGAGGTCCGGACTTTGGCGGGGTCAGTCCATCATTTTCAATGTTCCAGCAGATTCCTTCCATCGCAGGTAGTTCCGGCAATAGTTAGAAGAATGTTTAGGGTCATTGTCCTCTTGGAAAATAAAAACTGAACTGAAACTGAAAAACTGCCAAGTGTTCTAATGATTTTGGCCACCAGCAGGGAAGTCAAGGTAAAGGTCAGTGAAAGTGATTTTATTCCTCATTGGGATGGCACCACAAGGCTCCGTTCACTTGCAGAACAGCAGTTTCTGGAGGGCATAGACGTCTGAAGTAGTTAGTGGGTGCAGAGGAGTTGTTCTTTAGGCATCCATAAGTGCCTTGAATTTGATGCTATTGGTGGCCAGTGCGAGTTTATGGAGAGAGGTGTGACATGCTCTCTTCGGTTTGTTAAAGACCACTCTTGCTGCCGCATTCTGGATCAGTAATGAACATGCATATTTTTATCGTGGTCATGTCAAAATACTGTAAATAATTCTATTCTACCCCTGTACACAAAGCAGGGAAAATGCCATAATTTTTTTCTAAAGACAGTCAGTACCCTTCAGAGATACATTCATATAAAACCAATTTATCTTATAAATCTTATCCCTTACAAGCCTTGTTTTCATTCACGTACAACTAAATATGTTGTCTATCCTGACTATGGTCCATTACAGGTTCTCTATAGCTATAAAAAAGATGTGAGGAACAGAGCAAAATTTATGCCATTATTCACAAAAAAAGTCTTCAACTGGTTCAAATCAATGTTAGGTCTACCTGACTACAAAAACAAAACAAAAAACACATGAGAAAGAATGATTTTTTTATTTAAGTTTTAGCAAATACTATACATAAGCAACAAAATCACCACAGCAAAACACTTCTTTAAATCTGTCTGATTTGACATGGACTGACCCAATTGGTTCTTCTCTGTATTGTTAATGGTTGAACTTTCAGAAGTGTGAATGAAATATGACAGGAGCAGCTTAGATATTCTGCTAAATAAATCCCTATATATATATATATATATATATATGAAGAGTTCAGATGCAAAAGCCTCTAAATGCCATTTGAAATTTTCTTATAGAATGATAATTTTTATCAAGCTCGTATATTTAAATTCAATAATTTCACTTAAATGGCAATGAAGATTACCTATTAATTAGCATTTAAGTGAAATTACTGAACTTAAATATACAAGCTTGATAAAAATGATCATTCTATAAGAAAATTTCAAATGGCATTTAGAGGGTTTTGCATCTGAACTCTTCATATATATATACACAACTCTATTATGCTGATGCACTCCGATGAACTTGGCAAAAGACATTATCTTAAGCTTGTAGTCATGCATCGCCCTGTATAGAAAATTATTTTAATACTAAGAGTAGCGCAAACATTTGCATAAATGTTGTGGGCTAGATGGATGAAAATCACCTTGTTCAAGGCTACAGTTGCGATTTTATGCCAACATTTTTCTGAAACATTATGAGCAACGATCGATACAATAAAAAGCCTAGACCTTTAAGCAGGAAACTCGATGAAAAGCCTGTTGCTATTCTGAGATGTCTTAGCTGTGAAGGCGGTATTATGACGAACATAACACTTAGTGACAGACAGCACAGGAGGAGGTTTCTCCGCGCTTCTTAAGGGCCTCAAACATGACGAAAACGGCAGGAGTCTTGGCCCAGTGTTGCGTATATGTTTAATGGGGTTCACATGAGATCCTTTCATGCTTTCTGAATTAGCTGTCGGTGTATCAAAGTCAGACTGACGTATGCTCGACTCTCGTGGTTTGTCGCAGTGTCTCTTAACAAGCCAAAATTCAAAGCAGAACACCGGATGAAGATGTTCTTCTAAACGAGTTAAACAGCAACTCGGTACCACAGAGCTCAGTGATTTTTTATTTAACATCCTGGTAGCATGACTATATTTAGCTCTGTGTATCACATCTTTTGTTTGGAGCTAGTTTGCCCTGTTTAGTGTCAACCTGGAAATCTCAGAGAATTCAAAAACCTATCAAACTAATAAGTGACAGAATTCAGTTGTTTCATTTCCTCTATTTAAAAATAAATAAATTTAGATTACATAAAATAATCTAAATTAAAAGGTAAAGTTCATATTTAAACCACTAATAGTTGAATAACTCTGTTAAATGTAATATTTAGCAAATCTCAAAGTGAATTCCCATTTTCATTTTTAATGTACAATATAATGTTGTGATTACTAAATTCACTTATAGATTTTTAGTTTTATTTATATTTAGAAAAATTATAGAATTGTAATTGTTTATTTAGGGGTTATTGCACTGGCTATTACTTGAAAATAATAATTTACTGAATCCCAAATCGTCTACTTATACTATGCCCTAAAAGTATGCACTTTTTTTCTGAAGAAAAAGTACATGAGTGTGAAGCAGAAGAGTAGGCAAATTTTGGGACATAATACATCCCTATTATTCAGTGCATTGATTCTCAACCAGGGCGCCTCAGCAAACTTCAAAAATGGTCTCAAAATACCATAAGATTATTTAACTGAAACAAAACAAGCGTTAAATGGTTAGTTCACCCAAAAATGAAAATGAGCCCATGATTTACTCACTCTCAAGCCATCCTAGGTGTATATGACATTCTTCTTTCAGACGAATACAATCGGAGTTATATTAAAAAATGTCCTGGCTCTTCCAAGCTTTATAATGGCAGCTAAATAAAATATTTTTTTATAAAATAAATAATTTTATAATATTATTTTAGTCGATTAAGTTTTAAATATGGATATTTTTCTTACACAAACACATCGCTTATCTTCAGAAGGCCTTTATTAAACCCCCAGAGCCGTGTGGAGCACTTTTATCATGGATGGATGCACTTTGATGGACTTCAAAACAGAAAAAGCCATTCACTGCTATTAAGAGCCAGGACATTTTTTAATATCACTCCGATTGTGTTAAAAAGAAGAATGTCATATACACCTAGGGTAACTTGGGTAAATTTCATTTTTGGGTGAACTATCCCTTTAAAATAAGCCAAACCAGCTAAAATCAATGATTCTAATTCTGATTCACTCTGTTTTTTTTCTTCTTTGAAGAATCACTGCCTACGGTCTAGAAAAAAAATGATTTTTAGACCTTTAGTCATAAATTAATAAAACATGAACGCACCACAGGCATTTTTTATAAAGAATATACATTTTTGTAGCTATGCCAAGCTCTAAAATATTTTATCGGGTAGAAATTAGAGTAAAAGAAAAAAAATCCAAGGCCCCCATTGTCCATAAATAATATTCAAAGGTCCAAAATTACATTTGGGGTTTCCAGAAGTTTTAAAAGCTGAATGAACTTCAAGGATCAAATTATTTTTAACCAATGAATTTTCCAACTGTTCGAGATTTACATGATGGGATATACAGTATATAAAAAATACTATAGAACCACTGATTTATCAATACCCAGCCAACCTGTATTTCCATTCCACAAGTAGTAGTTTGTAGGTGCGAGTGAACGAAAGACATATGTTATACATTAAAGCCATGAAGTGTGTGGGAATCCACCTCTAAGGAGGTATATGCACCTTTAGCTTGTGTAGGTGTTTTCAGCAGCGTTCGAGGAAATGTAAAGACACCGTGTGAGAATACCTACAAGTTTGGGTGTCTCAGATGAGGGAATATAACATTTTCTCGTGTGGAAGTGGGGCTGATTGTGAGTGAGTGTGTGTGTGTGTGTGTGTGTGAATCAACTGCAGCTTTTGCTGTAATACATAGCAACTTGCTCTCATTAGAGCTTAAAACCTCATCTTGTTTAATCAGCTTATACTTTGACTAGATTTACACAACCTCTTTTCCGCACACTGACATGGAGCTCATAGTCTATCATAGAACACATGATAGAGGAGTCTCCAATCTCGAGCATTCTTCTCAGTCCCATTAAGATCATTCTAGCTGATGCAACGTTGTTTCTTATCCATTCTGGTTCTGTTTCTCAGTCTCTGTCTAATATGATTTTTATTATATCTCATGTTTGGGAACTGTGCCTATTGATGTTTTTAGTGTCATGTAACAACTAATCCTTTCCAATGGCCCTGGGGCAGACCATTATGACCCTGAAAAAACTGTAATCTGGGGTCACAACATACACATAAAACATCTGGCACTGTTTACCTGGTATTAACATGTTAATACCAGGTAAACAGTGCCAGATGATTTGTATGTATGTTGTGACCCCAGATTACAATTTTTTCAGGGTCATACTGGTCTTACATATTTAGACCAATATGTTCAAGAGAACAGCTAAGCAAAAATGTAAATGATGACCAAAACTTTTGCGATCGGATCATTTGAAACTACATTCTGAGGTAAACCAGTCCGGTTGTTTGATCAGTAGGGTATATTTCTGGCAGATATTAAAACACTATATTGTTTTGTCTAAAATAAAATTCAAAATAAAACAATAAAAACTGAGATAAATAATTGTAAATGCCACGTTACAACCAGGTGTAAACAGAGATGCGTCTAAGATGGCTTACCACTTGTGATCGAATCACCAGAGAGAGATTAATTTTAGACCGGTCGGTTCCGGACTTGCACACAAACGGCATTGCAATAATTTTGTATTTGTGTGGAAATATTGTGAAGTCTGTAAACAAGAAATTAACAAAGGCCAGAGACGGAGCACGCAGAAGACGGACGCAAATAGAAGAAAATAGATAAAATACTGTACCAGGCACAGCAAGCTTATGGTTCGCGATGCTCGAAATATTGGAAGAAAAATATAAATATTGAATTGGGGGTGGGGGTTCATATGAATGTATCTCTGAAGGGAACTAGCGGCCTTCAGAAAAGTTTCGATGACATTTTCTTTTCCTCTTACCTCCACATAATGCCTATTAAAGTAGTGTTTATGAGCACAGCACTCCTTTGTGTACAGCGGTAAACCAGAAAACACTGTTCCATAAGTCTCATCTTCTGTCAGAGAGTAAACACACATTTTCATTCAGTACGTCTGCTGTTTTTGTTTTGTGCGGGTATGTTTTATGTTGCATAATATCACAAAGCTAAAGTCAGACCATTATGTTTTTGCTTTAAATCTTGAAATTATAGAATCTCATTTAAATCAAAATCAATTGCTCATGCTACATATGCTGTGCTCATAAACCGATATTTCGTTTGGTACTCCAGTTGCACTACAGCAGACAAGAGAGCCCTTCAAAGGGTAATCAATATAGCCCAAAATCACTGGCTGCATACCCTGCCTGGAAGACACTGCCTGCTCCCGCTATCTCTCTAGGGCCAAAAATATCATCAAGGACACATCACACCCAGGACACCACCTGTTTGAGCTCCTGCCCTCAGGCAGGCTGTACAGATCCTTAAGAACAAGGAACAATCACTTTAAGGACAGTTTTTTCCCAAATGCTATCAGGACTTAGCCTGGGAAAACCCAGACAACTTTCGGCAAATTTAGATTTGCTCTGCAAGTAGTCTGGCAAAGAGCTCATTCAAGCCCATTTCTAATCCGTCGAAATCGCGGCACCAATCAGAAACTTTGGGGCGGGCTTTCCATGATGATGATTGCTCTGGTTGGTTTTAGGTCTATCCAATTGCGCCCAGAGGCATTTGAGCGACGTCTGTTGGTGAAGCACACCAACTTTTAAATGCATTATTATATTCAAATTGCAAACACATGAGGACAGTCTCCGTGAAAGACCCACTGGCAAGATGAACGTGCTACTACATTTCCCTCTGAAACGGTAGGAAATTAAATTAGATTTAATAGAGGATTTTAACTTTGACAAGATGATTGACAGGGCAGTTTACGTGACAGGATGTACGCGACAGATCCGTCCGATAAAGATGACGAAGTTGTATGTCCCAAAGCTTGCCTACTTTTTTGCTACACATTCAAAAGTAAATACCTTTTCTTCACAAAAAGAGTACATACTTTTATGGCGTAGTGTAACTTAGGCGAATTGGGACGCAGCATATGGCTTTACACGATGACGATCGCTCTGATTGGTTTTAGGTCTATCCAATTGCGCCCAGAAGCATTTGAGCGACGTCCGTTGGAAATTAGTTATTAATGAAGCTTTGCCAGACCATAACTCAGTTACTACTGAGAATGGTCTGGTTTTAACCAGGCTAATCAGGACTATAAACTCACATATGCACTAAACGGGGAATTTCAAAGAACAACACTATCTCTGGTCACTTTATTCAACACTTTACTCTACTTTTGCCCATATTGCTGTCTATTGTCTAATGTTATTTGTTTGTTTTTCTAACACCAATCAGGAGCAATTTCGTTGTATACAGAGACATACAATGACAATAAAGGCTTTCAATTCAATGTGTGTAGCATCTTTGTTTGGATAGTGATTAAAATCCAGTGGTTGCCTGTAATATAACAAATAAATTTGCTTAAAAAATGTGCTTGCCGTCAAACGGAATCAGCTGCATCCATGTTTAATACCAGCTGTAAACAGGGTTTCTGTGGTCTGTGGGCACCTGCTCAGGTTTGTATGTCGAACAGCAGCAAAGGCTAATGATGAGCATTTTCCCCCCAACAAGTGCTTCACGCCTAAACAGCCGGAGCCCTAAATATCAACGAGGAATAAATGTCCTATGCAAGCCAAGCTAAAGGCCCTCAGAGAAACAGCAGATCAAAGAAATCCAGCTGGCTGAGATCCAAAGATGTGGATGCGAGAAAGAGGGGAAGAGCATGCAGAAGAGGGATGGAAAGCTGTGGCTGATGTCAGGAGGAGATGGGGGCTTTCGCAAAGTTAATTAACGGACATTAATTGCTCTCATTAAACACTGACTGGTTTTAACAGGTTTCCGAGTGTCTGGACATTTGCGGTGCTAAGCCCTGCTACGATGAGAAAGAGGTAGCTCTTTAGCTGAGAGCACTACGGCCGTCTGATACAAATTACACACTCAAAGCACTTTTCACACATTTAAGTGGACATGGAGACAGCGAGAGAGAGGTCAAAACCCTCATACCATGATATTACTGCAGTTTATGGAACACTATATAGATGATAATACCATGGTATTGATTAACGTACGTCGGAATACCATTTTAATACAACATGAAGAATATTCAAAGAATAACCTGGAAAGATCTAGAAAAAAAGGAGATATGGCCAGTGTTTATTTAATTGAACTTTTTTGTCAGTTTAATGAAAATGTCTTTTAAATGTAGTCAGTATTTCATCATGTTATATTTATTCATATTAATCAAATGTACAATTTTAGTTGATGAAAATATTACATTTGCGTAAAAACAAATTTGGGGTCAGTCAGACTTTAAAAAAATATATAATACTTTTATTCTCCATGGAAGCTTTAAATTGAACAAGAGCGATAGTAAAGACATTATAATGTCACAAAACGTATAATAAATGATTAATAAAACGAACAATAAAAGTTGTTCTTTTGAGCTCTTTTTAATTTTTTAAAAAAATAATTTCAGAATATTCCTATTTTACTGTATTTTTAATTAAATAATTGCAGCCTTGGTGAGCATGAGAGTTCTTTCAAAAACTAGGAGTGTGCACAAATAGTTGAATATTTAAATATTTGATCTGTAATAACTAATCGAAAAATAAAAATACTATTCTAGTTTTGCTACATTACTGGCCGGAAATGCAGTGAATCTATGATACATCCTAAGCATGCAAACTAAAACTCAGTTATAACTAAGTGGCACTGTGGAGCATGTAAACAAGATTGTATTTGATGACAGAATGTTGTCGGCCTATTTCCCAATTACTTTCATCAAAATGATCTTACTAATTGATCTTAAAACAATGTATTACTTTTGATCAAATGAATCAACATGTCATGACTTGTATACAAACTAGGGCTGTAAAATCGATGAATCGCACCTAACGTAAACGTAACATTATACAGTATACACACACAGAGAAAGATATATAATACATAGAAATGTACTATATATGTATGTATATATATATATATATATATATATATAATGTATGTATGTATGTATGTATGTATATATATGTATGTATATATATATATATATATATATATATATTTATATTATGTATGTATGTATATATACATACATACATATATACATATATATACACACACACACACATTTGTGTTAACCAGGAGAGTCATCAGGCAGCGAGACTTTCACACGATCCAATCAAAACATCCAAAGCCATGAGCTTCAACTCACTGACTCTATGCTCACCTCCAAATCGAACCAGCGGCCCTGAGTGAGATGGAAACATTTTAGTCCCATAATGTTTTCGTAATACAGATGAATCCTCTGGGAAAGTGACACTTTGAGTGTGGTTCCCGGGGCTAAACATATCTCTCAATGGAAATGCTCACCCATCTCTCCACAGCTGAAAATGTCCCTCATTATTATTGAGCAGACATCTGGAATAGGACTCTGCTATAGTGGGAACATACTTTAAAGAAACAGGTGGAACATTCATCCCAGGAGATGGTTGGAGAAAAATGAAATGTTTTGTACAAAATGAGGCAAGGCTCTTAAAGAAATAGCTGAGCCAAGAATGAAATTTCTGTCATTATTTACTCATCCTCGTATTATTCTAAACCTGTGTAACATTATTTCTCTAGCAAAGAAAAGTCTGCATGCTCTGTTCCATGCAATGACAATGAATGTGCTTTCAGGCTTCAATAAAGATGCAAAAGCACAATAAAAGTATCATAGAATTTGCTATTATGACTTGTACGCAATGTTCATTCAATGTTCTATGTAGCTTTGTGTGAGAAAAGGACTGAATCTACATCATTCACTTAAAATCTTTATATTAATCTTTGCTTGAGAGAAGTAGCAATGTCCAATTCATGAACAAATCATTATTTTGAGTCAAAATCAACTGGAATTTCAAGGAATCAACTGATCTGGTTCACAAGACCCCTCTGATCTCATGTATCAGATTATTACAGTTAGGGCTGTAATAATCTTTCTCATTCACATTTTGATGAACCAATATCAATTCTTAAATCCCAAGAATCGATCTTTCAGTCTATGCTGTTTTCAGATGATGAATGAACAACATGGTAGTGCGCCTCCCATCCAATAAATCGCAATGTTACTTCTGATATGAAAAAAAGCCTTGGCTTTCGAATTTTGTCAATTTTATTATGAAATTCAAACAATAGTGTTTTGCCGCTCTTTAATGTAACAGATCGCTGTTACGCCTCAGTTCAAGTGGCACGTGAACGGATCATCTCTTCCACTTTACTATTAGTTACAGCATGAAATAAAGGTGAAATGATCATCAGAAGGCATGTCTGTTGAAAGATACAGTACAACTTGCCAAAATCCATATCATGTCTCATGCAATTGCTCAATCAGTGTTTCAACAGCGGAACAACGTCAATTAAAAAGCTTGAGAACAATATTTCACATAATGCTACATTTACCTCAGAAAAGCTATTCTTATATCATGTCCATATACTCATAAATCAGCTAGAAATTTTTTATCTAGAAACTCTAGAGAGGAGCATTTCAATAAATATATGTACTATATTGCATATTCATTGTTATTTTACTCAACCTGTACTTCAATATTTGATGTTTGAATAAATCTGTCATGTTTTTATGATAGCCACCATTTAAATATTTATATTTAAAAAAAACATGTAGAAAGTCATAAAAAAATTAAAATTATAATCATGACGTTGTTATTATAAAAAACATCCTTATGTGTAATTTAAATGTAAGTAGCCTACAAATCAGTTAATTTAAACATTACTATACATTTTTATATTATAGTAAAGTTGAAATTGTATTGCGTCGCAAGCTTGTGAATAGAAATCAAATCAAATCAAATCGAATCATGATGTCTGCTTCAATGCCCAGCCCTAGCTACAGTAACTGACTCAATCCAGATGATTCAGACTCCAATAAATATAATTATATTGAAATGAATTGTTGGGGGGGGAAAGGAAATTGGAAATTTTGTTTCAAAGAAGAAGAAAAAAAGTAAATAATGACAATATTTATTTTTTTATAAAAAAGTGCCACATTTTTAATATGAGTGCCACATACCCTGTGACTATACTATGAACATAAATATTTCCCTGGTGGAAAAAAACAAACAAACAGCTGAAACCAGTCTAAGCTTGTTGACTGGTCTTAGCTTGTTTAACATGGATGTAGCTGGTTTAAGCAAGTCAAGCTGGTCTCCCAGCCTGGCCTAGCTAGTGTTCAGCTGGTGGGTCAGCTAGTCTCCCAGCCTGACCATATTAAACAACCTCGAAAACCGGCCTGCTAAACGAGACATGACCAGCTAACACCAGCCAACTGCTTAGGCTGTTTTTTTGTTTTTTTTCAGGGCTTTTTGTTGTCACAGCACATTGTTTGTCATTAAATCGAGGTGCTAGCGTTCATTAGCATTAACATTATAACCGATCGAAGTGGGAGGTGTGGTCAGACTCATTCTTAACCTACACTGGACCAGGATTTGTACTTTTGTATGCTGCATGGTCTGCACAGACAGTAACAAGATGTAATTGAGAAGAATAATGGTTTTCCACTTCATGTCATTAACTAGCAAGACTGTAATAGCTAGCTTGTGTCTGCAATTGTGTCTAATTTTCTGCTGAGCCCCAGATACGGGCTATGGAGGGGAATAATGATACGTTTTTTAATGAGCGCAGAGGTCTTTTGCAGATTCAAACACACTGTCTTTTTAACCAATGACGTCTACCCAGGCCGGTCCACAGTCCTGAGGTGCGTAAGAGTGTGAGTGTATGTGGTACCCACCTCTCAATGATGTCAGCGATCACACAGGCAAACATCTGGAGACCCTCGGGCAACTGCAAGGCCACTGCATGTCAAAAACAGAGAGTCCAGTCAGTGCAATACAATATAATATAGGGCTGCACAATTTGAAAAAAAAAAAAATTATAATAAAAAAATTATAATAATTATTATTTATATATATATATATATATATATATATATATATATAAATAAATAATAATAAAAAAAATTAATAATTGTGTGTGTGTGTACTGCGCAAACATCTTAGGCACACAAGTATTTTCACCCCAAAAAAGTTAAACCAGTTATTTATATCTTTTGCTGTAGTGTGTCAGTTGAAAATATTGGTTTACATTTCCAAACATTCTTTTTGCCATTAATTGCAATAATCCAGTGAGATTTTCTTGTATACACAAGAACTATCTGACAACAGCCGGTATTGCTCCACACGGAGATCTGATCTCACCATCGAGTCCATCTGAGATTACATGAAGAAAAAAAAAGAAAAAATGAGACAGACTAAATCCAGAAGAACTATGGCAACATCTTCAAGACGCTTGAAGAAACTTCCTGCAGGCAGCCTATGGCTATAAATCAATAGAAAGGTCTAAGGTCTCAAATCTGAGAATTATTATTAATTTTTTTGTCAAGAGGTATGCAAAATAAAAAAAGTCCATGTTTTTAATATGAAACATGAGCCTCTTAATTACGCATCCACTGTGGAAAAAACAAACAAACTCCTGTACATTGGAGAAAAACATATGGATTATCATATACATTTCTTTAGACATACATTTGTTTCATTCATACTGGAAGCCAGAGGGCGCCCTCATGCAGAAACTCACATATGCCTCACAGAAGTAATATAACTTATGACGTTCTAGGTCGGAAACCCATAATGTGGACAAAGGCATCAAGCTATCGCTGTAGCTGGATAAAAATAAGATAGAAATGCTTTGATTAAACAGGCAATAAACACACGACGGCCACAATATATGGTGTATTTGAGTTCTTCAAGCCTTCTCGGGTATTTTCATAATACTAAAGTATATTTATATGCAATGTTCATCGACATATCCTTTATCATTGTATACTGTAAAATAATATAATATACTATCTGCCTCATTCTATGATAAGAAGCCACATCAGCTCACAAAAGGAAGTTATTGAACAGATACAAGAACAAACATTTACCAATACAACAAGCATCCCTATTATAATCTGCATTCTGTCAAATTTAATCTAAAAAAGGGTGTCTGTGAATTGTGAACTTTAAGTTTGACAGATGTCACTCACTCAACAAGTGAGACAAGACATTAAAACAAATGAAATATTTGTCGAGATAAAAACGCAATACCCTACCTTCTGTTCAGCAGTTAATAATGATTTTATGTGTACTGAGCTATATCACAAGAAACATCTGAGCAGAGCACTACAGCAACTAATTATTTAAGGAAACAAAAGTAAAATACTTTAGACAGGGTTGTCAACTCTCACGCATGTGGTGCGAGACATGCAGTTGGCCTCTGTCTCACACTTTCACAATGCCAAAACACAAAAGTCATGCCTCATAATAAGCAACCAGTTACAATCATGAAATGCAGCCAATAAATTGTACAGATAAATTAATTGGTTCAAAGAAACAGAGCACTGGCTATTTCTGTCTGGCACACTGCTAAGATTGAACACAAACCTACAAATTTGCATTGTCTCTGTGGAAAAACATTGTTCTGCTTATTGCTGCACTGGTACATAATGAAATTCTGCAACATTTGTATTATTACTGTGTTGTTTTCTTCACAGATTTTTTGTAATTATTATTTAAATTACATACAAGTAGTACTATCTATAATATAATATAATATAATATAATTAATAATGTAATATAAGTAATTATATAATAAATAATACAATACAATATAATATAAAATAATTAGGTGCATGTTCTGAGATAAGTGGTGGTCAGGTAAATGTTTAAGCACACATTCAAGAGACACTGCATATAAATCACTCTAAGCAGCTGGCAAAGTTGGCATGAAGCATAAATGCAAAGTTGGCACCGTTTCAGACAAGCTAACCATTTTAACAGCTGCAATAACTTGCTTGTCACACTAAATTTACACCATACCTAAAAACAGTGAGAAAGATACACTTTATGTATCGAGAGAACTCAACACAGTGCAAAAAAAAGAAGAAGCTGTCACTTAGGGTGGAAATACATGTAAATATAAAAGCTGAGTGGTATACCATTGTTGGACCCATTACAATGTCTTAAAGGGATAGTTCACCCAAAAATTTAAATGAGCCCATGATTTACTCACCCTCAAGCCACCCTAGGTGTATATGACACTCTTCTTTCAGACGAATACAATCAGAGTTATATTAAAAATGTCCTGGCTCTTCCAAGCTTTATAATGGCAGTGAATGCCGTTTCTGTTTTGAAGTCCATCAAAGCGCATCCATCCATCATAAAAGTGCTCCACACGTCTCCGGGGGGTAAATGAAGGCCTTCTGAAGAGAAGCCATGTGTTTGTGTAAGGAAAATACCAATATTTGCCTCCGTTCAGAAGAGGGCCGATCCTTTACATGAGCTTCGGATACAATAAAAAAAAAACACGCGAATCTCACTCATTCAAAATCTCAGAAATAACCAGAAGAGGTTGCAACTTTTAGACTGCACCTGGATGTTTCTGAATGGTTAGTGGATACATTTATGTAGTTGTGGTGGAGTTACATTGATTCATCTGTTTCTGGCGGATTTCCATTGAAAATAAAATTAATCAACTGCTCTCTTGTCTCATCTGAGGCTCAGATTATGTTCTGTGCTTGTCTGTGCAGCCAACGAAAGAACAGTTTGCATGCTTTTTCGTGCAGATTAAGGGGCGGTAATATTATAACGATCCCCTTCCTACGTCAGAACTAAGGGGAGCGAAATCTGATCGGCTTATTTTTCGACCTGCTTGCAGAGAAAGGCTTACCAAAACAAAGTTACTGAGTTGTCACTTGTCACGTTTTCTGGGTTGGTAGATGCACTGGCAACCCGATTATAGCACTTAAACACGGAAATAGTCAGATTTTCATGATATGTCCCCATTCATATAACTAAAAGAAGAATGTCATATACACCTAGGATGGCTTCAGGGTGAGTAAATCATGGGCTAATTTTAATTTAATTTGTGGGTGAACTATCTCTTTAAACTAAGAAAAATCAATACGTCATCCCTTATTGAGGGCACTGACCTGTAGACACTGTCATACAAAGCATAGCTGCACTGTTAAATTCAATTAAATGATAATAATTCAATAAGTGACTACATATTACTAAAACATGCAAAGCTGTTAACTTCAACATATTAATAGTGATGGAAATCTAAACATATTACTTTACAAAATTAAAACACATGACCACATAATACTCTATATGCCCAATTTTGGGAGATATCTATCTTATCTTGCATAAAATCACTTTTCTAAGGCGGTGACGAATTAACTTGGATAATTAATATAGAAAAATACCTAAAACAACAGTTAAAGTGAGATCAGCCTATTCTAGCACCAGTCTAAGGAGATCATATTCTCATTCTGTGCTTTTGTCCTGAAATCATTGTATCATCGACTCTTACAATTATGTGGTTGATGAACTTCATAACATTAGATGTGCATTTTTTTTCCCTTCCTCATTGGACGCCAGCATCATGCGTAGATATGCTGCCCTGTTGTCCTGGAAACAGACTCATGCCCTAAAATTGGATCTGTTACATGTACTATACAGACTAACAAATGAACAGTGAAATAAAGGAAGAGCGAAATTCAATTATCACCATTGTTCATGTCTATCAGTTCATTCTGATCTCATACAAGTGTGACCTATCCAGCTAGGAGCCTTTCCTGTCAGTCAATGAGAATGAAACATACCACAATTTCTACTCCATCTCACCTCATCTAATTCTTCAACTTCTGACTCTGCTACACTAAATATAAGATATTTTAAATCAAGTCAATATTGATTTATTGATGAATATTTTCATCATTTTACAATTACAAATGCCATATTTCTGGCCTCTAAGTACTGAAATACATAGTGGCCTACTGTCAGCAGAGTAGTTTGCTGTATGAATTATTAAAATATGCTGCATCACTGCAGTAAAATCAATTACAACCATAATCATTGCATCAAAACATGACATTCCGTCCAGCGTGAGAGAGTTTCTGGCCAGTTTGACATCTGATATACGTACAGTTGTAATCGAAATTATTCAACCCCCATTGCAAATCAGGTTTATTGGCAACATTTACAGACTTTCAGCTGTTTGCAATGAACAAATCAAACAAAAGTAATTGAAATTGCACAACACAACAAATGTTTAAAGTGGTTTTGCCAAATTCAAGTGAAAATAGACATGCATTTTCTGTAAAGCTGCTTTGAAACAATATGTATTGTGAAAAGCACTATACAAATAACAGTGAATCGAATTGACTTAGATTGAATGGCAAGGATATTTAGTACTTAGTAGAAAATAATTTTCCTGTCATGATCTTCTGCAAACGAGATGTATAACCAGACAACAGCTTCTGGCAGCATTTCTGAGGAATCTTAGCCCGTTCCTCATGAGCAATTGCCTCCAGTTTAGTAATATTCTTGGGTTTGCATGCTGCAACCACCTTTCTTCAAATTCCACCAGATTTCCTATGGGCTTCAAGTCAGGTGACTGTGATGGCCACTGTAGAATCTTCCAGGACTTCTTCTGCAACCAAGCCTTGGTGGAATTTGACGTATGGCTTGGGATCATTAGCCGACCAATGTCGGGCGTGCTAGTGCGTGCCAGCGCCAGTCGCGTTTCCACTGTCACTTCTGGGGCTTGATCGGGCCTCATCAGGGCTTCCTCGGGGCCAATGGCCAGGGTTTTCTGGCCTGCTGAATACCTTGGTCCAAAGCGGGCCAGCTCGGGCAAGAGGAGTGGTTACGAACAGAGGATGAGTTTACCTGAGTCAGGAGACTGCAGCGCCAGATGACTTCATATACCAGCTAACATCAGCATTGGAGACTTTTAAAATAATTTACCTCAAAACTCACTTTCATGTTTGAATGCCTTCTGTTTGTGATCCGATGTGGATTCTGATCACCGTATAAGGTAGAAATATTTATATGCAAAGACTATGCATGCTAACCATTACCATAGTAAACATGGTAAAAATGAATGCTTGAAGGCTATCACAATCATGTTTTTATTTTATCTGTCAGTAGCCTACGTCTCGTCTCTTTATACCAGACTATCGTAAAATAAAGCAACTTTTTTTTCGGGAGCTTCCTCTGTTTCTCTGACTGAAAATTCTGTAAATGTAGCTTACTGGGAGAGAGTGCTAAAGCTCCTCAGGTCGTATTTTTGGTGGCATATTTATCATTAGAATTATCTTTCTTTCTAAATGTGATGTAAATAATTATGTTCTGTAACTACCAAAAAACAGAAACAAACTCGACTGAATAAGTAAGTCTGTCCTCTTTCTTTTTTGAAATAGACCTAACGATAAGCCACTAGCAGAGCTTCTGGTCTGATAGTGGAAACGCAGTGTGATTTGGGCTCGGTGCTACAGACACGGGGCTTTTAGCCCGGCAAGGCCCGTTTAAAGCCCTGGCTCGCACTGGCCCGTCAGTGGAAACGCGGCTATTGTCCTGTTGAAAGGTCCAATGATGCCCAAGCTTCAGCTTCCTCACTGACAGCATGAATGATACTTCAATGAATCCATTTTTCCTTCCACATGCTGCAGGTTTCCAGTGCCAGAGGATGCAAAGCAGCCCCTTTTCAGCATATGCTTCATTCTTCTTCCTCCGTCGACTTTTCTTGTCCTTTTGGGTTAGTAGTGGTGTACGTCTTGGAGTTCTGGCATGTGTTTAGTACGTGCCTTACTGTGCAAGCTGAAACCTCAGTGCCTGTTGCCACCAAGTCTTGTTACAGGTCCTTTGCAGTCACTCAAGTGTAGGCCTGTCACGATAACAAATTTTGCTGGACGATAAATTGTACAACAAATTATTGCGATAAACGATAATATTGTCGTTCTGAGACCATTTTCATCTAATATAATGATAATGGCATAATAATGCAGGTACACCTTTTCAAAGATCTATAAACTTTTATTTCTTAAGAATATTAACCATTGAAAACGAAAACATTTTAAATATCCACAAAAGATGAACAAAACAACCAAAAACAATAAAAGCAATGCTCTGACAATACTCTCAGTGTCTGTTAACAAAAAGATTCACTTGAATAAATAGCAAAAACAATAAATAAAATGGATGTAAACAAAATTGCACTTCAAAAAAATATTAAACATTAGGCTCAGACATAAATAGTGATACATTCCATAACAGGCAAAACTACCAGTTATGACCTTTGTAAACAAATAAATTTTTTTTTTAAAAAGTCTCAACAGGCCATATCACACCATTTTGCACTGTCCTCCTGTTACTTTGTCGACTAAACGCCCGAGTGATTGTGTACTGTCGGGAAGACGAAGACGCACTTTATTGCGTGTATGCTACGCACTGAAAATACTTGGTTAGGATTAGGGTGAGGAGTGCGTGCCTATTACACGCCATAAAGTGCGTATCATATGCACGCAAAAACTATTTTTGGCGTATAAATGGCACGAGAAATAACATTTGTGGTATAGATATACGCATTTTCACGAGATCGGGCTCGCTGTCACGTTTGGCTTTGAAACCAATTCCATCTTTTTCTTTTTTCCCCTCCAACTCACAACTAGCGTCTTCTCTGTCTCCCGGCAGTCGCCGCAAGCAGTCCCGCTTTCCCATACAAAGACCATGTGACTGACAAGCGCCGCGGTGCCGCCACCCCACACAAAGACACAAGAGGGTTCTCTCCTCCTATACGCTAAAGGAACCGAGAGTGGTCATCCAGTCTCTTTGGTAGAGAGAGAGAGAGAGATGAGGAAAACAAACAAGCATGCAAATTGAATTATCGCGGCTGGAAAAATTATCGAGCTAATTTTTTTTATTGTGCGATTAATTGATTTATTGACTATCGCGACAGGCCTACTCAAGTGTTTTTCTGAACCTGCCTTCTCAGAAATCTGGTTGCAGACGTTGATAGCTTCCTTTTTCTGCCGCATCCAGGTAGTGTAACCAATGTGTTCCTTTAACTTTGAACTTGCAAACTATGGTTCCAACGGAACATTTAGTGCCTTTGCCATCTGTTTGTATCCTGTTCCTATTTTGTAAAGGGCGATGATATCTTCTCTTAACTTTTTGGACCATTCTTTTGACTTGACCATATTTATAACATGCCATCAAACGAGACTCAACAAACCTAGCAAGTTCAGATATTTCATGTGTTCTAGCTCAAGCCCACCTGGTGTAACTAATGAAGCCCTTGATTAGTTGAAACTTGAAACATTTGTTTTGTTGAGCTATTTCAATTACTTTGACAGATGAAAGTCTGTACATTTTGCCAATAAACCTGATTTGCAATGGGGGTTGAATAATTTAATTACAACTGTATATTTTATATATATATATATATATATACACACACAAAAAGATAGTGCTGTGCAAATTGCGCAAATGACTGTGAAAGCCATGGAAGCATCAGTAAAATGGCTTTAACTGAAGTCGGTTTTGTGGGATAATGAGTAGTGTTTTGCACCGTATGTCATCATTTTCCAGCAAAACGGTGCTAATGAATTTATAGCGGACATGGAGTTAGCTATTAGCTATTATTAGTGGTGCTTGTGAAGCAAAGCATCACTATCTCTCATACTACTACTAAATCTTTTTTTTGGTTAAAACTTGTCATAGACCCATGAATGAGGAGTCAAATAGTGTGGCTTACTGAAGAGAGGTGGGCTCTGACTTTTAGAAGCGATCGGGCATACAGTGTTCGCCCAGCAGGTGGAAAACTGGGAGAAAAATGTCCCATAGACTTAACATTGGCACAAACCAATGCTACACCTGCTATTGAAGACACATGCATCAGTGTGAGCTCAGGAGCATGTGTCCTACTTAGAATCTACACCCTCTTTTAAGAAACTGTGAAATTACATGAATATGGCTCAGCTGGGAAGAAACAAGCAATAGTAAATGATAGTGGAGAAGAAAAAAAAAAGAGAATATATAAGCAATTTGTTTTGAGTGCAGACAAGCTAAAGAGCAGCCAGGAAGAGTGATGGATGAAAGGAGGAAGGGGGAATACAGCTGGGCTGAGCAAATCTCTGATGAAAGGTTAAAAGACTGGCCCCCTTCAGTCCGGACAGACACAGACAGGTCATTACCTGAGAAAGGGCGAGTTTATTGACAGTAAAAGGTTATTCAGCTCAGTACAGCCTTGCCTGACAAATCTCTACACTCATCCATCCTCGGCCGGCCGTTGACGAGCTCCATCTTGCTAAGAAGGCCGGGTGCTGGCCCAGGGCTAAGTGAGCACACATTTGTACACTGCATATCCAGAAATGTCATAGAAGCTCAAGGAAATGCCAAAATGCCAGAACCCGTGGACTGCACAAACACACAGAGAGAAAATGTGCTTAGTGTGTTAAGCTACACCTGTTACCACGCCACAAGGACTGACAAACAAAATGTTAGCCTTCATCAAACCCACTGAATGACTGAAAGAGCACACCTGCTAAAATAAAAACTAATCAGATATAGGATGAGGTACGTTATAATTAGATAAATTATTGTAAATTATGATTGGTTAACACTGCATTCCAGCCATTCTAAAACAGACCATACAGAAAAAGCTATCATGCAAAACTGAAAAATTGGGGGCGGGACTACCTGTTTGGCCAGCCAATAACAGATAGGGGGAGTTCTGGGAAACCCATTCGAAAACAGCCATTATTGGCACAGAAAACCCACTTCAGCTTAAAAAAAAAACAGTATATTTGCAATACAGTGCGTCCCCTTGCCTAAATATAATATTTCTAGGCGGTTCTTGAGAGAGGTTTAGCTCTGAATGAACATCACATTTTCATTCCTTCCTGTACTTCCATTCGGTGTGTTGGCAAAAATACAAACAGACAGCCCAGCAGATAGAGTTTGCATTATGATTACATTTATTTCAAGATACCGTGGACTAATTATTCAAACACAAGAATGAATTAATCTGGGAGGTAAGTCATCTCTACAATCGTCTGCATTCATCATCGCCAACCTTAGGCCAGAAAAACTCACAAATAATCAGTCAGGCAACCATTGCATTCTCATTATGTGAAATGAACATACAAATGGATGTTTGTGCAGCTCTGATGAAGCCTACTGAGCCAGATAAGAACAACAGAGACACAGGAGTGACAAGAAAAGACACAGAAGTGACGCTAGACCTGGGCAGAAGGGGCTGTAGCTCAGAATCTTCAGAAGGCTGCATTTATCCAATCAAAAATATAGCATTTTAAAATAAAATAAAAAAGTAATTTATTCATGTGATGACACAGCAGATTTTTCAGCAGAATTAATCCAGTCTTTAGTGTCTCATGATCCTTCAGAAATCATTATAATATGCTGATTTGGTACTCAAGAAAAAAATGATTAGGGGCCAAGCACTGAAAGTGTGGAGGCACCTCTTGAAATCGTTGGCGTTCTCATTATTCTTCCGCATGGAAGTCTTTGGCAGCCCATAGAACCGCTTGTGGGAAAGTTATTAAATTTGGCACACTGATAGCGGACAATCTGAAGTCACCATAGCAAATTTGGAGTCTCTAACTCAATCCTTCTAGCGCCACCAACTGTCCAAATTTTCACTCAAGTTTATGCTAATTTTAAAATTTAAAACATTTTTCGGCTCAAGACGATTCGATGGCATCATATGACGTTATTTTCCGTCATGTAAATCCTTCCGCCATTTTGACTTTTTTTAAAAACCTACTTTTTTCTAACTCGTCTTAGACGGTTGCTCCAATTTTCACGAAAATTGAACCAGATCATCTTCAGACTATGCCGACAAAAATTATGGAATTCAAGTTTATTCGTCAAACCGTTGTTGAATACCGCGCAAACTAATTTTACGTAGCGCTTGCAAAAACAGACGTGAGGCTGTATCTCCGCAAAGCTTTATTGTATTCAGACCAAACTTGGTACATGTCATCACAAGCATGACCTGAGGCGACATACTGCATTTCGGCACAGCGCCACCAACTGGTCCGGAGATACGAAAAATTGCTATTTTTGGTTATAACTTCTGAACGGTTTGTCCAAACATCATAAAAGTGGTCTTGTTAGATTCAGGGCGTCATGCCGAGTTGACTGATATCCAATTTTTCCATATCATATTTGGGCGTCGACCATTTTGAATTTTGTACTAAAATGCTGTATTTTATGAATGCATGAACGTATATTTACAAAACTTGATATGGGTCAGCAGCACGATGCTCTGAAAGAGACTGAGAAGTTTCGGACCAGCGCCACCTAGTGGTAAAAATAAATAATATTTACATGCTTATAACTTTGGATTTGATTGACTTATATTCACGGGAGTCATCTCCTTACATTCCTGAATCCTTGCCGAGTCTAACGATACCAAACATTCTAGGTTTTGCCTTATGGTTAGCACAATGTTGTAAATTAGCGCTTAAAACACATTTGCCAATATCTTCGAAACCGTTAGACCAATCGAGACGAAACCACCGTAGGAAGTTTGGAAACATAGGTCGTTGGTTAAACCCTAATGTCAAAATTTTGATAGTAAGTGGCAAAAAAAAAATCCAATCAAAGTCACCCATGGATAATTTTTTATGCTCGCATACATATTGTCTATAACTCCAAAACTAAATGAGATTTTTCACCAAATTTGACACACATGTATGGGCTTACTCTGAGAACACACAAAAAAAAAGCAATGGAACTGTGCCACTTTTTTCTAATTTCAAAATTCTACTCTGTTTTTAAATCTCTTCATAACTTAGCTCCTGCCCCTCTTTCTGAACTTGTTCATCCCTACACTCCTTCCAGAAGCCTAAGATCCAACGACCAGGCTCTGCTGATAGTCTCTCGCATTAGACTCAAGCGTAGAGGGGAGCGTGGATTTGCGGTGGCATAGTCACGACTCTGGAACACCCTGCCCCTTGAGATTAGAACGGCCCCTACTCTGTTTTCAAGTCTCTGTTAAAAACCTACCTGTTTTCTTTAGTATATTGATCTCTTCTCTAATGGTCGGTTCTGCTATTTTAAATTTGAGTTTGATACTGTTTTTGTCAGGTTTAGAGAAGACTCAAACAGGTGAGTAAATATAAACAATGTTTATTGAGAACAGAAGCACGGAACCAGCAGATGAAATGGTGAGTTGGTCATGCAAACTTGAGATGAAGATAGAACTTATCTGAATAGTAATATGAATGTCTTTGCAGGTGGAGTGGAAACCAGAGTGGAGAACGGATGATGAAGATGATCAACGGAGAAGGCAGATTGCAGATCGGAATGAGGAATGAAGATGAGTATCTCAGGTTGGTAGATCAGGTAAGTAACAGGTAGTGAGTCTTGTGCGTCCATGTAAAGACGAGACCAGACACTGAACAGAAGGTGAAGGGTTGTATATAAAGGGAGTGAATGATGAGGTGATGATGAGGTGCAGGTGTGGGGAATCAGTATTCCGGGGAGAGTGAACGAGTGGGCGGAGTGTGCAGATCTGGTGGATCCCTGACAGTTTTGCCACTCCTGTATTTCCATACTATATTTGAGTCTGATACTGCTTTGCTACTCCTATTTAACTACTTTATATTTGAATCTGATACTGTTTTGCCATTCTATATTTGAGTCTGATACTGCTTTGCTACTGCTGCTTTTTTTCTATTTTTTTTCATTCTATATTTAAGTCTGACACTGCTTTGCTACTCGTTTTACTATTTTATATTTGAGTCTGATACGGTTTTGTTACTCCAGTTTTAAGGTTTTGCTTAGGTTTGCTCTTATTTGTGTTTTATGTGTTGTTAAGCAGGTATACTTACTATATTTAAATCTGGTTGTTCTGTAAAGCACTTTGGTCAGCCTAGTGGCTGTTGTAATATCAAGATTTTAAATGCAACACTTTACGAATGCATTGGTGTACCATTACAAAACTCGGTATGTGTCTTGATAATCCATTAAATCATACTTTTAATTACTGTATGATTTTTCAGCCATTTTGCCAAAAATCATCTTTAAATGTCTTTAATTTCTCATTGTTGCAGTTGGTCTGACACTCCCAGCCATGTTGGCATGTCTTATTGTCTTATTTGCGCTTGGCCCCGATAATTGCTGCTTGCAGCTATATTTATTATTATTATTATTATAAATGTTGAAAACAGTTGCTGCTTAATATTTAGTTGAAACCGAAAACCCCATTGAAAAAGAATTGTTACCTAGCAATTATCTTTTGCTGAGCAGCTCTTGTGCCACCCCATCTCACTGCTGCTGCTTTCCATCTATCTGCCCATGGAAAGAAACCTCTTGACCTTCTAGAAGCCATGTTACTGACATACAGTACAAGTAAAGTTAATTAAATCGCAGAATAAAATGCACCTTGGCTTCTAATATTTATCCTCTGAAATAAAATTGAATTTTTTTTTTTTAAGTGCATATTTGAACTCGAAACCTTTAGCAAAATAATGAGCTGCGCGACATCACATATTTTTCTTTCTTTATAGTATAGTTTAATTTAATTGCATCTTTTCTCTGGAACTCTGATCCTTTGTTTCAGTAGACCATTTACTTAAATATATTTTCTAGTGTTAATAGACAATTTATGATATTTGCAAAGATTTGCATTATGATAAGGCACTAATGGATGTCTATGTATAGTGATGCCCCCTGAATGAATCATGTTGATTCATCCTCAATTTATGCAAAACCAGTTTAGTTTTCACTGTTAGTGCTATGCAAGTCAAAACATTCAGAAGAACCTCTCATTTCAGACAGGAAATGTATCTCTGAAAAGTGCTGTTACTCTGAACTCTGGGGCTATGACTACATCATGTGCAACAAAACAATGTTATAAATATACTGTGCATGTATATAAGTGTGGAAAAGGTGTGTGGAAAGCATATCAGGCACATTGGTTTCATGCTGTACACTAGTGTCATGAGAACATTACAACAAAACATTACAGTACATTTAAAAGACGTCTGTAATAGAAGTATTCTTATCAATACATAAAGTCCTCCTCTTCATAGCAGGAAATGAAAGTAGATGATATTTGTGCTGATGCCACAGCAGAAGAATATTTGATACAAATCTAATTTGACAAAGAATACACAGTGACCAGGCAGGCACAGGTAATAAATACAAACAAAATTTAGTCTACAATAAATACATCAACTTGACTACAGACAAGTGAAAAAGACAAGGCCCTGCAGCTCTCAACAATAAACAACAAAACGTAGAGCAAATCATTACTTTATAATTTGGTCAATACATCAAACTAAACCAAATGCAGACACGTACGATCAATGGAATGTCTGGCTGGCTAACATAGATGTGGTTTGGTTAAATAAATAAATAAATTGTCCTTTTAAATATACAGTGAGGAAAATAAGTATTTGAACACCCTGCTATTTTGCAAGTTCTCCCACTTGGAAATCATGGAGGGGTCTGAAATTGTCATCGTAGGTGCATGTCCACTGTGAGAGACATAATCTAAAAAAAAAAAATCCAGAAATCACAATATATGATTTTTTTACTATTTATTTGTATGATACAGCTGCAAATAAGTATTTGGACACCTGTCTATCAGCTAGAATTCTGACCCTCAAAGACCTGTTAGTCTGCCTTTAAAATGTCCACCTCCACTCCATTTATTATCCTAAATTAGATGCACCTGTTTGAGGTCGTTAGCTGCATAAAGACACCTGTCCACCCCATACAATCAGTAAGAATCCAACTACTAACATGGCCAAGACCAAAGAGCTGTCCAAAGACACTAGAGACAAAATTGTACACCTCCACAAGGCTGGAAAGGGCTACGGGGAAATTGCCAAGCAGCTTGGTGAAAAAAGGTCCACTGTTGGAGCAATCATTAGAAAATGGAAGAAGCTAAACATGACTGTCAATCTCCCTCGGACTGGGGCTCCATGCAAGATCTCACCTCGTGGGGTCTCAATGATCCTAAGAAAGGTGAGAAATCAGCCCAGAACTACACGGTAGGAGCTGGTCAATGACCTGAAAAGAGCTGGGACCACCGTTTCCAAGGTTACTGTTGGTAATACACTAAGACGTCATGGTTTGAAATCATGCATGGCATGGAAGGTTCCCCTGCTTAAACCAGCACATGCCAAGGCCCGTCTTAAGTTTGCCAATGACCATTTGGATGATCCAGAGGAGTCATGGGAGAAAGTCATGTGGTCAGATGAGAACAAAATAGAACTTTTTGGTCATAATTCCACTAAACGTGTTTGGAGGAAGAAGAATGATGAGTACCATCCCAAGAACACCATCCCTACTGTGAAGCATGGGGGTGGTAGCATCATGCTTTGGAGGTGTTTTTCTGCACATGGGACAGGGCGACTGCACTGTATTAAGGAGAGGATGACCGGGGCCATGTATTGCGAGATTTTGGGGAACAACCTCCTTCCCTCAGTTAGAGCATTGAAGATGGGTCGAGGCTGGGTCTTCCAACATGACAATGACCCGAAGCACACAGCCATGGTATCCAAGGAGTGGCTCTGTAAGAAGCATATCAAGGTTCTGGCGTGGCCTAGCCAGTCTTCAGACCTAAACCAGGGCTCGAATTTCGGTGCGGGATTGCGGGTATTGCGCATAATTTTAATCATTCCCGCAGGTCTCCCACTTATAATGCGGGAAATTCCCGCAAACATTGATTCACTTTAGCATGTAGGTTGTATTGGTAAATTAATCCACACAGATTATAAAATCAAATCAGTCATTTTAAAACTGTCTGCGAGACGCAATTTCACAAACAGCGTGAGTGATTCAGCGGTGCTGCGTCTTCTATCTCTCGTCTCTCAACATGGGTTGCACAAGGCAATCGTTAAGCGCTGCAGGCGGCGATAACACTCTCGCGTTTCGAGAGTCGGGATAGACGGAATTGTCACTTGCATAATCGGGCCAGCATTGCATCATGAGTAACTAAAGTTTACCATTTGCACGTCTTTTTAAGTCTTACCAGTTTAAACATTCACGCGATTTTAAACTATTCGGTA